>NC_088910.1:132413724-132741419 GCF_963576675.1 Euphorbia lathyris | reverse complement strand
GTTTTTAAAAGATGAATTTCTGTGTAATTTTCCCTATAAAATATAAATGTTCAAACCCAATCCATAAAGGACGAACTTGGATGGGTCAATCGGCCTTTAAACATGCCTAATTCATGTATAATTTATAATTCCTATATATAAAAAATTAATCTAATGATGGGGTTTTAGCTCATATGGTAGAGTGCTCGCTTTGCATGTGAGAGGCACGGGGTTCGATTCCCTGCAGCTCCAATTTTTTTTTTAATTTAGTAATACTATTAGAGTTTCAGTTTCCTTTAATGACCATCACCATTACCATCAACAATTTTCTTTTCATTCAATCGGTGAATAGCTCGAGAAGCTTCGACTGATGAAGTAGGAAGAAAAAGAAAACTGGAAAAAAAGAAGATAATATGGTTATTTTTAGGAAAAATTACAAAACTGGGTCAAATGGGAGTCTCATTTACATATTTAACTCATTTATTCAACCTACTACATATCTAGACTGTTTTTATGTAACTTTCCCATAATACCCCTAACCTTTCATTCTTCCCCCTTACGCGAACGGTCACGCCCCCCTTCTCTTTGGTTACGCGAAACGGTTGGTAGCTCTTCCATTAATGATTTCCAGACTTTTGATCTTCCTATCTTTCTTTAAATGGCACGAAATCTGCACCATTTCTCCAAATCACCATGTATTTCTCTTCTTCCTCTCTTCATCTCTTGATTCTTCATCTTCCTAATCCTAGAAAATGAAGCCATGGTTCTTCATTTTCCTATTCCTGCTCGTTACTTGGTTTCTTTCTTCTTGTTACCATCAAAGAAATGGTTATTCTACGTTATTTCCATCGTTTTTCCCAGTTTATCATATTGTTATTGTCGCTTTTAAGTGTGAAAGGCGCGAAAAATGTAAGTATCCACTGT
Source organism: Euphorbia lathyris (assembly GCF_963576675.1). Taxonomy (NCBI): domain Eukaryota; kingdom Viridiplantae; phylum Streptophyta; class Magnoliopsida; order Malpighiales; family Euphorbiaceae; genus Euphorbia; species Euphorbia lathyris. The sequence continues at coordinate 132,740,516 of NC_088910.1, read as the reverse complement.
TTTCTCTGCGTTTTTCCATAAAATCACTCCGCATAGTCGATGATTTCACGAAGATCTGCGATGAGAAAGAGCCTGAAATGTGACGATCTACTTCACGAATCGATTATTCTGCGAAGTCTGCGAGTAGAAAAGTTCATGATTTCACTTGCAGACTTCGCGAAAGCATCAATATGCGACGTAGATCGTCACATTTCAGATCTCGCAGACTTTGCGAAAACATCGATTCACTAAGTAAAATCATCCTCTTCCCTGCACATTTACATTCGCATGCTTCGCTAATCCTCATTTCGCGAAGCCAAATCGTCATTTTTCCTACCTAACACGATTAATTTTTTCTGAAGGTGATTGAATACATAACATCCCTTTCTGGAAGGTGACGTATTAGGGTGTAGAGGAGATGACTTTCCTTCTTGTATAGGGATTAACTTCCCTCAAGATATTGGCACATTCACTTTAAAGTGATTCGTTAGGAGAGATTGTGTCAATCTTGGTGTGCACCATGGGAAACGTCCATCCCAAAAAAGTCTGGACTTCCATTTATCATCCCAAAAAGTCTGGACTTCCAGTCTAGGGAGAAATTTTCGTCCAGATTAGTCAAGTTCACTTTGAGGTGATTTGTTAGGAGTTTATTGTGGCAATCTTGTTGTAAATTTTGATAATGTTATGATTTTAATGTTAGAATTCGTTGTTGTTTGGCATTTTTTGTTATATATCACTTAGCGAATTTTGTTAAAAACACAACCAGACTTCGCATATGCTAATTAAAATCATCAACTAAACCAAAAATTAGCTTCGCATATGCTAGAATCTGCGAAGTCAGACGGGAGGGAGACAACCGCGCCGTAAATATTGAGGGTATTATGGGAAAGTCACACAAAAACAGTCTAGATATGTAGTAGGTTGAGTAAATGGGTTAAATATATAAATAAGCCTCCATTTAACCCAGTTTTATAATTTTTCCTTATTTTTATGTGAATTGTTCTTGGTTCATATACAACTTATAATTCCTATATATAAAAAATTAATCCAACAGAACATGGGGTTGTAGCTCATATGGTAGAGCGCTCGCTTTGCATGCGAGAGGTACAGGGTTCGATTCCCTGCAGCTCCATTTTTAGTTTTTAAATTAATCCTATTATAAGATAACGTTTTAAATGGTGCAATATTACCTCTAACATCGGCAAATTCTAAAAAAAAAAATCATATTTTTTTATAATTTAATAATACTATTGGAGATTAATATTTTTAAATTCGATAAAAAATTGGATTTTTTTTGTCAGCTCATACAAAAAGGTAGGGGTGCACGTGGCCGGTTAACCAGTCCATTAAGGTTAATTCGGTCGGTTAACCGTTTTATAACTATATTATACATATTAAAAAATTGTTTCGAACTGTTAAAAATAAAAATTTCAAATGAATGGAAAATGAAAACATTATGTTAACCAAGTTTTATTATGAAAACTAACTTTTACAGTAATAAAAAGATCATAGGTTTAATGTGCTCTAATAAAAGATTAAAGGCTTAATACACCAATTTCAATTAAGGAACATAATTATTTTTTCTTTAAGTTGTTTAAAGGTGCATAATCAAAATTGAAAATGAAAACTCTTTTTATTAATTAAAATTAATTTTCTGCTAATAATGTTTTGTAAATAAGCTAAATTAGAATATTCAATAAGCAAGAATCTCTAAATTATAGAATGTTGGTTGGCATTTGCTGTCTTTGTTAACAATTACTATAATTAGAAGATGTAATAAATCAAAACCTTTGTTGGGATTTGCTGGCTCTAATCTTTTTTACTTGTTCTTTTTAATAAAACAAAGGGTAATTAATTTATTAGTTCCTATATTTTGACAAAACACAATGTTTAGTCTCTGTATTTTCAAAAACACACGGTAAGGTTCCTAATCTTTTTCTCGATGAACTGTTTAGTCCCTATTGTTTTTCTCGGTGAACTGTTTAGTCCCTGTCGTTAGACTCTCATGAAAATTCTATTAGTCAATTTGGATTTGAGTCAAAATCTATTTAAAATAAAAATGTAATGCCTTAACTACCCTTTACCATAAAATCAAATATATAAGACTATTATGCATGAACCAATTGGGAATTTCACAGGATTTCAGTAATAGTGTAACGAAATGGAAGGGAAAGGCAGTGAAGTTTACAACAATAACAAAATTAGCAGAAACATCTTTCGTCATCACTGAAGCAGTTGGCAGTAAATATGAGTTGAGAATATGGAGGAAATTAAACTCACCATTGAGAGTAAGAGGTTTTCCACCTTCAATTCGAACATGAAGAGTAAGCGAGAGAGATTTGAGTCAATTTCTACCTTCAATTCAAACAGGAAGAGTGAGCATGAGTGATTCGGTTATGGGTTAGGAATTCAATCATTTCTCCATTTTTTGTGAGCGCGAGTTGTGAGAAAAAGACATAGAGGTGTGAATTGTTTTTGATTGATAAATAGTAAAGGGTAATTTAGTCATTTCCGAATTCATAAACGGTAAAAAATATAACAAACAGATGGAAGAACTAAACAGTTCACCGAGAAAAATGTTAGGGACCTTACTGTATGTTTTTGAAAATACAGGGACTAAACATTATGTTTTGTCAAAATATAGGAACTAATAAATTAATTTAGGTATGATTATTTTGTTGATAAAATCTGAATATATAATTGTAGATAAAAGTAAAAAAATAAATATGTAGTTTTATTTATTATTTATTTATGAGACGGAAGATGCCAAATTATTATCTCGTTGTTATAATATGATTCATATTATTTAGTCACTTTGGTTAAGATAAAAATTTCATTATAGGACTCTGACTCTAGTGTCTATATAATTAATTGGATGGATTAAACCAATTCTGTAACGACCCGGTCTGGAGTGGGTGGCGCTGGGGTAGAAGGCCTGAGCAAGGATCGACCCTAAGGGATGGCGATGGGGACAGGAATGAACTGAATCCCACATCGGAAATGGAGAGGGAGTGATTGGGGCTTATTAGTAAGATGTGAATTCAATACATGCAGACGCGTTTTAAAACCGTGAGGCCCAATGTGTTGGAATTGGGCCAGAGCGAACAATATCTACATGGTATTAGACCAGGGTGTTACAAATTCCATATCCCAGTCCGCTCTATATCCATCATGAGCGGATTATTTGACCAATGCAAATTTTTTAAAGTAGTTATAGTTTTACAGTTATAAATTTAGGTTAAAAGCGCTATTTACCACTTACCCTATCCAAAATATTAATTTTTACTTTGTGGCCTATTATTTGCTAATATTTGAGATGATCTATCCAAAATATTTATTTTTGATTCATGACTTATTATTTGATAAATCCTTCTTCTCCCCTCCTTCTTAGAATTGCAATTGGAGCGGGGAATCGTCATTAACTTTCTTCATAAGGTAAGGATGGAAAAATAAATCTTGAGAGGTGATAATAGGATGGTGACGGAGACTTCTCTCCCACCCCCATGGGCTATTTTTTTTGGCCTAATACACAAATAACCCCTTGAACTTGTCCAAATCTTGCAAGTGTCCCATCTAACTTTCAATTGTAAAACATAACCCCTCAAACTTGTCCAATTATAAAATAGAATCCCAAATTACTGACACGGTCTGCAATTGAAGAAACACGTGAAATACAAAAGCTGCAAACGCTCGTGGAATGTGATAATCATATCTTTGGACCCAAAATAATAGTATTTAAGTAACCAAATCCTCGTTTTCGAGGCGGGGGTCAGTGTTTGGGGTCCGGGGGCTTGTGCATGCACGTGAAGGATGAGCATACGGGAGAAAGGGGCGCCCAGTATGGAATATATGCTTAGTTTTTGCATGGGATGACGGGTGCGATCATACCAGCACTAATGCACCGGATCCCATCAGAACTCCGAAGTTAAACGTGCTTGGGCGAGAGTAGTACTAAGATGGGTGACCTCTTGGGAAGTCCTCGTGTTGCACCCCCAAACTTTTTTGCAACGTGCATTTTTTAATTATTTAATTTTTTTTTTCACCAAGGCGTGCACGTTTACGAGGCGGTGGTCAGTGTTTGGGGTCCGGGGGCTTGTGCATGCACGTGAAGGATGAGCATACGGGAGAAAGGGGCGCCCAGTATGGAATATATGCTTAGTTTTTGCATGAGATGACGGGTGCGATCATACCAGCACTAATGCACCGGATCCCATCAGAACTCCGAAGGTAAACGTGCTTGGGCGAGAGTAGTACTAAGATGGGTGACCTCTTGGGAAGTCCTCGTGTTGCACCCCCAAACTTTTTTGCAACGTGCATTTTTTAATTATTTAATTTTTTTTCACCATGGCGTGCACGTTTTCGAGGCGGGCCCAAACTTTTTTGCAACGTGCATTTTTTAATTATTTAATTTTTTTTTCACCATGGCGTGCACGTTTTCGAGGCGGGGGTCAGTGTTTGGGGTCCGGCGGCTTGTGCATGCACGTGAAGGATGAGCATACGGGAGAAAGGGGCGCCCAGTATGGAATATATGCTTAGTTTTTGCATGGGATGACGGGTGCGATCATACCAGCACTAATGCACCGGATCCCATCAGAACTCCGAAGATAAACGTGCTTGGGCGAGAGTAGTACTAAGATGGGTGACCTCTTGGGAAGTCCTCGTGTTGCACCCCCAAACTTTTTTGCAACGTGCATTTTTTAATTATTTAATTTTTTTTTCACCATGGCGTGCACGTTTTCGAGGCGGGCCCAAACTTTTTTGCAACGTGCATTTTTTAATTATTTAATTTTTTTTTTCACCATGGCGTGCACGTTTTCGAGGTGGGGGTCAGTGTTTGGGGTCCGGGGGCTTGTGCATGCACGTGAAGGATGAGCATACGGGAGAAAGGGGCGCCCAGTATGGAATATATGCTTAGTTTTTGCATGGGATGACGGGTGCGATCATACCAGCACTAATGCACCGGATCCCATCAGAACTCCGAAGCTAAACGTGCTTGGGCGAGAGTAGTACTAAGATGGGTGACCTCTTGGGAAGTCCTCGTGTTGCACCCCCAAACTTTTTTGCAACATGCATTTTTTAATTATTTAATTTTTTTTTCACCATGGCGTGCACGTTTACGAGGCGGGGGTCAGTGTTTGGGGTCCGGGGGCTTGTGCATGCACGTGAAGGATGAGCATACTGGAGAAAGGGGCGCCCAGTATGGAATATATGCTTAGTTTTTGCATGGGATGACGGGTGCGATCATACCAGCACTAATGCACCGGATCCCATCAGAACTCCGAAGCTAAACGTGCTTGGGCGAGAGTAGTACTAAGATGGGTGACCTCTTGGGAAGTCCTCGTGTTGCACCCCCAAACTTTTTTGCAACGTGCATTTTTTAATTATTTAATTTTTTTTCACCATGGCGTGCACGTTTTCGAGGCGGGCCCAAACTTTTTTGCAACGTGCATTTTTTAATTATTTAATTTTTTTTTCACCATGGCGTGCACGTTTTCGAGGCGGGGGTCAGTGTTTGGGGTCCGGCGGCTTGTGCATGCACGTGAAGGATGAGCATACGGGAGAAAGGGGCGCCCAGTATGGAATATATGCTTAGTTTTTGCATGGGATGACGGGTGCGATCATACCAGCACTAATGCACCGGATCCCATCAGAACTCCGAAGATAAACGTGCTTGGGCGAGAGTAGTACTAAGATGGGTGACCTCTTGGGAAGTCCTCGTGTTGCACCCCCAAACTTTTTTGCAACGTGCATTTTTTAATTATTTAATTTTTTTTTCACCATGGCGTGCACGTTTTCGAGGCGGGCCCAAACTTTTTTGCAACGTGCATTTTTTAATTATTTAATTTTTTTTTTCACCATGGCGTGCACGTTTTCGAGGTGGGGGTCAGTGTTTGGGGTCCGGGGGCTTGTGCATGCACGTGAAGGATGAGCATACGGGAGAAAGGGGCGCCCAGTATGGAATATATGCTTAGTTTTTGCATGGGATGACGGGTGCGATCATACCAGCACTAATGCACCGGATCCCATCAGAACTCCGAAGCTAAACGTGCTTGGGCGAGAGTAGTACTAAGATGGGTGACCTCTTGGGAAGTCCTCGTGTTGCACCCCCAAACTTTTTTGCAACATGCATTTTTTAATTATTTAATTTTTTTTTCACCATGGCGTGCACGTTTACGAGGCGGGGGTCAGTGTTTGGGGTCCGGGGGCTTGTGCATGCACGTGAAGGATGAGCATACTGGAGAAAGGGGCGCCCAGTATGGAATATATGCTTAGTTTTTGCATGGGATGACGGGTGCGATCATACCAGCACTAATGCACCGGATCCCATCAAAACTACGAAGTTAAACGTGCTTGGGCGAGAGTAGTACTAAGATGGGTGACCTCTTGGGAAGTCCTCGTGTTGCACCCCCAAACTTTTTTGCAACGTGCATTTTTTAATTATTTAATTTTTTTTTCACCATGGCGTGCACGTTTTCGAGGCGGGCCCAAACTTTTTTGCAACGTGCATTTTTTAATTATTTAATTTTTTTTTTCACCATGGCGTGCACGTTTTCGAGGCGGGGGTCAGTGTTTGGGGTCCGGGGGCTTGTGCATGCACGTGAAGGATGAGCATACGGGAGAAAGGGGCGCCCCGTATGGAATATATGCTTAGTTTTTGCATGGGATGACGTGTGCGATCATACCAGCACTAATGCACCGGATCCCATCAGAACTCCGAAGTTAAACGTGCTCGGGCGAGAGTAGTACTAAGATGGGTGACCTCTTAGGAAGTCCTCGTGTTGCACCCCCAAACTTTTTTGCAACGTGCATTTTTTAATTATTTAATTTTTTTTTTCACCATGGCGTGCACGTTTACGAGGCGGGGGTCAGTGTTTGGGGTCCGGGGGCTTGTGCATGCACGTGAAGGATGAGCATACGGGAGAAAGGGGCGCCCAGTATGGAATATATGCTTAGTTTTTGCATGGGATGACGGGTGTGATCATACCAGCACTAATGCACCGGATCCCATCAGAACTCCGAAGTTAAACGTGCCTGGGCGAGAGTAGTACTAAGATGGGTGACCTCTTGGGAAGTTCTCGTGTTGCACCCCCAAACTTTTTCGCAACGTGCATTTTTTAATTATTTAATTTTTTTTTCACCATGGCGTGCACGTTTTCGAGGCGGGCCCAAACTTTTTTGCAACGTGCATTTTTTAATTATGTAATTTTTTTTTTCACCATGGCGTGCACGTTTTCGAGGCGGGGGTCAGTGTTTGGGGTCCGGGGGCTTGTGCATGCACGTGAAGGATGAGCATACGGGAGAAAGGGGCGCCCAGTATGGAATATATGCTTAGTTTTTGCATGGGATGACGGGTGCGATCATACCAGCACTAATGCACCGGATCCCATCAGAACTCCGAAGCTAAACGTGCTTGGGCGAGAGTAGTACTAAGATGGGTGACCTCTTGGGAAGTCCTCGTGTTGCACCCCCAAACTTTTTTGCAACGTGCATTTTTTAATTATTTAATTTTTTTTTTCACCATGGCGTGCACGTTTACGAGGCGGGGGTCAGTGTTTGGGGTCCGGGGGCTTGTGCATGCACGTGAAGGATGAGCATACGGGAGAAAGGGGCGCCCAGTATGGAATATATGCTTAGTTTTTGCATGAGATGACGGGTGCGATCATACCAGCACTAATGCACCGGATCCCATCAGAACTCCGAAGTTAAACGTGTTTGGGCGAGAGCAGTACTAAGATGGGTGACCTCTTGGGAAGTCCTCGTGTTGCACCCCCAAACTTTTTTGCAACGTGCATTTTTTAATTATTTAATTTTTTTTTCACCATGGCGTGCACGTTTTCGAGGCGGGCCCAAACTTTTTTGCAACGTGCATTTTTTAATTATTTAATTTTTTTTTTCACCATGGCGTGCACGTTTTCGAGGCGGGGGTCAGTGTTTGGGGTCCGGGGGCTTGTGCATGCACGTGAAGGATGAGCATACGGGAGAAAGGGGCGCCCAGTATGGAATATATGCTTAGTTTTTGCATGGGATGACGGGTGCGATCATACCAGCACTAATGCACCGGATCCCATCAGAACTCCGAAGCTAAACGTGCTTGGGCGAGAGTAGTACTAAGATGGGTGACCTCTTGGGAAGTCCTCGTGTTGCACCCCCAAACTTTTTTGCAACGTGCATTTTTTAATTATTTAATTTTTTTTTTCACCATGGCGTGCACGTTTACGAGGCGGGGGTCAGTGTTTGGGGTCCGGGGGCTTGTGCATGCACGTGAAGGATGAGCATACGGGAGAAAGGGGCGCCCAGTATGGAATATATGCTTAGTTTTTGCATGAGATGACGGGTGCGATCATACCAGCACTAATGCACCGGATCCCATCAGAACTCCGAAGTTAAACGTGTTTGGGCGAGAGCAGTACTAAGATGGGTCACCTCTTGGGAAGTCCTCGTGTTGCACCCCCAAACTTTTTTGCAACGTGCATTTTTTAATTATTTAATTTTTTTTTCACCATGGCGTGCACGTTTTCGAGGCGGGCCCAAACTTTTTTGCAACGTGCATTTTTTAATTATTTAATTTTTTTTTTCACCATGGCGTGCACGTTTTCGAGGCGGGGGTCAGTGTTTGGGGTCCGGGGGCTTGTGCATGCACGTGAAGGATGAGCATACGGGAGAAAGGGGCGCCCAGTATGGAATATATGCTTAGTTTTTGCATGGGATGATGGGTGCGATCATACCAGCACTAATGCACCGGATCCCATCAGAACTCCGAAGTTAAACGTGCTTGGACGAGAGTAGTACTAAGATGGGTGACCTCTTGGGAAGTCCTCGTGTTGCACCCCCAAACTTTTTTGCAACGTGCATTTTTTAATTATTTAATTTTTTTTTCACCATGGCGTGCACGTTTTCGAGGCGGGGGTCAGTGTATGGGGTCCGGGGGCTTGTGCATGCACGTGAAGGATGAGCATACGGGGGAAAGGGGCGCCCAGTATGGAATATATGCTTAGTTTTTGCATGGGATGACGGGTGCGATCATACCAGCACTAATGCACCGGATCCCATCAGAACTCCGAAGCTAAACGTGCTTGGGCGAGAGTAGGACTAAGATGGGTGACCTCTTGGGAAGTACTCGTGTTGCACCCCCAAACTTTTTTGCAATGTGCATTTTTTAATTATTTAATTTTTTTTTCACCATGGCGTGCACGTTTTCGAGGCGGGCCCAAACTTTTTTGCAACGTGCATTTTTTAATTATTTAATTTTTTTTTCACCATGGCGTGCACGTTTTCGAGGCGGGGGTCAGTGTTTGGGGTCCGGGGGCTTGTGCATGCACGTGAAGGATGAGCATACGGGAGAAAGGGGCGCCCAGTATGGAATATATGCTTAGTTTTTGCATGGGATGACGGGTGCGATCATACCAGCACTAATGCACCGGATCCCATCAGAACTCCGAAGCTAAACGTGCTTGGGCGAGAGTAGTACTAAGATGGGTGACCTCTTGGGAAGTCCTCGTGTTGCACCCCCAAACTTTTTTGCAACGTGCATTTTTTAATTATTTAATTTTTTTTTTCACCATGGCGTGCACGTTTACGAGGCGGGGGTCAGTGTTTGGGGTCCGGGGGCTTGTGCATGCACGTGAAGGATGAGCATACGGGAGAAAGGGGCGCCCAGTATGGAATATATGCTTAGTTTTTGCATGAGATGACGGGTGCGATCATACCAGCACTAATGCACCGGATCCCATCAGAACTCCGAAGTTAAACGTGTTTGGGCGAGAGCAGTACTAAGATGGGTGACCTCTTGGGAAGTCCTCGTGTTGCACCCCCAAACTTTTTTGCAACGTGCATTTTTTAATTATTTAATTTTTTTTTCACCATGGCGTGCACGTTTTCGAGGCGGGCCCAAACTTTTTTGCAACGTGCATTTTTTAATTATTTAATTTTTTTTTTTCACCATGGCGTGCACGTTTTCGAGGCGGGGGTCAGTGTTTGGGGTCCGGGGGCTTGTGCATGCACGTGAAGGATGAGCATACGGGAGAAAGGGGCGCCCAGTATGGAATATATGCTTAGTTTTTGCATGGGATGACGGGTGCGATCATACCAGCACTAATGCACCGGATCCCATCAGAACTCCGAAGCTAAACGTGCTTGGGCGAGAGTAGTACTAAGATGGGTGACCTCTTGGGAAGTCCTCGTGTTGCACCCCCAAACTTTTTTGCAACGTGCATTTTTTAATTATTTAATTTTTTTTTTTCACCATGGCGTGCACGTTTACGAGGCGGGGGTCAGTGTTTGGGGTCCGGGGGCTTGTGCATGCACGTGAAGGATGAGCATACGGGAGAAAGGGGCGCCCAGTATGGAATATATGCTTAGTTTTTGCATGAGATGACGGGTGCGATCATACCAGCACTAATGCACCGGATCCCATCAGAACTCCGAAGTTAAACGTGTTTGGGCGAGAGCAGTACTAAGATGGGTGACCTCTTGGGAAGTCCTCGTGTTGCACCCCCAAACTTTTTTGCAACGTGCATTTTTTAATTATTTAATTTTTTTTTCACCATGGCGTGCACGTTTTCGAGGCGGGCCCAAACTTTTTTGCAACGTGCATTTTTTAATTATTTAATTTTTTTTTTCACCATGGCGTGCACGTTTTCGAGGCGGGGGTCAGTGTTTGGGGTCCGGGGGCTTGTGCATGCACGTGAAGGATGAGCATACGGGAGAAAGGGGCGCCCAGTATGGAATATATGCTTAGTTTTTGCATGGGATGATGGGTGCGATCATACCAGCACTAATGCACCGGATCCCATCAGAACTCCGAAGTTAAACGTGCTTGGACGAGAGTAGTACTAAGATGGGTGACCTCTTGGGAAGTCCTCGTGTTGCACCCCCAAACTTTTTTGCAACGTGCATTTTTTAATTATTTAATTTTTTTTTCACCATGGCGTGCACGTTTTCGAGGCGGGGGTCAGTGTATGGGGTCCGGGGGCTTGTGCATGCACGTGAAGGATGAGCATACGGGGGAAAGGGGCGCCCAGTATGGAATATATGCTTAGTTTTTGCATGGGATGACGGGTGCGATCATACCAGCACTAATGCACCGGATCCCATCAGAACTCCGAAGCTAAACGTGCTTGGGCGAGAGTAGGACTAAGATGGGTGACCTCTTGGGAAGTACTCGTGTTGCACCCCCAAACTTTTTTGCAATGTGCATTTTTTAATTATTTAATTTTTTTTTCACCATGGCGTGCACGTTTTCGAGGCGGGCCCAAACTTTTTTGCAACGTGCATTTTTTAATTATTTAATTTTTTTTTCACCATGGCGTGCACGTTTTCGAGGCGGGGGTCAGTGTTTGGGGTCCGGGGGCTTGTGCATGCACGTGAAGGATGAGCATACGGGAGAAAGGGGCGCCCAGTATGGAATATATGCTTTGTTTTTGCATGGGATGACGGGTGCGATCATACCAGCACTAATGCACCGGATCCCATCAGAACTCCGAAGTTAAACATGCTTGGGCGAGAGTAGTACTAAGATGGGTGACCTCTTGGGAAGTCCTCGTGTTGCACCCCCAAACTTTTTTGCAACGTGCATTTTTTAATTATTTAATTTTTTTTTCACCATGGCGTGCACGTTTTCGAGGCGGGCCCAAACTTTTTTGAAACGTGCATTTTTTAATTATTTAATTTTTTTTTTCACCATGGCGTGCACGTTTTCGAGGCGGGGGTCAGTGTTTGGGGTCCGGGGGCTTGTGCATGCACGTGAAGGATGAGCATACGGGAGAAAGGGGCGCCCAGTATGGAATATATGCTTAGTTTTTGCATGGGATGACGGGTGCGATCATACCAGCACTAATGCACCGGATCTCATCAGAACTCCGAAGTTAAACGTGTTTGGGCGAGAGTAGTACTAAGATGGGTGACCTCTTGGGAAGTCCTCGTGTTGCACCCCCAAACTTTTTTGCAACGTGCATTTTTTAATTATTTAATTTTTTTTTCACCATGGCGTGCACGTTTTCGAGGCGGGCCCAAACTTTTTTGCAACGTGCATTTTTTAATTATTTAATTTTTTTTTTCACCATGGCGTGCACGTTTTCGAGGCGGGGGTCAGTGTTTGGGGTCCGGGGGCTTGTGCATGCACGTGAAGGATGAGCATACGGGAGAAAGGGGCACCCAGTATGGAATATATGCTTAGTTTTTGCATGGGATGACGGGTGCGATCATACCAGCACTAATGCACCGGATCCCATCAGAACTCCGAAGATAAACGTGCTTGGGCGAGAGTAGTACTAAGATGGGTGACCTCTTGGGAAGTCCTCGTGTTGCACCCCCAAACTTTTTTGCAACGTGCATTTTTTAATTATTTAATTTTTTTTTTCACCATGGCGTGCACGTTTTCGAGGCGGGGGTCAGTGTTTGGGGTCCGGGGGCTTGTGCATGCACGTGAAGGATGAGCATACGGGAGAAAGGGGCGCCCAGTATGGAATATATGCTTAGTTTTTGCATGGGATGACGGGTGCGATGATACCAGCACTAATGCACCGGATCCCATCAGAACTCCGAAGTTAAACGTGCTTGGGCGAGAGTAGTACTAAGATGAGTGACCTCTTGGGAAGTCCTCGTGTTGCACCCCCAAACTTTTTTGCAACGTGCATTTTTTAATTATTTAATTTTTTTTTTCACCATGACGTGCACGTTTTCGAGGCGGGCCCAAACTTTTTTGCAACGTGCATTTTTTAATTATTTAATTTTTTTTTCACCATGGCGTGCACGTTTTCGAGGCGGGCCCAAACTTTTTTGCAACGTGCATTTTTTAATTATTTAATTTTTTTCACCATGGCGTGCACGTTTTCGAGGCGGGGGTCAGTGTTTGGGGTCCGGAGGCTTGTGCATGCACGTGAAGGATGAGCATACGGGAGAAAGGGGCGCCCAGTATGGAATATATGCTTAGTTTTTGCATGGGATGACGGGTGCGATCATACCAGCACTAATGCACCGGATCCCATCAGAACTCCGAAGTTAAACGTGCTTGGGCGAGAGTAGTACTAAGATGGTTGACCTCTTGGGAAGTCCTCGTGTTGCACACCCAAACTTTTTTGCAACGTGCATTTTTTAATTATTTAATTTTTTTTTTTCACCATGGCGGGCACGTTTTCGAGGCGGGGGTCAGTGTTTGGGGTCCGGGGGCTTGTGCATGCACGTGAAGGATGAGCATACGGGAGAAAGGGGCGCCCAGTATGGAATATATGCTTAGTTTTTGCATGGGATGACGGGTGCGATCATACCAGCACTAATGCACCGGATCCCATCAGAACTCCGAAGTCAAACGTGCTTGGGCGAGAGTAGTACTAAGATGGGTGACCTCTTGGGAAGTCCTCGTGTTGCACCCCCAAACTTTTTTGCAACGTGCATTTTTTAATTATTTAATTTTTTTTTTTCACCATGGCGTGCACGTTTTCGAGGCGGAGGTCAGTGTTTGGGGTCCGGGGGCTTGTGCATGCACGTGAAGGATGAGCATACGGGAGAAAGGGGCGCCCAGTATGGAATATATGCTTAGTTTTTGCATGGGATGACGGGTGCGATCATACCAGCACTAATGCACCGGATCCCATCAGAACTCCGAAGTTAAACGTGCTTGGGCGAGAGTAAGTACTACGATGGGTGACCTCTTGGGAAGTCCTCGTGTTGCACCCCCAAACTTTTTTGCAACGTGCATTTTTTAATTATTTAATTTTTTTTTTCACCATGGCGTGCACGTTTTCGAGGCGGGGGTCAGTGTTTGGGGTCCGGGGGCTTGTGCATGCACGTGAAGGATGAGCATACGGGAGAAAGGGGCACCCAGTATGGAATATATGCTTAGTTTTTGCATGGGATGACGGGTGCGATCATACCAGCACTAATGCACCGGATCCCATCAGAACTCCGAAGATAAACGTGCTTGGGCGAGAGTAGTACTAAGATGGGTGACCTCTTGGGAAGTCCTCGTGTTGCACCCCCAAACTTTTTTGCAACGTGCATTTTTTAATTATTTAATTTTTTTTTTCACCATGGCGTGCACGTTTTCGAGGCGGGGGTCAGTGTTTGGGGTCCGGGGGCTTGTGCATGCACGTGAAGGATGAGCATACGGGAGAAAGGGGCGCCCAGTATGGAATATATGCTTAGTTTTTGCATGGGATGACGGGTGCGATGATACCAGCACTAATGCACCGGATCCCATCAGAACTCCGAAGCTAAACGTGCTTGGGCGAGAGTAGTACTAAGATGAGTGACCTCTTGGGAAGTCCTCGTGTTGCACCCCCAAACTTTTTTGCAACGTGCATTTTTTAATTATTTAATTTTTTTTTTCACCATGACGTGCACGTTTTCGAGGCGGGCCCAAACTTTTTTGCAACGTGCATTTTTTAATTATTTAATTTTTTTTTCACCATGGCGTGCACGTTTTCGAGGCGGGCCCAAACTTTTTTGCAACGTGCATTTTTTAATTATTTAATTTTTTTCACCATGGCGTGCACGTTTTCGAGGCGGGGGTCAGTGTTTGGGGTCCGGAGGCTTGTGCATGCACGTGAAGGATGAGCATACGGGAGAAAGGGGCGCCCAGTATGGAATATATGCTTAGTTTTTGCATGGGATGACGGGTGCGATCATACCAGCACTAATGCACCGGATCCCATCAGAACTCCGAAGTTAAACGTGCTTGGGCGAGAGTAGTACTAAGATGGTTGACCTCTTGGGAAGTCCTCGTGTTGCACACCCAAACTTTTTTGCAACGTGCATTTTTTAATTATTTAATTTTTTTTTTTCACCATGGCGGGCACGTTTTCGAGGCGGGGGTCAGTGTTTGGGGTCCGGGGGCTTGTGCATGCACGTGAAGGATGAGCATACGGGAGAAAGGGGCGCCCAGTATGGAATATATGCTTAGTTTTTGCATGGGATGACGGGTGCGATCATACCAGCACTAATGCACCGGATCCCATCCGAACTCCGAAGTTAAACGTGCTTGGGCGAGAGTAGTACTAAGATGGGTGACCTCTTGGGAAGTCCTCGTGTTGCACCCCCAAACTTTTTTGCAACGTGCATTTTTTAATTATTTAATTTTTTTTTTCACCATGGCGTGCACGTTTACGAGGCGGGGGTCAGTGTTTGGGGTCCGGGGGCTTGTGCATGCACGTGAAGGATGAGCATACGGGAGAAAGGGGCGCCCAGTATGGAATATATGCTTAGTTTTTGCATGGGATGACGGGTGCGATCATACCAGCACTAATGCACCGGATCCCATCAGAACTCCGAAGATAAACGTGCTTGGGCGAGAGTAGTACTAAGATGGGTGACCTCTTGGGAAGTCCTCGTGTTGCACCCCCAAACTTTTTTGCAACGTGCATTTTTTAATTATTTAATTTTTTTTTCACCATGGCGTGCACGTTTTCGAGGCGGGGGTCAGTGTTTGGGGTCCGGGGGCTTGTGCATGCACGTGAAGGATGAGCATACGGGAGAAAGGGGCGCCCAGTATGGAATATATGCTTAGTTTTTGCATGGGATGACGGGTGCGATGATACCAGCACTAATGCACCGGATCCCATCAGAACTCCGAAGTTAAACGTGCTTGGGCGAGAGTAGTACTAAGATGGGTGACCTCTTGGGAAGTCCTCGTGTTGCACCCCCAAACTTTTTTGCAACGTGCATTTTTTAATTATTTAATTTTTTTTTTCACCATGACGTGCACGTTTTCGAGGCGGGCCCAAACTTTTTTGCAACGTGCATTTTTTAATTATTTAATTTTTTTTTCACCATGGCGTGCACGTTTTCGAGGCGGGCCCAAACTTTTTTGCAACGTGCATTTTTTAATTATTTAATTTTTTTTTCACCATGGCGTGCACGTTTTCGAGGCGGGGGTCAGTGTTTGGGGTCCGGAGGCTTGTGCATGCACGTGAAGGATGAGCATACGGGAGAAAGGGGCGCCCAGTATGGAATATATGCTTAGTTTTTGCATGGGATGACGGGTGCGATCATACCAGCACTAATGCACCGGATCCCATCAGAACTCCGAAGTTAAACGTGCTTGGGCGAGAGTAGTACTAAGATGGTTGACCTCTTGGGAAGTCCTCGTGTTGCACCCCCAAACTTTTTTGCAACGTGCATTTTTTAATTATTTAATTTTTTTTTTTCACCATGGCGGGCACGTTTTCGAGGCGGGGGTCAGTGTTTGGGGTCCGGGGGCTTGTGCATGCACGTGAAGGATGAGCATACGGGAGAAAGGGGCGCCCAGTATGGAATATATGCTTAGTTTTTGCATGGGATGACGGGTGCGATCATACCAGCACTAATGCACCGGATCCCATCCGAACTCCGAAGTTAAACGTGCTTGGGCGAGAGTAGTACTAAGATGGGTGACCTCTTGGGAAGTCCTCGTGTTGCACCCCCAAACTTTTTTGCAACGTGCATTTTTTAATTATTTAATTTTTTTTTTCACCATGGCGTGCACGTTTACGAGGCGGGGGTCAGTGTTTGGGGTCCGGGGGCTTGTGCATGCACGTGAAGGATGAGCATACGGGAGAAAGGGGCGCCCAGTATGGAATATATGCTTAGTTTTTGCATAGGATGACGGGTGCGATCATACCAGCACTAATGCACCGGATCCCATCAGAACCCCGAAGTTAAACTTGCTAGGGCGAGAGTAGTACTAAGATGGGTGACCTCTTGGGAAGTCCTCGTGTTGCACCCCCAAACTTTTTTGCAACGTGTATTTTTTAATTATTTAATTTTTTTTTCACCATGGCGTGCACGTTTTCGAGGCGGGCCCAAACTTTTTTGCAACGTGCATTTTTTAATTATTTAATTTTTTTTTCACAATGGTGTGCACGTTTTCGAGGCGGGGGTCAGTGTTTGGGGTCCGGGGGCTTGTGCATGCACGTGAAGGATGAGCATACGGGAGAAAGGGGCGCCCAGTATGGAATATATACTTAGTTTTTGCATGGGATGACGGGTGCGATCATACCAGCACTAATGCACCGGATCCCATCCGAACTCCGAAGTTAAACGTGCTTGGGCGAGAGTAGTACTAAGATGGGTGACCTCTTGGGAAGTCCTCGTGTTGCACCCCCAAACTTTTTTGCAACGTGCATTTTTTAATTATTTAATTTTTTTTTCACCATGGCGTGCACGTTTACGAGGCGGGGGTCAGTGTTTGGGGTCCGGGGGCTTCTGCATGCACGTGAAGGATGAGCATACGGGAGAAAGGGGCGCCCAGTATGGAATATATGCTTAGTTTTTGCATGGGATGACGGGTGCGATCATACCAGCACTAATGCACCGGATCCCATCAGAACTCCGAAGTTAAACGTGCTAGGGCGAGAGTAGTACTAAGATGGGTGACCTCTTGGGAAGTCCTCGTGTTGCACCCCCAAACTTTTTTGCAACGTGCATTTTTTAATTATTTAATTTTTTTTTCACCATGGCGTGCACGTTTTCGAGGCGGGCCCAAACTTTTTTGCAATGTGCATTTTTTAATTATTTAATTTTTTTTTTCACCATGGCGTGCACGTTTTCGAGGCGGGGGTCAGTGTTTGGGGTCCGGGGGCTTGTGCATGCACGTGAAGGATGAGCATACGGGAGAAAGGGGCGCCCAGTATGGAATATATGCTTAGTTTTTGCATAGGATGACGGGTGCGATCATACCAGCACTAATGCACCGGATCCCATCAGAACTCCGAAGTTAAACGTGCTTGGGCGAGAGTAGTACTAAGATGGGTGACCTCTTGGGAAGTCCTCGTGTTGCACCCCCAAACTTTTTTGCAACGTGCATTTTTTAATTATTTAACTTTTTTTTCACCATGGCGTGCACGTTTTCGAGGCGGGCCCAAACTTTTTTGCAACGTGCATTTTTTAATTATTTAATTTTTTTTTTCACCATGGCGGGCACGTTTTCGAGGCGGGGGTCAGTGTTTGGGGTCCGGGGACTTGTGCATGCACGTGAAGGATGAGCATACGGGAGAAAGGGGCGCCCAGTATGGAATATATGCTTAGTTTTTGCATGGGATGACGGGTGCGATCATACCAGCACTAATGCACCGGATCCCATCCGAACTCCGAAGTTAAACGTGCTTGGGCGAGAGTAGTACTAAGATGGGTGACCTCTTGGGAAGTCCTCGAGTTGCACCCCCAAACTTTTTTGCAACGTGCATTTTTTAATTATTTAATTTTTTTTTTTCACCATGGCGGGCACGTTTTCGAGGCGGGGGTCAGTGTTTGGGGTCCGGGGACTTGTGCATGCACGTGAAGGATGAGCATACGGGAGAAAGGGGCGCCCAGTATGGAATATATGCTTAGTTTTTGCATGGGATGACGGGTGCGATCATACCAGCACTAATGCACCGGATCCCATCCGAACTCCGAAGTTAAACGTGCTTGGGCGAGAGTAGTACTAAGATGGGTGACCTCTTGGGAAGTCCTCGTGTTGCACCCCCAAACTTTTTTGCAACGTGCATTTTTTAATTATTTAATTTTTTTTTTCACCATGGCGTGCACGTTTACGAGGCGGGGGTCAGTGTTTGGGGTCCGGGGGCTTGTGCATGCACGTGAAGGATGAGCATACGGGAGAAAGGGACGCCCAGTATGGAATATATGCTTAGTTTTTGCATGGGATGACGGGTGCGATCATACCAGCACTAATGCACCGGATCCCATCAGAACTCCGAAGCTAAACGTGCTTGGGCGAGAGTAGTACTAAGATGGGTGACCTCTTGGGAAGTCCTCGTGTTGCACCCCCAAACTTTTTTGCAACGTGCATTTTTTAATTATTTAATTTTTTTTTCACCATGGCGTGCACGTTTTCGAGGCGGGCCCAAACTTTTTTGCAACGTGCATTTTTTAATTATTTAATTTTTTTTTTCACCATGGCGTGCACGTTTTCGAGGCGGGGGTCAGTGTTTGGGGTCCGGGGGCTTGTGCATGCACGTGAAGGATGAGCATACGGGAGAAAGCAGCGCCCAGTATGGAATATATGCGTAGTTTTTGCATGGGATGACGGGTGCGATCATACCAGCACTAATGCACCGGATCCCATCAGAACTCCGAAGCTAAACGTGCTTGGGCGAAAGTAGTACTAAGATGGGTGACCTCTTGGGAAGTCCTCGTGTTGCACCCCCAAACTTTTTTGCAACGTGCATTTTTTAATTATTTAATTTTTTTTTCACCATGGCGTGCACGTTTTCGAGGCGGGCCCAAACTTTTTTGCAACGTGCATTTTTTAATTATTTAATTTTTTTTTCACCATGGCGTGCACGTTTTCGAGGCGGGGGTCAGTGTTTGGGGTCCGGGGGCTTGTGCATGCACGTGAAGGATGAGCATACGGGAGAAAGGGGCGCCCAGTATGGAATATATGCTTAGTTTTTGCATGGGATGACGTGTGCGATCATACCAGCACTAATGCACCGGATCCCATCAGAACTCCGAAGATAAACGTGCTTGGGCGAGAGTAGTACTAAGATGGGTGACCTCTTGGGAAGTCCTCGTGTTGCACCCCCAAACTTTTTTGCAACGTGCATTTTTTAATTATTTAATTTTTTTTTCACCATGGCGTGCACGTTTTCGAGACGGGTGTCAGTGTTTGGGGTCCGGGGGCTTGTGCATGCACGTGAAGGATGAGCATACGGGAGAAAGGGGCGCCCAGTATGGAATATATGCTTAGTTTTTGCATGGGATGACGGGTGCGATCATACCAGCACTAATGAACCGGATCCCATTAGAACTCCGAAGTTAAACGTGCCTGGGTGAGATGGGTGACCTCTTGGGAAGTCCTCGTGTTGCACCCCCAAACTTTTTTGCAACGTGCATTTTTTAATTATTTAATTTTTTTTCACCATGGCGTGCACGTTTTCGAGGCGGGGGTCAGTGTTTGGGGTCCGGGGGCTTGTGCATGCACGTGAAGGATGAGCATACGGGAGAAAGGGGCGCCCAGTATGGAATATATGCTTAGTTTTTGCATGGGATGACGGGTGCGATCATACCAGCACTAATGCACCGGATCCCATCAGAACTCCGAAGTTAAACGTGCTTAGGCGAGAGTAGTACTAAGATGGGTGACCTCTTGGGAAGTCTTGCACCCCCAAACTTTTTTGCAACGTGCATTTTTTAATTATTTAATTTTTTTTTCACCATGGCGTGCACGTTTTCGAGGCGGGCCCAAACTTTTTTGCAACGTGCATTTTTTAATTATTTAATTTTTTTTTCACCATGGCGTGCACGTTTTCGAGGCGGGGGTCAGTGTTTGGGGTCCGGAGGCTTGTGCATGCACGTGAAGGATGAGCATACGGGAGAAAGGGGCGCCCAGTATGGAATATATGCTTAGTTTTTGCATGGGATGACGGGTGCGATCATACCAGCACTAATGCACCGGATCCCATCAGAACTCCGAAGTTAAACGTGCTTGGGCGAGAGTAGTACTAAGATGGGTGACCTCTTGGGAAGTCTTGCACCCCCAAACTTTTTTGCAACGTGCATTTTTTAATTATTTAATTTTTTTTCACCATGGCGTGCACGTTTTCGAGGCGGGGGTCAGTGTTTGGGGTCCGGGGGCTTGTGCATGCACGTGAAGGATGAGCATACGGGAGAAAGGGGCGCCCAGTATGGAATATATGCTTAGTTTTTGCATGGGATGACGGGTGCGATCATACCAGCACTAATCCACCGGATCCCATCAGAACTCCGAAGTGAAACGTGCTTGGGCGAGAGTAGTACTTAGATGGGTGACCTCTTGGGAAGTCCTCGTGTTGCACCCCCAAACTTTTTTGCAACGTGCATTTTTTAATTATTTAATTTTTTTTCACCATGGCGTGCACGTTTTCGAGGCGGGCCCAAACTTTTTTGCAACGTGCATTTTTTAATTATTTAATTTTTTTTTTCACCATGGCGTGCACGTTTTCGAGGAGGGGGTCAGTGTTTGGGGTCCGGGGGCTTGTGCATGCACGTGAAGGATGAGCATACGGGAGAAAGGGGCGCCCAGTATGGAATATATGCTTAGTTTTTGCATGGGATGACGGGTGCGATCATACCAGCACTAATGCACCGGATCCCATCAGAACTCCGAAGTTAAACGTGCTTGGGCGAGAGTAGTACTAAGATGGGTGACCTCTTGGGAAGTCCTCATGTTGCACCCCCAAACTTTTTTGCAACGTGCATTTTTTAATTATTTAATTTTTTTTTCACCATGGCGTGCACGTTTTCGAGGCGGGCCCAAACTTTTTTGCAACGTGCATTTTTTAATTATTTAATTTTTTTTTCACCATGGCGTGCACGTTTTCGAGGCGGGGGTCAGTGTTTGGGGTCCGGGGGCTTGTGCATGCACGTGAAGGATGAGCATACGGGAGAAAGGGGCGCCCAGTATGGAATATATGCTTAGTTTTTGCATGGGATGACGGGTGCGATCATACCAGCACTAATGCACCGGATCCCATCAGAACTCCGAACTTAAACGTCCTTGGGCGAGAGTAGTACTAAGATGGGTGACCTCTTGGGAAGTCCTCGTGTTGCACCCCCAAACTTTTTTGCAACGTGCATTTTTTAATTATTTAATTTTTTTTTCACCATGGCGTGCACGTTTTCGAGGCGGGCCCAAACTTTTTTGCAACGTGCATTTTTTAATTATTTAATTTTTTTTTCACCATGGCGTGCACGTTTTCGAGGAGGGGGTCAGTGTTTGGGGTCCGGGGGCTTGTGCATGCACGTGAAGGATGAGCATATTGGAGAAAGGGGCGCCCAGTATGGAATATATGCTTAGTTTTTGCATGGGATGACGGGTGCGATCATACCAGCACTAATGCACCGGATCCCATCAGAACTCCGAAGTTAAACGTGCTTGGGCGAGAGTAGTACTAAGATGGGTGACCTCTTGGGAAGTCCTCGTGTTGCACCCCTAAACTTTTTTGCAACGTGCATTTTTTAATTATTTAATTTTTTTTTCACCATGGCGTGCACGTTTTCGAGGCGGGCCCAAACTTTTTTGCAACGTGCATTTTTTAATTATTTAATTTTTTTTCACCATGGCGTGCACGTTTTCGAGGCAGGGGTCAGTGTTTGGGGTCCGGGGGCTTGTGCATGCACGTGAAGGATGAGCATACGGGAGAAAGGGGCGCCCAGTATGGAATATATGCTTAGTTTTTGCATGGGATGACGGGTGCGATCATACCAGCACTAATGCACCGGATCCCATCAGAACTCCGAAGTTAAACGTGCTTGGGCGAGAGTAGTACTAAGATGGGTGACCTCTTGGAAAGTCCTCGTGTTGCACCCCCAAACTTTTTTGCAACGTGCATTTTTTAATTATTTAATTTTTTTTTCACCATGGCGTGCACGTTTTCGAGGCGGGCCCAAACTTTTTTGCAACGTGCATTTTTTAATTATTTAATTTTTTTTTCACCATGGCGTGCACGTTTTCGAGGCGGGGGTCAGTGTTTGGGGTCCGGAGGCTTGTGCATGCACGTGAAGGATGAGCATACGGGAGAAAGGGGCGCCCAGTATGGAATATATGCTTAGTTTTTGCATGGGATGACGGGTGCGATCATACCAGCACTAATGCACCGGATCCCATCAGAACTCCGAAGTTAAACGTGCTTGGGCGAGAGTAGTACTAAGATGGGTGACCTCTTGGGAAGTCTTGCACCCCCAAACTTTTTTGCAACGTGCATTTTTTAATTATTTAATTTTTTTTCACCATGGCGTGCACGTTTTCGAGGCGGGGGTCAGTGTTTGGGGTCCGGGGGCTTGTGCATGCACGTGAAGGATGAGCATACGGGAGAAAGGGGCGCCCAGTATGGAATATATGCTTAGTTTTTGCATGGGATGACGGGTGCGATCATACCAGCACTAATGCACGGGATCCCATCAGAACTTCGAAGTTAAACGTGCTTGGGCGAGAGTAGTACTAAGATGGTTGACCTCTTGGGAAGTCCTCGTGTTGCACCCCCAAACTTTTTTGCAACGTGCATTTTTTAATTATTTAATTTTTTTTTTCACCATGGCGTGCATGTTTTCGAGGCGGGGGTCAGTGTTTGGGGTCCGGGGGCTTGTGCATGCACGTGAAGGATGAGCATACGGGAGAAAGGGGCGCCCAGTATGGAATATATGCTTAGTTTTTGCATGGGATGACGGGTGCGATCATACCAGCACTAATCCACCGGATCCCATCAGAACTCCGAAGTGAAACGTGCTTGGGCGAGAGTAGTACTTAGATGGGTGACCTCTTGGGAAGTCCTCGTGTTGCACCCCCAAACTTTTTTGCAACGTGCATTTTTTAATTATTTAATTTTTTTTTCACCATGGCGTGCACGTTTTCGAGGCGGGCCCAAACTTTTTTGCAACGTGCATTTTTTAATTATTTAATTTTTTTTTTCACCATGGCGTGCACGTTTTCGAGGCGGGGGGTCAGTGTTTGGGGTCCGGGGGCTTGTGTATGCACGTGAAGGATGAGCATACGGGAGAAAGGGGCGCCCAGTATGGAATATATGCTTAGTTTTTGCATGGGATGACGGGTGCGATCATACCAGCACTAATCCACCGGATCCCATCAGAACTCCGAAGTGAAACGTGCTTGGGCGAGAGTAGTACTTAGATGGGTGACCTCTTGGGAAGTCCTCGTGTTGCACCCCCAAACTTTTTTGCAACGTGCATTTTTTAATTATTTAATTTTTTTTCACCATGGCGTGCACGTTTTCGAGGCGGGCCCAAACTTTTTTGCAACGTGCATTTTTTAATTATTTAATTTTTTTTTTCACCATGGCGTGCACGTTTTCGAGGAGGGGGTCAGTGTTTGGGGTCCGGGGGCTTGTGCATGCACGTGAAGGATGAGCATACGGGAGAAAGGGGCGCCCAGTATGGAATATATGCTTAGTTTTTGCATGGGATGACGGGTGCGATCATACCAGCACTAATGCACCGGATCCCATCAGAACTCCGAAGCTAAACGTGCTTGGGCGAGAGTAGTACTAAGATGGGTGACCTCTTGGGAAGTCCTCATGTTGCACCCCCAAACTTTTTTGCAACGTGCATTTTTTAATTATTTAATTTTTTTTTCACCATGGCGTGCACGTTTTCGAGGCGGGCCCAAACTTTTTTGCAACGTGCATTTTTTAATTATTTAATTTTTTTTTCACCATGGCGTGCACGTTTTCGAGGCGGGGGTCAGTGTTTGGGGTCCGGGGGCTTGTGCATGCACGTGAAGGATGAGCATACGGGAGAAAGGGGCGCCCAGTATGGAATATATGCTTAGTTTTTGCATGGGATGACGGGTGCGATCATACCAGCACTAATGCACCGGATCCCATCAGAACTCCGAAGTTAAACGTCCTTGGGCGAGAGTAGTACTAAGATGGGTGACCTCTTGGGAAGTCCTCGTGTTGCACCCCCAAACTTTTTTGCAACGTGCATTTTTTAATTATTTAATTTTTTTTTCACCATGGCGTGCACGTTTTCGAGGCGGGCCCAAACTTTTTTGCAACGTGCATTTTTTAATTATTTAATTTTTTTTTCACCATGGCGTGCACGTTTTCGAGGAGGGGGTCAGTGTTTGGGGTCCGGGGGCTTGTGCATGCACGTGAAGGATGAGCATATTGGAGAAAGGGGCGCCCAGTATGGAATATATGCTTAGTTTTTGCATGGGATGACGGGTGCGATCATACCAGCACTAATGCACCGGATCCCATCAGAACTCCGAAGTTAAACGTGCTTGGGCGAGAGTAGTACTAAGATGGGTGACCTCTTGGGAAGTCCTCGTGTTGCACCCCCAAACTTTTTTGCAACGTGCATTTTTTAATTATTTAATTTTTTTTTCACCATGGCGTGCACGTTTTCGAGGCGGGCCCAAACTTTTTTGCAACGTGCATTTTTTAATTATTTAATTTTTTTTCACCATGGCGTGCACGTTTTCGAGGCGGGGGTCAGTGTTTGGGGTCCGGGGGCTTGTGCATGCACGTGAAGGATGAGCATACGGGAGAAAGGGGCGCCCAGTATGGAATATATGCTTAGTTTTTGCATGGGATGACGGGTGCGATCATACCAGCACTAATGCACCGGATCCCATCAGAACTCCGAAGTAAAACGTGCTTGGGCGAGAGTAGTACTAAGATGGGTGACCTCTTGGGAAGTCCTCGTGTTGCACCCCCAAACTTTTTTGCAACGTGCATTTTTTAATTATTTAATTTTTTTTTCACCATGGCGTGCACGTTTTCGAGGCGGGCCCAAACTTTTTTGCAACGTGCATTTTTTAATTATTTAATTTTTTTTTCACCATGGCGTGCACGTTTTCGAGGCGGGGGTCAGTGTTTGGGGTCCGGAGGCTTGTGCATGCACGTGAAGGATGAGCATACGGGAGAAAGGGGCGCCCAGTATGGAATATATGCTTAGTTTTTGCATGGGATGACGGGTGCGATCATACCAGCACTAATGCACCGGATCCCATCAGAACTCCGAAGGTAAACGTGCTTGGGCGAGAGTAGTACTAAGATGGGTGACCTCTTGGGAAGTCCTCGTGTTGCACCCCCAAACTTTTTTGCAACGTGCATTTTTTAATTATTTAATTTTTTTTTTCACCATGGCGTGCACGTTTTCGAGGCGGGCCCAAACTTTTTTGCAACGTGCATTTTTTAATTATTTAATTTTTTTTTCACCATGGCGTGCACGTTTTCGAGGCGGGCCCAAACTTTTTTGCAACGTGCATTTTTTAATTATTTAATTTTTTTTCACCATGGCGTGCACGTTTTCGAGGCGGGGGTCAGTGTTTGGGGTCCGGGGGCTTGTGCATGCACGTGAAGGATGAGCATACGGGAGAAAGGGGCGCCCAGTATGGAATATATGCTTAGTTTTTGCATGGGATGACGGGTGCGATCATACCAGCACTAATGCACCGGATCCCATCAGAACTCCGAAGGTAAACGTGCTTGGGCGAGAGTAGTACTAAGATGGGTGACCTCTTGGGAAGTCCTCGTGTTGCACCCCCAAACTTTTTTGCAACGTGCATTTTTTAATTATTTAATTTTTTTTTCACCATGGCTTGCACGTTTTCGAGGCGGGCCCAAACTTTTTTGCAACGTGCATTTTTTAATTATTTAATTTTTTTTCACCATGGCGTGCACGTTTTCGAGGCGGGGGTCAGTGTTTGGGGTCCGGGGGCTTGTGCATGCACGTGAAGGATGAGCATACGGGAGAAAGGGGCGCCCAGTATGGAATATATGCTTAGTTTTTGCATGGGATGACGGGTGCGATCATACCAGCACTAATGCACCGGATCCCATCAGAACTCCGAAGTGAAACGTGCTTGGGCGAGAGTAGTACTTAGATGGGTGACCTCTTGGGAAGTCCTCGTGTTGCACCCCCAAACTTTTTTGCAACGTGCATTTTTTAATTATTTAATTTTTTTTTCACCATGGCGTGCACGTTTTCGAGGCGGGCCCAAACTTTTTTGCAACGTGCATTTTTTAATTATTTAATTTTTTTTTTCACCATGGCGTGCACGTTTTCGAGGCGGGGGTCAGTGTTTGGGGTCCGGGGGCTTGTGTATCCACGTGAAGGATGAGCATACGGGAGAAAGGGGCGCCCAGTATGGAATATATGCTTAGTTTTTGCATGGGATGACGGGTGCGATCATACCAGCACTAATCCACCGGATCCCATCAGAACTCCGAAGTGAAACGTGCTTGGGCGAGAGTAGTACTTAGATGGGTGACCTCTTGGGAAGTCCTCGTGTTGCACCCCCAAACTTTTTTGCAACGTGCATTTTTTAATTATTTAATTTTTTTTCACCATGGCGTGCACGTTTTCGAGGCGGGCCCAAACTTTTTTGCAACGTGCATTTTTTAATTATTTAATTTTTTTTTCACCATGGCGTGCACGTTTTCGAGGAGGGGGTCAGTGTTTGGGGTCCGGGGGCTTGTGCATGCACGTGAAGGATGAGCATACGGGAGAAAGGGGCGCCCAGTATGGAATATATGCTTAGTTTTTGCATGGGATGACGGGTGCGATCATACCAGCACTAATGCACCGGATCCCATCAGAACTCCGAAGTTAAACGTGCTTGGGCGAGAGTAGTACTAAGATGGGTGACCTCTTGGGAAGTCCTCATGTTGCACCCCCAAACTTTTTTGCAACGTGCATTTTTTAATTATTTAATTTTTTTTTCACCATGGCGTGCACGTTTTCGAGGCGGGCCCAAACTGTTTTGCAACGTGCATTTTTTAATTATTTAATTTTTTTTTTCACCATGGCGTGCACGTTTTCGAGGCGGGGGTCAGTGTTTGGGGTCCGGGGGCTTGTGCATGCACGTGAAGGATGAGCATACGGGAGAAAGGGGCGCCCAGTATGGAATATATGCTTAGTTTTTGCATGGGATGACGGGTGCGATCATACCAGCACTAATGCACCGGATCCCATCAGAACTCCGAAGTTAAACGTCCTTGGGCGAGAGTAGTACTAAGATGGGTGACCTCTTGGGAAGTCCTCGTGTTGCACCCACAAACTTTTTTGCAACGTGCATTTTTTAATTATTTAATTTTTTTTTCACCATGGCGTGCACGTTTTCGAGGCGGGCCCAAACTTTTTTGCAACGTGCATTTTTTAATTTAATTTTTTTTCACCATGGCGTGCACGTTTTCGAGGCGGGGGTCAGTGTTTGGGGTCCGGGGGCTTGTGCATGCACGTGAAGGATGAGCATACGGGAGAAAGGGGCGCCCAGTATGGAATATATGCTTAGTTTTTGCATGGGATGACGGGTGCGATCATACCAGCACTAATGCACCGGATCCCATCAGAACTCCGAAGTTAAACGTGCTTGGGCGAGAGTAGTACTAAGATGGGTGACCTCTTGGAAAGTCCTCGTGTTGCACCCCCAAACTTTTTTGCAACGTGCATTTTTAATTATTTAATTTTTTTTTCACCATGGCGTGCACGTTTTCGAGGCGGGCCCAAACTTTTTTGCAACGTGCATTTTTTAATTATTTAATTTTTTTTTCACCATGGCGTGCACGTTTTCGAGGCGGGGGTCAGTGTTTGGGGTCCGGAGGCTTGTGCATGCACGTGAAGGATGAGCATACGGGAGAAAGGGGCGCCCAGTATGGAATATATGCTTAGTTTTTGCATGGGATGACGGGTGCGATCAT
The DNA here is from genome assembly GCF_963576675.1 of Euphorbia lathyris. Lineage (NCBI taxonomy): Eukaryota > Viridiplantae > Streptophyta > Magnoliopsida > Malpighiales > Euphorbiaceae > Euphorbia > Euphorbia lathyris. The sequence goes on along the minus strand of NC_088910.1, from coordinate 132,712,419 downwards.
ACCAGCACTAATGCACCGGATCCCATCAGAACTCCGAAGTTAAACGTGCTTGGGCGAGAGTAGTACTAAGATGGGTGACCTCTTGGGAAGTCCTCGTGTTGCACCCCCAAACTTTTTTGCAACGTGCATTTTTTAATTATTTAATTTATTTTTCACCATGGCGTGCACGTTTTCGAGGCGGGTCCAAACTTTTTTGCAACGTGCATTTTTTAATTATTTAATTTTTTTTTCACCATGGCGTGCACGTTTTCGAGGCGGGGGTCAGTGTTTGGGGTCCGGGGGCTTGTGCATGCACGTGAAGGATGAGCATACGGGAGAAAGGGGCGCCCAGTATGGAATATATGCTTAGTTTTTGCATGGGATGACGGGTGCGATCATACCAGCACTAATGCACCGGATCCCATCAGAACTCCGAAGGTAAACGTGCTTGGGCGAGAGTAGTACTAAGATGGGTGACCTCTTGGGAAGTCCTCGTGTTGCACCCCCAAACTTTTTTGCAACGTGCATTTTTTAATTATTTAATTTTTTTTTCACCATGGCGTGCACGTTTTCGAGGCGGGCCCAAACTTTTTTGCAACGTGCATTTTTTAATTATTTAATTTTTTTTCACCATGGCGTGCACGTTTTCGAGGCGGGGGTCAGTGTTTGGGGTCCGGGGGCTTGTGCATGCACGTGAAGGATGAGCATACGGGAGAAAGGGGCGCCCAGTATGGAATATATGCTTAGTTTTTGCATGGGATGACGGGTGCGATCATACCAGCACTAATGCACCGGATCCCATCAGAACTCCGAAGTTAAACGTGCTTGGGCGAGAGTAGTACTAAGATGGGTGACCTCTTGGGAAGTCCTCGTGTTGCACCCCCAAACTTTTTTGCAACGTGCATTTTTTAATTATTTAATTTTTTTTTCACCATGGCGTGCACGTTTTCGAGGCGGGCCCAAACTTTTTTGCAACGTGCATTTTTTAATTATTTAATTTTTTTTTCACCATGGCGTGCACGTTTTCGAGGCGGGGGTCAGTGTTTGGGGTCCGGAGGCTTGTGCATGCACGTGAAGGATGAGCATACGGGAGAAATGGGCGCCCAGTATGGAATATATGCTTAGTTTTTGCATAGGATGACGGGTGCGATCATACCAGCACTAATGCACCGGATCCCATCAGAACTCCGAAGCTAAACGTGCTTGGGCGAGAGTAGTACTAAGATGGGTGACCTCTTGGGAAGTCCTCGTGTTGCACCCCCAAACTTTTTTGCAACGTGCATTTTTTAATTATTTAATTTTTTTTTCACCATGGCGTGCACGTTTTCGAGGCGGGCCCAAACTTTTTTGCAACGTGCATTTTTTAATTATTTAATTTTTTTTTCACCATGGCGTGCACGTTTTCGAGGCGGGGGTCAGTGTTTGGGGTCCGGGGGCTTGTGCATGCACGTTAAGAATGAGCATACGGGAGAAAGGGGCGCCCAGTATGGAATATATGCTTAGTTTTTGCATGGGATGACGGGTGCGATCATACCAGCACTAATGCACCGGATCCCATCAGAACTCCGAAGTTAAACGTCCTTGGGCGAGAGTAGTACTAAGATGGGTGACCTCTTGGGAAGTCCTCGTGTTGCACCCCCAAACTTTTTTGCAACGTGCATTTTTTAATTATTTAATTTTTTTTTCACCATGGCGTGCACGTTTTCGAGGCGGGCCCAAACTTTTTTGCAACGTGCATTTTTTAATTATTTAATTTTTTTTTCACCATGGCGTGCACGTTTTCGAGGAGGGGGTCAGTGTTTGGGGTCCGGGGGCTTGTGCATGCACGTGAAGGATGAGCATATTGGAGAAAGGGGCGCCCAGTATGGAATATATGCTTAGTTTTTGCATGGGATGACGGGTGCGATCATACCAGCACTAATGCACCGGATCCCATCAGAACTCCGAAGTTAAACGTGCTTGGGCGAGAGTAGTACTAAGATGGGTGACCTCTTGGGAAGTCCTCGTGTTGCACCCCCAAACTTTTTTGCAACGTGCATTTTTTAATTATTTAATTTTTTTTTCACCATGGCGTGCACGTTTTCGAGGCGGGCCCAAACTTTTTTGCAACGTGCATTTTTTAATTATTTAATTTTTTTTCACCATGGCGTGCACGTTTTCGAGGCGGGGGTCAGTGTTTGGGGTCCGGGGGCTTGTGCATGCACGTGAAGGATGAGCATACGGGAGAAAGGGGCGCCCAGTATGGAATATATGCTTAGTTTTTGCATGGGATGACGGGTGCGATCATACCAGCACTAATGCACCGGATCCCATCAGAACTCCGAAGTAAAACGTGCTTGGGCGAGAGTAGTACTAAGATGGGTGACCTCTTGGGAAGTCCTCGTGTTGCACCCCCAAACTTTTTTGCAACGTGCATTTTTTAATTATTTAATTTTTTTTTCACCATGGCGTGCACGTTTTCGAGGCGGGCCCAAACTTTTTTGCAACGTGCATTTTTTAATTATTTAATTTTTTTTTCACCATGGCGTGCACGTTTTCGAGGCGGGGGTCAGTGTTTGGGGTCCGGAGGCTTGTGCATGCACGTGAAGGATGAGCATACGGGAGAAAGGGGCGCCCAGTATGGAATATATGCTTAGTTTTTGCATGGGATGACGGGTGCGATCATACCAGCACTAATGCACCGGATCCCATCAGAACTCCGAAGGTAAACGTGCTTGGGCGAGAGTAGTACTAAGATGGGTGACCTCTTGGGAAGTCCTCGTGTTGCACCCCCAAACTTTTTTGCAACGTGCATTTTTTAATTATTTAATTTTTTTTTTCACCATGGCGTGCACGTTTTCGAGGCGGGCCCAAACTTTTTTGCAACGTGCATTTTTTAATTATTTAATTTTTTTTTCACCATGGCGTGCACGTTTTCGAGGCGGGCCCAAACTTTTTTGCAACGTGCATTTTTTAATTATTTAATTTTTTTTCACCATGGCGTGCACGTTTTCGAGGCGGGGGTCAGTGTTTGGGGTCCGGGGGCTTGTGCATGCACGTGAAGGATGAGCATACGGGAGAAAGGGGCGCCCAGTATGGAATATATGCTTAGTTTTTGCATGGGATGACGGGTGCGATCATACCAGCACTAATGCACCGGATCCCATCAGAACTCCGAAGGTAAACGTGCTTGGGCGAGAGTAGTACTAAGATGGGTGACCTCTTGGGAAGTCCTCGTGTTGCACCCCCAAACTTTTTTGCAACGTGCATTTTTTAATTATTTAATTTTTTTTTCACCATGGCTTGCACGTTTTCGAGGCGGGCCCAAACTTTTTTGCAACGTGCATTTTTTAATTATTTAATTTTTTTTCACCATGGCGTGCACGTTTTCGAGGCGGGGGTCAGTGTTTGGGGTCCGGGGGCTTGTGCATGCACGTGAAGGATGAGCATACGGGAGAAAGGGGCGCCCAGTATGGAATATATGCTTAGTTTTTGCATGGGATGACGGGTGCGATCATACCAGCACTAATGCACCGGATCCCATCAGAACTCCGAAGTGAAACGTGCTTGGGCGAGAGTAGTACTTAGATGGGTGACCTCTTGGGAAGTCCTCGTGTTGCACCCCCAAACTTTTTTGCAACGTGCATTTTTTAATTATTTAATTTTTTTTTCACCATGGCGTGCACGTTTTCGAGGCGGGCCCAAACTTTTTTGCAACGTGCATTTTTTAATTATTTAATTTTTTTTTTCACCATGGCGTGCACGTTTTCGAGGCGGGGGTCAGTGTTTGGGGTCCGGGGGCTTGTGTATCCACGTGAAGGATGAGCATACGGGAGAAAGGGGCGCCCAGTATGGAATATATGCTTAGTTTTTGCATGGGATGACGGGTGCGATCATACCAGCACTAATCCACCGGATCCCATCAGAACTCCGAAGTGAAACGTGCTTGGGCGAGAGTAGTACTTAGATGGGTGACCTCTTGGGAAGTCCTCGTGTTGCACCCCCAAACTTTTTTGCAACGTGCATTTTTTAATTATTTAATTTTTTTTCACCATGGCGTGCACGTTTTCGAGGCGGGCCCAAACTTTTTTGCAACGTGCATTTTTTAATTATTTAATTTTTTTTTCACCATGGCGTGCACGTTTTCGAGGAGGGGGTCAGTGTTTGGGGTCCGGGGGCTTGTGCATGCACGTGAAGGATGAGCATACGGGAGAAAGGGGCGCCCAGTATGGAATATATGCTTAGTTTTTGCATGGGATGACGGGTGCGATCATACCAGCACTAATGCACCGGATCCCATCAGAACTCCGAAGTTAAACGTGCTTGGGCGAGAGTAGTACTAAGATGGGTGACCTCTTGGGAAGTCCTCATGTTGCACCCCCAAACTTTTTTGCAACGTGCATTTTTTAATTATTTAATTTTTTTTTCACCATGGCGTGCACGTTTTCGAGGCGGGCCCAAACTGTTTTGCAACGTGCATTTTTTAATTATTTAATTTTTTTTTTCACCATGGCGTGCACGTTTTCGAGGCGGGGGTCAGTGTTTGGGGTCCGGGGGCTTGTGCATGCACGTGAAGGATGAGCATACGGGAGAAAGGGGCGCCCAGTATGGAATATATGCTTAGTTTTTGCATGGGATGACGGGTGCGATCATACCAGCACTAATGCACCGGATCCCATCAGAACTCCGAAGTTAAACGTCCTTGGGCGAGAGTAGTACTAAGATGGGTGACCTCTTGGGAAGTCCTCGTGTTGCACCCACAAACTTTTTTGCAACGTGCATTTTTTAATTATTTAATTTTTTTTTCACCATGGCGTGCACGTTTTCGAGGCGGGCCCAAACTTTTTTGCAACGTGCATTTTTTAATTTAATTTTTTTTCACCATGGCGTGCACGTTTTCGAGGCGGGGGTCAGTGTTTGGGGTCCGGGGGCTTGTGCATGCACGTGAAGGATGAGCATACGGGAGAAAGGGGCGCCCAGTATGGAATATATGCTTAGTTTTTGCATGGGATGACGGGTGCGATCATACCAGCACTAATGCACCGGATCCCATCAGAACTCCGAAGTTAAACGTGCTTGGGCGAGAGTAGTACTAAGATGGGTGACCTCTTGGAAAGTCCTCGTGTTGCACCCCCAAACTTTTTTGCAACGTGCATTTTTAATTATTTAATTTTTTTTTCACCATGGCGTGCACGTTTTCGAGGCGGGCCCAAACTTTTTTGCAACGTGCATTTTTTAATTATTTAATTTTTTTTTCACCATGGCGTGCACGTTTTCGAGGCGGGGGTCAGTGTTTGGGGTCCGGAGGCTTGTGCATGCACGTGAAGGATGAGCATACGGGAGAAAGGGGCGCCCAGTATGGAATATATGCTTAGTTTTTGCATGGGATGACGGGTGCGATCATACCAGCACTAATGCACCGGATCCCATCAGAACTCCGAAGTTAAACGTGCTTGGGCGAGAGTAGTACTAAGATGGGTGACCTCTTGGGAAGTCCTCGTGTTGCACCCCCAAACTTTTTTGCAACGTGCATTTTTTAATTATTTAATTTATTTTTCACCATGGCGTGCACGTTTTCGAGGCGGGTCCAAACTTTTTTGCAACGTGCATTTTTTAATTATTTAATTTTTTTTTCACCATGGCGTGCACGTTTTCGAGGCGGGGGTCAGTGTTTGGGGTCCGGGGGCTTGTGCATGCACGTGAAGGATGAGCATACGGGAGAAAGGGGCGCCCAGTATGGAATATATGCTTAGTTTTTGCATGGGATGACGGGTGCGATCATACCAGCACTAATGCACCGGATCCCATCAGAACTCCGAAGGTAAACGTGCTTGGGCGAGAGTAGTACTAAGATGGGTGACCTCTTGGGAAGTCCTCGTGTTGCACCCCCAAACTTTTTTGCAACGTGCATTTTTTAATTATTTAATTTTTTTTTCACCATGGCGTGCACGTTTTCGAGGCGGGCCCAAACTTTTTTGCAACGTGCATTTTTTAATTATTTAATTTTTTTTCACCATGGCGTGCACGTTTTCGAGGCGGGGGTCAGTGTTTGGGGTCCGGGGGCTTGTGCATGCACGTGAAGGATGAGCATACGGGAGAAAGGGGCGCCCAGTATGGAATATATGCTTAGTTTTTGCATGGGATGACGGGTGCGATCATACCAGCACTAATGCACCGGATCCCATCAGAACTCCGAAGTTAAACGTGCTTGGGCGAGAGTAGTACTAAGATGGGTGACCTCTTGGGAAGTCCTCGTGTTGCACCCCCAAACTTTTTTGCAACGTGCATTTTTTAATTATTTAATTTTTTTTTCACCATGGCGTGCACGTTTTCGAGGCGGGCCCAAACTTTTTTGCAACGTGCATTTTTTAATTATTTAATTTTTTTTTCACCATGGCGTGCACGTTTTCGAGGCGGGGGTCAGTGTTTGGGGTCCGGAGGCTTGTGCATGCACGTGAAGGATGAGCATACGGGAGAAATGGGCGCCCAGTATGGAATATATGCTTAGTTTTTGCATAGGATGACGGGTGCGATCATACCAGCACTAATGCACCGGATCCCATCAGAACTCCGAAGCTAAACGTGCTTGGGCGAGAGTAGTACTAAGATGGGTGACCTCTTGGGAAGTCCTCGTGTTGCACCCCCAAACTTTTTTGCAACGTGCATTTTTTAATTATTTAATTTTTTTTTCACCATGGCGTGCACGTTTTCGAGGCGGGCCCAAACTTTTTTGCAACGTGCATTTTTTAATTATTTAATTTTTTTTTCACCATGGCGTGCACGTTTTCGAGGCGGGGGTCAGTGTTTGGGGTCCGGGGGCTTGTGCATGCACGTTAAGAATGAGCATACGGGAGAAAGGGGCGCCCAGTATGGAATATATGCTTAGTTTTTGCATGGGATGACGGGTGCGATCATACCAGCACTAATGCACCGGATCCCATCAGAACTCCGAAGTTAAACATGCTTGGGCGAGAGTAGTACTAAGATGGGTGACCTCTTGGGAAGTCCTCGTGTTGCACCCCCAAACTTTTTTGCAACGTGCATTTTTTAATTATTTAATTTTTTTTTCACCATGGCGTGCACGTTTTCGAGGCGGGGGTCAGTGTTTGGGGTCCGGGGGCTTGTGCATGCACGTGAAGGATGAGCATACGGGAGAAAGGGGCGCCCAGTATGGAATATATGCTTAGTTTTTGCATGGGATGACGGGTGCGATCATACCAGCACTAATGCACCGGATCCCATCAGAACTCCGAAGTTAAACGTGCTTGGGCGAGAGTAGTACTAAGATGGTTGACCTCTTGGGAAGTCCTCGTGTTGCACCCCCAAAATTTTTTGCAACGTGCATTTTTTAATTATTTAATTTTTTTTTTCACCATGGCGTGCACGTTTTCGAGGCGGGGGTCAGTGTTTGGGGTCCGGGGGCTTGTGCATGCACGTGAAGGATGAGCATACGGGAGAAAGGGGCGCCCAGTATGGAATATATGCTTAGTTTTTGCATGGGATGACGGGTGCGATCATACCAGCACTAATGCACCGGATCCCATCAGAACTCCGAAGTTAAACGTGCTTGGGCGAGAGTAGTACTAAGATGGTTGACCTCTTGGGAAGTCCTCGTGTTGCACCCCCAAACTTTTTTGCAACGTGCATTTTTTAATTATTTAATTTTTTTTTTCACCATGGCGTGCACGTTTTCGAGGCGGGGGTCAGTGTTTGGGGTCCGGGGGCTTGTGTATGCACGTGAAGGATGAGCATATGGGAGAAAGGGGCGCCCAGTATGGAATATATGCTTAGTTTTTGCATGGGATGACGGGTGCGATCATATCAGCACTAATGCACCGGATCCCATCAGAACTCCGAAGTTAAACGTGCTTGGGCGAGAGTAGTACTAAGATGGGTGACCTCTTGGGAAGTCCTCGTGTTGCACCCCCAAACTTTTTTGCAACGTGCATTTTTTAATTATTTAATTTTTTTTTCACCATGGCGTGCACGTTTTTCGAGGCGGGCCCAAACTTTTTTGCAACGTGCATTTTTTAATTATTTAATTTTTTTTTTCACCATGGCGTGCACGTTTTCGAGGCGGGGGTCAGTGTTTGGGGTCCGGGGGCTTGTGCATGCACGTGAAGGATGAGCATACGGGAGAAAGGGGCGCCCAGTATGGAATATATGCTTAGTTTTTGCATGGGATGACGGGTGCGATCATACCAGCACTAATGCACCGGATCCCATCAGAACTCCGAAGTTAAACATGCTTGGGCGAGAGTAGTACTAAGATGGGTGACCTCTTGGGAAGTCCTCGTGTTGCACCCCCAAACTTTTTTGCAACGTGCATTTTTTAATTATTTAATTTTTTTTTCACCATGGCGTGCACGTTTTCGAGGCGGGGGTCAGTGTTTGGGGTCCGGGGGCTTGTGCATGCACGTGAAGGATGAGCATACGGGAGAAAGGGGCGCCCAGTATGGAATATATGCTTAGTTTTTGCATGGGATGACGGGTGCGATCATACCAGCACTAATGCACCGGATCCCATCAGAACTCCGAAGTTAAACGTGCTTGGGCGAGAGTAGTACTAAGATGGTTGACCTCTTGGGAAGTCCTCGTGTTGCACCCCCAAACTTTTTTGCAACGTGCATTTTTTAATTATTTAATTTTTTTTTTCACCATGGCGTGCACGTTTTCGAGGCGGGGGTCAGTGTTTGGGGTCCGGGGGCTTGTGTATGCACGTGAAGGATGAGCATACGGGAGAAAGGGGCGCCCAGTATGGAATATATGCTTAGTTTTTGCATGGGATGACGGGTGCGATCATACCAGCACTAATGCACCGGATCCCATCAGAACTCCGAAGTTAAACGTGCTTGGGCGAGAGTAGTACTAAGATGGTTGACCTCTTGGGAAGTCCTCGTGTTGCACCCCCAAACTTTTTTGCAACGTGCATTTTTTAATTATTTAATTTTTTTTTTCACCATGGCGTGCACGTTTTCGAGGCGGGGGTCAGTGTTTGGGGTCCGGGGGCTTGTGTATGCACGTGAAGGATGAGCATATGGGAGAAAGGGGCGCCCAGTATGGAATATATGCTTAGTTTTTGCATGGGATGACGGGTGCGATCATATCAGCACTAATGCACCGGATCCCATCAGAACTCCGAAGTTAAACGTGCTTGGGCGAGAGTAGTACTAAGATGGGTGACCTCTTGGGAAGTCCTCGTGTTGCACCCCCAAACTTTTTTGCAACGTGCATTTTTTAATTATTTAATTTTTTTTTCACCATGGCGTGCACGTTTTTCGAGGCGGGCCCAAACTTTTTTGCAACGTGCATTTTTTAATTATTTAATTTTTTTTTTCACCATGGCGTGCACGTTTTCGAGGCGGGGGTCAGTGTTTGGGGTCCGGGGGCTTGTGCATGCACGTGAAGGATGAGCATACGGGAGAAAGGGGCGCCCAGTATGGAATATATGCTTAGTTTTTGCATGGGATGACGGGTGCGATCATACCAGCACTAATGCACCGGATCCCATCAGAACTCCGAAGTTAAACGTGTTTGGGCGAGAGTAGTACTAAGATGGGTGACCTCTTGGGAAGTCCTCGTGTTGCACCCCCAAACTTTTTTGCAACGTGCATTTTTTAATTATTTAATTTTTTTTTCACCATGGCGTGCACGTTTTCGAGGCGGGGGTCAGTGTTTGGGGTCCGGGGGCTTGTGCATCCACGTGAAGGATGAGCATACGGGAGAAAGGGGCGCCCAGTATGGAATATATGCTTAGTTTTTCCATGGGATGACGGGTGCGATCATACCAGCACTAATGCACCGGATCCCATCAGAACTCTGAAGTTAAACGTGCTTGGGCGAGAGTAGTACTAAGATGGGTGACCTCTTGGGGAAGTCCTCGTGTTGCACCCCCAAACTTTTTTGCAACGTGCATTTTTTAATTATTTAATTTTTTTTTCACCATGGCGTGCACGTTTTCGAGGCGGGGGTCAGTGTTTGGGGTCCGGGGGCTTGTGCATGCACGTGAAGGATGAGCATACGGGAGAAAGGGGCGCCCAGTATGGAATATATGCTTAGTTTTTGCATGGGATGACGGGTGCGATCATACCAGCACTAATGCACCGGATCCCATCAGAACTCCGAAGTTAAACGTGCTTGGGCGAGAGTAGTACTAAGATGGGTGACCTCTTGTGAAGTCCTCGTGTTGCACCCCTAAACTTTTTTGCAACGTGCATTTTTTAATTATTTAATTTTTTTTCACCATGGCGTGCACGTTTTCGAGGCGGGCCCAAACTTTTTTGCAACGTGCATTTTTTAATTTTTTAATTTTTTTTTCACCATGGCGTGCACGTTTTCGAGGCGGGGGTCAGTGTTTGGGGTCCGGGGGCTTGTGCATGCACGTGAAGGATGAGCATACGGGAGAAAGGGGCGCCCAGTATGGAATATATGCTTAGTTTTTGCATGGGATGACGGGTGCGATCATACCAGCACTAATGCACCGGATCCCATCAGAACTCCGAAGGTAAACGTGCTTGGGCGAGAGTAGTTCTAAGATGGGTGACCTCTTGGGAAGTCCTCGTGTTGCACCCCCAAACTTTTTTGCAACGTGCATTTTTTAATTATTTAATTTTTTTTTCACCATGGCGTGCACGTTTTCGAGGCGGGCCCAAACTTTTTTGCAACGTGCATTTTTTAATTATTTAATTTTTTTTCACCATGGCGTGCACGTTTTCGAGGCGGGGGTCAGTGTTTGGGGTCCGGGGGCTTGTGCATGCACGTGAAGGATGAGCATACGGGACAAAGGGGCGCCCAGTATGGAATATATGCTTAGTTTTTGCATGGGATGACGGGTGCGATCATACCAGCACTAATGCACCGGATCCCATCAGAACTCCGAAGGTAAACGTGCTTGGGCGAGAGTAGTACTAAGATGGGTGACCTCTTGGGAAGTCCTCGTGTTGCACCCCCAAACTTTTTTGCAACGTGCATTTTTTAATTATTTAATTTTTTTTTCACCATGGCGTGCACGTTTTCGAGGCGGGCCCAAACTTTTTTGCAACGTGCATTTTTTAATTATTTAATTTTTTTTCACCATGGCGTGCACCTTTTTGAGGCGGGGGTCAGTGTTTGGGGTCCGGGGGCTTGTGCATGCACGTGAAGGATGAGCATACGGGAGAAAGGGGCGCCCAGTATGGAATATATGCTTAGTTTTTGCATGGGATGACGGGTGCGATCATACCAGCACTAATGCACCGGATCCCATCAGAACTCCGAAGTTAAACGTGCTTGGGCGAGAGTAGTACTAAGATGGGTGACCTCTTGGGAAGTCCTCGTGTTGCACCCCCTAACTTTTTTGCAACGTGCATTTTTTAATTATTTAATTTTTTTTTCACCATGGCGTACACGTTTTCGAGGCGGGCCCAAACTTTTTTGCAACGTGCATTTTTTAATTATTTAATTTTTTTTTCACCATGGCGTGCACGTTTTCGAGGCGGGCCCAAACTTTTTTGCAACGTGCATTTTTTAATTATTTAATTTTTTTTTTCACCATGGCGTGCACGTTTTCGAGGCGGGGGTCAGTGTTTGGGGTCCGGGGGCTTGTGCATGCACGTGAAGGATGAGCATACGGGAGAAAGGGGCGCCCAGTATGGAATATATGCTTAGTTTTTGCATGGGATGACGGGTGCGATCATACCAGCACTAATGCACCGGATCCCATCAGAACTCCGAAGGTAAACGTGCTTGGGCGAGAGTAGTACTAAGATGGGTGACCTCTTGGGAAGTCCTCATGTTGCACCCCCAAACTTTTTTGCAACGTGCATTTTTTAATTATTTAATTTTTTTTTCACCATGGCGTGCACGTTTTCGAGGCGGGCCCAAACTTTTTTGCAACGTGCATTTTTTAATTATTTAATTTTTTTTCACCATGGCGTGCACGTTTTCGAGGCGGGGGTCAGTGTTTGGGGTCCGGGGGCTTGTGCATGCACGTGAAGGATGAGCATACGGGAGAAAGGGGCGCCCAGTATGGAATATATGCTTAGTTTTTGCATGGGATGACGGGTGCGATCATACCAGCACTAATGCATCGGATCCCATCAGAACTCCGAAGTGAAACGTGCTTGGGCGAGAGTAGTACTAAGATGGGTGACCTCTTGGGAAGTCCTCGTGTTGCACCCCCAAACTTTTTTGCAACGTGCATTTTTTAATTATTTAATTTTTTTTCACCATGGCGTGCACGTTTTCGAGGCGGGCCCAAACTTTTTTGCAACGTGCATTTTTTAATTATTTAATTTTTTTTTTCACCATGGCGTGCACGTTTTCGAGGCGGGGGTCAGTGTTTGGGGTCTGGGGGCTTGTGCATGCACGTGAAGGATGAGCATACGGGAGAAAGGGGCGCCCAGTATGGAATATATGCTTAGTTTTTGCATGGGATGACGGGTGCGATCATACCAGCACTAATGCACCGGATCCCATCAGAACTCCGAAGTTAAACGTGCTTGGGCGAGAGTAGTACTAAGATGGGTGACCTCTTGGGAAGTCCTCGTGTTGCACCCCCAAACTTTTTTGCAACGTGCATTTTTTAATTATTTAATTTTTTTTTCACCATGGCGTGCACGTTTTCGAGGCGGGCCCAAACTTTTTTGCAACGTGCATTTTTTAATTATTTAATTTTTTTTCACCATGGCGTGCACGTTTTCGAGGCGGGGGTCAGTGTTTGGGGTCCGGGGGCTTGTGCATGCACGTGAAGGATGAGCATACGGGAGAAAGGGGCGCCCAGTATGGAATATATGCTTAGTTTTTGCATGGGATGACGGGTGCGATCATACCAGCACTAATGCACCGGATCCCATCAGAACTCCGAAGTGAAACGTGCTTGGGCGAGAGTAGTACTAAGATGGGTGACCTCTTGGGAAGTCCTCGTGTTGCACCCCCAAACTTTTTTGCAACGTGCATTTTTTAATTATTTAATTTTTTTTTCACCATGGCGTGCACGTTTTCGAGGCGGGCCCAAGCTTTTTTGCAACGTGCATTTTTTAATTATTTAATTTTTTTTTTCACCATGGCGTGCACGTTTTCGAGGCGGGGGTCAGTGTTTGGGGTCCGGGGGCTTGTGCATGCACGTGAAGGATGAGCATACGGGAGAAAGGGGCGCCCAGTATGGAATATATGCTTAGTTTTTGCATGGGATGACGGGTGCGATCATACCAGCACTAATGCACCGGATCCCATCAGAACTCCGAAGTTAAACGTGCTTGGGCGAGAGTAGTACTAAGATGGGTGACCTCTTGGGAAGTCCTCGTGTTGCACCCCCAAACTTTTTTGCAACGTGCATTTTTTAATTATTTAATTTTTTTTTCACCATGGCGTGCACGTTTTCGAGGCGGGCCCAAACTTTTTTGCAACGTGCATTTTTTAATTATTTAATTTTTTTTCACCATGGCGTGCACGTTTTCGAGGCGGGGGTCAGTGTTTGGGGTCCGGGGGCTTGTGCATGCACGTGAAGGATGAGCATACGGGAGAAAGGGGCGCCCAGTATGGAATATATGCTTAGTTTTTGCATGGGATGACGGGTGCGATCATACCAGCACTAATGCACCGGATCCCATCAGAACTCCGAAGTGAAACGTGCTTGGGCGAGAGTAGTACTAAGATGGGTGACCTCTTAGGAAGTCCTCGTGTTGCACCCCCAAACTTTTTTGCAACGTGCATTTTTTAATTATTTAATTTTTTTTTCACCATGGCGTGCACGTTTTCGAGGCGGGCCCAAACTTTTTTGCAACGTGCATTTTTTAATTATTTAATTTTTTTTTCACCATGGCGTGCACGTTTTCGAGGCGGGGGTCAGTGTTTAGGGTCCGGTGGCTTGTGCATGCACGTGAAGGATGAGCATACGGGAGAAAGGGGCGCCCAGTATGGAATATATGCTTAGTTTTTGCATGGGATGACGGGTGCGATCATACCAGCACTAATGCACCGGATCCCATCAGAACTCCGAAGTGAAACGTGCTTGGGCGAGAGTAGTACTTAGATGGGTGACCTCTTGGGAAGTCCTCGTGTTGCACCCCCAAACTTTTTTGCAACGTGCATTTTTTAATTATTTAATTTTTTTTTCACCATGGCGTGCACGTTTTCGAGGCGGGCCCAAACTTTTTTGCAACGTGCATTTTTTAATTATTTAATTTTTTTTTTCACCATGGCGTGCACGTTTTCGAGGCGGGGGTCAGTGTTTGGGGTCCGGGGGCTTGTGCATGCACGTGAAGGATGAGCATACGGGAGAAAGGGGCGCCCAGTATGGAATATATGCTTAGTTTTTGCATGGGATGACGGGTGCGATCATACCAGCACTAATGCACCGGATCCCATCAGAACTCCGAAGGTAAACGTGCTTGGGCGAGAGTAGTACTAAGATGGGTGACCTCTTGGGAAGTCCTCGTGTTGCACCCCGAAACTTTTTTGCAACGTGCATTTTTTAATTATTTAATTTTTTTTTCACCATGGCGTGCACGTTTTCGAGGCGGGCCCAAACTTTTTTGCAACGTGCATTTTTTAATTATTTAATTTTTTTTCACCATGGCGTGCACGTTTTCTAGGCGGGGGTCAGTGTTTGGGGTCCGGGGGCTTGTGCATGCACGTGAAGGATGAGCATACGGGAGAAAGGGGCGCCCAGTATGGAATATATGCTTAGTTTTTGCATGGGATGACGGGTGCGATCATACCAGCACTAATGCACCGGATCCCATCAGAACTCCGAAGGTAAACGTGCTTGGGCGAGAGTAGTACTAAGATGGGTGACCTCTTGGGAAGTCCTCGTGTTGCACCCCCAAACTTTTTTGCAACGTGCATTTTTTAATTATTTAATTTTTTTTTCACCATGGCGTGCACGTTTTCGAGGCGGGCCCAAACTTTTTTGCAACGTGCATTTTTTAATTATTTAATTTTTTTTCACCATGGCGTGCACGTTTTCGAGGCGGGGGTCAGTGTTTGGGGTCCGGGGGCTTGTGCATGCACGTGAAGGATGAGCATACGGGAGAAAGGGGCGCCCAGTATGGAATATATGCTTAGTTTTTGCATGGGATGACGGGTGCGATCATACCAGCACTAATGCACCGGATCCCATCAGAACTCCGAAGTTAAACGTGCTTGGGCGAGAGTAGTACTAAGATGGGTGACCTCTTGGGAAGTCCTCGTGTTGCACCCCCAAACTTTTTTGCAACGTGCATTTTTTAATTATTTAATTTTTTTTTTCACCATGGCGTGCACGTTTTCGAGGCGGGCCCAAACTTTTTTGCAACGTGCATTTTTTAATTATTTAATTTTTTTTTCACCATGGCGTGCACGTTTTCGAGGCGGGCCCAAACTTTTTTGCAACGTGCATTTTTTAATTATTTAATTTTTTTTCACCATGGCGTGCACGTTTTCGAGGCGGGGGTCAGTGTTTGGGGTCCGGAGGCTTGTGCATGCACGTGAAGGATGAGCATACGGGAGAAAGGGGCGCCCAGTATGGAATATATGCTTAGTTTTTGCATGGGATGACGGGTGCGATCATACCAGCACTAATGCACCGGATCCCATCAGAACTACGAAGTTAAACGTGCTTGGGCGAGAGTAGTACTAAGATGGTTGACCTCTTGGGAAGTCCTCGTGTTGCACCCCCAAACTTTTTTGCAACGTGCATTTTTTAATTATTTAATTTTTTTTTCACCATGGCGTGCATGTTTTCGAGGCGGGGGTCAGTGTTTGGGGTCCGGGGGCTTGTGCATGCACGTGAAGGATGAGCATACGGGAGAAAGGGGCGCCCAGTATGGAATATATGCTTAGTTTTTGCATGGGATGACGGGTGCGATCATACCAGCACTAATGCACCGGATCCCATCAGAACTCCGAAGTGAAACGTGCTTGGGCGAGAGTAGTACTTAGATGGGTGACCTCTTGGGAAGTCCTCGTGTTGCACCCCCAAACTTTTTTGCAACGTGCATTTTTTAATTATTTAATTTTTTTTTCACCATGGCGTGCACGTTTTCGAGGCGGGCCCAAACTTTTTTGCAACGTGCATTTTTTAATTATTTAATTTTTTTTTCACCATGGCGTGCACGTTTTCGAGGCGGGGGTCAGTGTTTGGGGTCCGGGGGCTTGTGCATGCACGTGAAGGATGAGCATATGGGAGAAAGGGGCGCCCAGTATGGAATATATGCTTAGTTTTTGCATGGGATGACGGGTGCGATCATACCAGCACTAATGCACCGGATCCCATCAGAACTCCGAAGTTAAACGTGCGTGGGCGAGAGTAGTACTAAGATGGGTGACCTCTTGGGAAGTCCTCGTGTTGCACCCCCAAACTTTTTTGCAACGTGCATTTTTTAATTATTTAATTTTTTTTTCACCATGGCGTGCACGTTTTCGAGGCGGGCCCAAACTTTTTTGCAACGTGCATTTTTTAATTATTTAATTTTTTTTCACCATGGCGTGCACGTTTTCGAGGCGGGGGTCAGTGTTTGGGGTCCGGGGGCTTGTGCATGCACGTGAAGGATGAGCATACGGGAGAAAGGGGCGCCCAGTATGGAATATATGCTTAGTTTTTGCATGGGATGACGGGTGCGATCATACCAGCACTAATGCACCGGATCCCATCAGAACTCCGAAGTTAAACGTGCTTGGGCGAGAGTAGTACTAAGATGGGTGACCTCTTGGAAAGTCCTCGTGTTGCACCCCCAAACTTTTTTGCAACGTGCATTTTTTAATTATTTAATTTTTTTTTCACCATGGCGTGCACGTTTTCGAGGCGGGCCCAAACTTTTTTGCAACGTGCATTTTTTAATTATTTAATTTTTTTTTCACCATGGCGTGCACGTTTTCGAGGCGGGGGTCAGTGTTTGGGGTCCGGAGGCTTGTGCATGCACGTGAAGGATGAGCATACGGGAGAAAGGGGCGCCCAGTATGGAATATATGCTTAGTTTTTGCATGGGATGACGGGTGCGATCATACCAGCACTAATGCACCGGATCCCATCAGAACTCCGAAGTTAAACGTGCTTGGGCGAGAGTAGTACAAAGATGGTTGACCTCTTGGGAAGTCCTCGTGTGGCACCCCCAAACTTTTTTTGCAACGTGCATTTTTTAATTATTTAATTTTTTTTTTCACCATGGCGTGCATGTTTTCGAGGCGGGGGTCAGTGTTTGGGGTCCGGGGGCTTGTGCATGCACGTGAAGGATGAGCGTACGGGAGAAAGGGGCGCCCAGTATGGAATATATGCTTAGTTTTTGCATGGGATGACGGGTGCGATCATACCAGCACTAATGCACCGGATCCCATCAGAACTCCGAAGTGAAACGTGCTTGGGCGAGAGTAGTACTTAGATGGGTGACCTCTTGGGAAGTCCTCGTGTTGCACCCCCAAACTTTTTTGCAACGTGCATTTTTTAATTATTTAATTTTTTTTTCACCATGGCGTGCACGTTTTCGAGGCGGGCCCAAACTTTTTTGCAACGTGCATTTTTTTATTATTTAATTTTTTTTTCACCATGGCGTGCACGTTTTCGAGGCGGGGGTCAGTGTTTGGGGTCCGGTGGCTTGTGCATGCACGTGAAGGATGAGCATACGGGAGAAAGGGGCGCCCAGTATGGAATATATGCTTAGTTTTTGCATGGGATGACGGGTGCGATCATACCAGCACTAATGCACCGGATCCCATCAGAACTCCGAAGTTAAACGTGCTTGGGCGAGAGTAGTACTAAGATGGGTGACCTCTTGGGAAGTCCTCGTGTTGCACCCCCAAACTTTTTTGCAACATGCATTTTTTAATTATTTAATTTTTTTTTCACCATGGCGTGCACGTTTTCGAGGCGGGCCCAAACTTTTTTGCAACGTGCATTTTTTAATTATTTAATTTTTTTTCACCATGGCGTGCACGTTTTCGAGGCGGGGGTCAGTGTTTGGGGTCCGGGTGCATTTTTTAATTATTTAATTTTTTTTTCACCATAGCGTGCACGTTTTCGAGGCGGGCCCAAACTTTTTTGCAACGTGCATTTTTTAATTATTTAATTTTTTTTCACCATGGCGTGCACGTTTTCGAGGCGGGGGTCAGTGTTTGGGGTCCGGGGGCTTGTGCATGCACGTGAAGGATGAGCATACGGGAGAAAGGGGCGCCCAGTATGGAATATATGCTTAGTTTTTGCATGGGATGACGGGTGCGATCATACCAGCACTAATGCACCGGATCCCATCAGAACTCCGAAGTTAAACGTGCTTGGGCGAGAGTAGTACTAAGATGGGTGACCTCTTGGGAAGTCTTGCACCCCCAAACTTTTTTGCAACGTGCATTTTTTAATTATTTAATTTTTTTTTCACCATGGCGTGCACGTTTTCGAGGCGGGCCCAAACTTTTTTGCAACGTGCATTTTTTAATTATTTAATTTTTTTTCACCATGGCGTGCACGTTTTCGAGGCGGGGGTCAGTGTTTGGGGTCCGGGGGCTTGTGCATGCACGTGAAGGATGAGCATACGGGAGAAAGGGGCGCCCAGTATGGAATATATGCTTAGTTTTTGCATGGGATGACGGGTGCGATCATACCAGCACTAATGCACCGGATCCCATCAGAACTCCGAAGTTAAACGTGCTTGGGCGAGAGTAGTACTAAGATGGGTGACCTCTTGGGAAGTCTTGCACCCCCAAACTTTTTTGCAACGTGCATTTTTTAATTATTTAATTTTTTTTCACCATGGCGTGCACGTTTTCGAGGCGGGCCCAAACTTTTTTGCAACGTGCATTTTTTAATTATTTAATTTTTTTTTCACCATGGCGTGCACGTTTTCGAGGCGGGGGTCAGTGTTTGGGGTCCGGAGGCTTGTGCATGCACGTGAAGGATGAGCATACGGGAGAAAGGGGCGCCCAGTATGGAATATATGCTTAGTTTTTGCATGGGATGACGAGTGCGATCATACCAGCACTAATGCACCGGATCCCATCAGAACTCCGAAGTTAAACGTGCTTGGGCGAGAGTAGTACTAAGATGGTTGACCTCTTGGGAAGTCCTCGTGTTGCACCCCCAAACTTTTTTGCAACGTGCATTTTTTAATTATTTAATTTTTTTTTTCACCATGGCGTGCATGTTTTCGAGGCGGGGGTCAGTGTTTGGGGTCCGGGGGCTTGTGCATGCACGTGAAGGATGAGCATACGGGAGAAAGGGGCGTCCAGTATGGAATATATGCTTAGTTTTTGCATGGGATGACGGGTGCGATCATACCAGCACTAATCCACCGGATCCCATCAGAACTCCGAAGTGAAACGTGCTTGGGCGAGAGTAGTACTTAGATGGGTGACCTCTTGGGAAGTCCTCGTGTTGCACCCCCAAACTTTTTTGCAACGTGCATTTTTTAATTATTTAATTTTTTTTTCACCATGGCGTGCACGTTTTCGAGGCGGGCCCAAACTTTTTTGCAACGTGCATTTTTTAATTATTTAATTTTTTTTCACCATGGCGTGCACGTTTTCGAGGCGGGGGTCAGTGTTTGGGGTCCGGAGGCTTGTGCATGCACGTGAAGGATGAGCATACGGGAGAAAGGGGCGCCCAGTATGGAATATATGCTTAGTTTTTGCATGGGATGACGGGTGCGATCATACCAGCACTAATGCACCGGATCCCATCAGAACTCCGAAGTTAAACGTGCTTGGGCGAGAGTAGTACTAAGATGGTTGACCTCTTGGGAAGTCCTCGTGTTGCACCCCCAAACTTTTTTGCAACGTGCATTTTTTAATTATTTAATTTTTTTTTCACCATGGCGTGCATGTTTTCGAGGCGGGGGTCAGTGTTTGGGGTCCGGGGGCTTGTGCATGCACGTGAAGGATGAGCATACGGGAGAAAGGGGCGCCCAGTATGGAATATATGCTTAGTTTTTGCATGGGATGACGGGTGCGATCATACCAGCACTAATGCACCGGATCCCATCAGAACTCCGAAGTGAAACGTGCTTGGGCGAGAGTAGTACTTAGATGGGTGACCTCTTGGGAAGTCCTCGTGTTGCACCCCCAAACTTTTTTGCAACGTGCATTTTTTAATTATTTAATTTTTTTTTCACCATGGCGTGCACGTTTTCGAGGCGGGCCCAAACTTTTTTGCAACGTGCATTTTTTAATTATTTAATTTTTTTTTCACCATGGCGTGCACGTTTTCGAGGCGGGGGTCAGTGTTTGGGGTCCGGGGGCTTGTGCATGCACGTGAAGGATGAGCATATGGGAGAAAGGGGCGCCCAGTATGGAATATATGCTTAGTTTTTGCATGGGATGACGGGTGCGATCATACCAGCACTAATGCACCGGATCCCATCAGAACTCCGAAGTCAAACGTGCTTGGGCGAGAGTAGTACTAAGATGGGTGACCTCTTGGGAAGTCCTCGTGTTGCACCCCCAAACTTTTTTGCAACGTGCATTTTTTAATTATTTAATTTTTTTTTCACCATGGCGTGCACGTTTTCGAGGCGGGCCCAAACTTTTTTGCAACGTGCATTTTTTAATTATTTAATTTTTTTTCACCATGGCGTGCACGTTTTCGAGGCGGGGGTCAGTGTTTGGGGTCCGGGGGCTTGTGCATGCACGTGAAGGATGAGCATACGGGAGAAAGCAGCGCCCAGTATGGAATATATGCGTAGTTTTTGCATGGGATGACGGGTGCGATCATACCAGCACTAATGCACCGGATCCCATCAGAACTCCGAAGCTAAACGTGCTTGGGCGAAAGTAGTACTAAGATGGGTGACCTCTTGGGAAGTCCTCGTGTTGCACCCCCAAACTTTTTTGCAACGTGCATTTTTTAATTATTTAATTTTTTTTTCACCATGGCGTGCACGTTTTCGAGGCGGGCCCAAACTTTTTTGCAACGTGCATTTTTTAATTATTTAATTTTTTTTTCACCATGGCGTGCACGTTTTCGAGGCGGGGGTCAGTGTTTGGGGTCCGGGGGCTTGTGCATGCACGTGAAGGATGAGCATATGGGAGAAAGGGGCGCCCAGTATGGAATATATGCTTAGTTTTTGCATGGGATGACGGGTGCGATCATACCAGCACTAATGCACCGGATCCCATCAGAACTCCGAAGTCAAACGTGCTTGGGCGAGAGTAGTACTAAGATGGGTGACCTCTTGGGAAGTCCTCGTGTTGCACCCCCAAACTTTTTTGCAACGTGCATTTTTTAATTATTTAATTTTTTTTTCACCATGGCGTGCACGTTTTCGAGGCGGGCCCAAACTTTTTTGCAACGTGCATTTTTTAATTATTTAATTTTTTTTCACCATGGCGTGCACGTTTTCGAGGCGGGGGTCAGTGTTTGGGGTCCGGGGGCTTGTGCATGCACGTGAAGGATGAGCATACGGGAGAAAGGGGCGCCCAGTATGGAATATATGCTTAGTTTTTGCATGGGATGACGGGTGCGATCATACCAGCACTAATGCACCGGATCCCATCAGAACTCCGAAGTGAAACGTGCTTGGGCGAGAGTAGTACTAAGATGGGTGACCTCTTGGGAAGTCCTCGTGTTGCACCCCCAAACTTTTTTGCAACGTGCATTTTTTAATTATTTAATTTTTTTTTCACCATGGCGTGCACGTTTTCGAGGCGGGCCCAAACTTTTTTGCAACGTGCATTTTTTTATTATTTAATTTTTTTTTCACCATGGCGTGCACGTTTTCGAGGCGGGGGTCAGTGTTTGGGGTCCGGTGGCTTGTGCATGCACGTGAAGGATGAGCATACGGGAGAAAGGGGCGCCCAGTATGGAATATATGCTTAGTTTTTGCATGGGATGACGGGTGCGATCATACCAGCACTAATGCACCGGATCCCATCAGAACTCCGAAGTTAAACGTGCTTGGGCGAGAGTAGTACTAAGATGGGTGACCTCTTGGGAAGTCCTCGTGTTGCACCCCCAAACTTTTTTGCAACATGCATTTTTTAATTATTTAATTTTTTTTTCACCATGGCGTGCACGTTTTCGAGGCGGGCCCAAACTTTTTTGCAACGTGCATTTTTTAATTATTTAATTTTTTTTCACCATGGCGTGCACGTTTTCGAGGCGGGGGTCAGTGTTTGGGGTCCGGGTGCATTTTTTAATTATTTAATGTTTTTTTCACCATAGCGTGCACGTTTTCGAGGCGGGCCCAAACTTTTTTGCAACGTGCATTTTTTAATTATTTAATTTTTTTTCACCATGGCGTGCACGTTTTCGAGGCGGGGGTCAGTGTTTGGGGTCCGGGGGCTTGTGCATGCACGTGAAGGATGAGCATACGGGAGAAAGGGGCGCCCAGTATGGAATATATGCTTAGTTTTTGCATGGGATGACGGGTGCGATCATACCAGCACTAATGCACCGGATCCCATCAGAACTCCGAAGTTAAACGTGCTTGGGCGAGAGTAGTACTAAGATGGGTGACCTCTTGGGAAGTCTTGCACCCTCAAACTTTTTTGCAACGTGCATTTTTTAATTATTTAATTTTTTTTTCACCATGGCGTGCACGTTTTCGAGGCGGGCCCAAACTTTTTTGCAACGTGCATTTTTTAATTATTTAATTTTTTTTTCACCATGGCGTGCACGTTTTCGAGGCGGGGGTCAGTGTTTGGGGTCCGGAGGCTTGTGCATGCACGTGAAGGATGAGCATACGGGAGAAAGGGGCGCCCAGTATGGAATATATGCTTAGTTTTTGCATGGGATGACGGGTGCGATCATACCAGCACTAATGCACCGGATCCCATCAGAACTCCGAAGTTAAACGTGCTTGGGCGAGAGTAGTACTAAGATGGTTGACCTCTTGGGAAGTCCTCGTGTTGCACCCCCAAACTTTTTTGCAACGTGCATTTTTTAATTATTTAATTTTTTTTTTCACCATGGCGTGCATGTTTTCGAGGCGGGGGTCAGTGTTTGGGGTCCGGGGGCTTGTGCATGCACGTGAAGGATGAGCATACGGGAGAAAGGGGCGCCCAGTATGGAATATATGCTTAGTTTTTGCATGGGATGACGGGTGCGATCATACCAGCACTAATCCACCGGATCCCATCAGAACTCCGAAGTGAAACGTGCTTGGGCGAGAGTAGTACTTAGATGGGTGACCTCTTGGGAAGTCCTCGTGTTGCACCCCCAAACTTTTTTGCAACGTGCATTTTTTAATTATTTAATTTTTTTTTCACCATGGCGTGCACGTTTTCGAGGCGGGCCCAAACTTTTTTGCAACGTGCATTTTTTAATTATTTAATTTTTTTTTCACCATGGCGTGCACGTTTTCGAGGCGGGGGTCAGTGTTTGGGGTCCGGGGGCTTGTGCATGCACGTGAAGGATTATCATACGGGAGAAAGGGGCGCCCAGTATGGAATATATGCTTAGTTTTTGCATGGGATGACGGGTGCGATCATACCAGCACTAATGCACCGGATCCCATCAGAACTCCGAAGTTAAACGTGCTTGGGCGAGAGTAGTACTAAGATGGGTGACCTCTTGGGAAGTCCTCGTGTTGCACCCCCAAACTTTTTTGCAACGTGCATTTTTTAATTATTTAATTTTTTTTTCACCATGGCGTGCACGTTTTCGAGGCGGGCCCAAACTTTTTTGCAACGTGCATTTTTTAATTATTTAATTTTTTTTTTCACCATGGCGTGCACGTTTTCGAGGAGGGGGTCAGTGTTTGGGGTCCGGGGGCTTGTGCATGCACGTGAAGGATTATCATACGGGAGAAAGGGGCGCCCAGTATGGAATATATGCTTAGTTTTTGCATGGGATGACGGGTGCGATCATACCAGCACTAATGCACCGGATCCCATCAGAACTCCGAAGTTAAACGTGCTTGGGCGAGAGTAGTACTAAGATGGGTGACCTCTTGGGAAGTCCTCGTGTTGCACCCCCAAACTTTTTTGCAACGTGCATTTTTTAATTATTTAATTTTTTTTTCACCATGGCGTGCACGTTTTCGAGGCGGGCCCAAACTTTTTTGCAACGTGCATTTTTTAATTATTTAATTTTTTTTTTCACCATGGCGTGCACGTTTTCGAGGCGGGGGTCAGTGTTTGGGGTCCGGGGGCTTGTGCATGCACGTGAAGGATGAGCATACGGGAGAAAGGGGCGCCCAGTATGGAATATATGCTTAGTTTTTGCATGGGATGACGGGTGCGATCATACCAGCACTAATGCACCGGATCCCATCTGAACTCCGAAGTTAAACGTCCTTGGGCGAGAGTAGTACTAAGATGGGTGACCTCTTGGGAAGTCCTCGTGTTGCACCCCCAAACTTTTTTGCAACGTGCATTTTTTAATTATTTAATTTTTTTTTTCACCATGGCGTGCACGTTTTCGAGGCGGGCCCAAACTTTTTTGCAACGTGCATTTTTTAATTATTTAATTTTTTTTTCACCATGGCGTGCACGTTTTCGAGGCGGGGGTCAGTGTTTGGGGTCCGGGGGCTTGTGCATGCACGTGAAGGATGAGCATATGGGAGAAAGGGGCGCCCAGTATGTAATATATGCTTAGTTTTTGCATGGGATGACGGGTACTATCATACCAGCACTAATGCACCGGATCCCATCAGAACTCCGAAGTGAAACGTGCTTGGGCGAGAGTAGTACTAAGATGGGTGACCTCTTGGGAAGTCCTCGTGTTGCACCCCCAAACTTTTTTGCAACGTGCATTTTTTAATTATTTAATTTTTTTTTCACCATGGCGTGCACGTTTTCGAGGCGGGCCCAAACTTTTTTGCAACGTGCATTTTTTAATTATTTAATTTTTTTTCACCATGGCGTGCACGTTTTCGAGGCGGGGGTCAGTGTTTGGGGTCCGGGGGCTTATGCATGCACGTGAAGGATGAGCATACGGGAGAAAGGGGCGCCCAGTATGGAATATATGCTTAGTTTTTGCATGGGATGACGGGTGCGATCATACCAGCACTAATGCACCGGATCCCATCAGAACTCCGAAGTTAAACGTGCTTGGGCGAGAGTAGTACTAAGATGGGTGACCTCTTGGAAAGTCCTCGTGTTGCACCCCCAAACTTTTTTGCAACGTGCATTTTTTAATTATTTAATTTTTTTTTCACCATGGCGTGCACGTTTTCGAGGCGGGCCCAAACTTTTTTGCAACGTGCATTTTTTAATTATTTAATTTTTTTTTCACCATGGCGTGCACGTTTTCGAGGCGGGCCCAAACTTTTTTGCAACGTGCATTTTTTTATTATTTAATTTTTTTTTCACCATGGCGTGCACGTTTTCGAGGCGGGGGTCAGTGTTTGGGGTCCGGTGGCTTGTGCATGCACGTGAAGGATGAGCATACGGGAGAAAGGGGCGCCCAGTATGGAATATATGCTTAGTTTTTGCATGGGATGACGGGTGCGATCATACCAGCACTAATGCACCGGATCCCATCAGAACTCCGAAGTTAAACGTGCTTGGGCGAGAGTAGTACTAAGATGGGTGACCTCTTGGGAAGTCCTCGTGTTGCACCCCCAAACTTTTTTGCAACGTGCATTTTTTAATTATTTAATTTTTTTTTTCACCATGGCGTGCACGTTTTCGAGGCGGGCCCAAACTTTTTTGCAACGTGCATTTTTTAATTATTTAATTTTTTTTTTCACCATGGCGTGCACGTTTTCGAGGCGGGGGTCAGTGTTTGGGGTCCGGGGGCTTGTGCATGCACGTGAAGGATGAGCATACGGGAGAAAGGGGCGCCCAGTATGGAATATATGCTTAGTTTTTGCATGGGATGACGGGTGCGATCATACCAGCATTAATGCACCGGATCCCATCTGAACTCCGAAGTTAAACGTCCTTGGGCGAGAGTAGTACTAAGATGGGTGACCTCTTGGGAAGTCCTCGTGTTGCACCCCCAAACTTTTTTGCAACGTGCATTTTTTAATTATTTAATTTTTTTTTTCACCATGGCGTGCACGTTTTCGAGGCGGGCCCAAACTTTTTTGCAACGTGCATTTTTTAATTATTTAATTTTTTTTTCACCATGGCGTGCACGTTTTCGAGGCGGGGGTCAGTGTTTGGGGTCCGGGGGCTTGTGCATGCACGTGAAGGATGAGCATATGGGAGAAAGGGGCGCCCAGTATGTAATATATGCTTAGTTTTTGCATGGGATGACGGGTACTATCATACCAGCACTAATGCACCGGATCCCATCAGAACTCCGAAGTGAAACGTGCTTGGGCGAGAGTAGTACTAAGATGGGTGACCTCTTGGGAAGTCCTCGTGTTGCACCCCCAAACTTTTTTGCAACGTGCATTTTTTAATTATTTAATTTTTTTTTCACCATGGCGTGCACGTTTTCGAGGCGGGCCCAAACTTTTTTGCAACGTGCATTTTTTAATTATTTAATTTTTTTTCACCATGGCGTGCACGTTTTCGAGGCGGGGGTCAGTGTTTGGGGTCCGGGGGCTTATGCATGCACGTGAAGGATAAGCATACGGGAGAAAGGGGCGCCCAGTATGGAATATATGCTTAGTTTTTGCATGGGATGGCGGGTGCGATCATACCAGCACTAATGCACCGGATCCCATCAGAACTCCGAAGTTAAACGTGCTTGGGCGAGAGTAGTACTAAGATGGGTGACCTCTTGGAAAGTCCTCGTGTTGCACCCCCAAACTTTTTTGCAACGTGCATTTTTTAATTATTTAATTTTTTTTTCACCATGGCGTGCACGTTTTCGAGGCGGGCCCAAACTTTTTTGCAACGTGCATTTTTTAATTATTTAATTTTTTTTTCACCATGGCGTGCACGTTTTCGAGGCGGGCCCAAACTTTTTTGCAACGTGCATTTTTTTATTATTTAATTTTTTTTTCACCATGGCGTGCACGTTTTCGAGGCGGGGGTCAGTGTTTGGGGTCCGGTGGCTTGTGCATGCACGTGAAGGATGAGCATACGGGAGAAAGGGGCGCCCAGTATGGAATATATGCTTAGTTTTTGCATGGGATGACGGGTGCGATCATACCAGCACTAATGCACCGGATCCCATCAGAACTCCGAAGTTAAACGTGCTTGGGCGAGAGTAGTACTAAGATGGGTGACCTCTTGGGAAGTCCTCGTGTTGCACCCCCAAACTTTTTTGCAACGTGCATTTTTTAATTATTTAATTTTTTTTTCACCATGGCGTGCACGTTTTCGAGGCGGGCCCAAACTTTTTTGCAACGTGCATTTTTTAATTATTTAATTTTTTTTCACCATGGCGTGCATGTTTCCGAGGCGGGGGTCAGTGTTTGGGGTCCGGGTGCATTTTTTAATTATTTAATTTTTTTTTCACCATAGCGTGCACGTTTTCGAGGCGGGCCCAAACTTTTTTGCAACGTGCATTTTTTAATTATTTAATTTTTTTTCACCATGGCGTGCACGTTTTCGAGGCGGGGGTCAGTGTTTGGGGTCCGGGGGCTTGTGCATGCACGTGAAGGATGAGCATACGGGAGAAAGGGGCGCCCAGTATGGAATATATGCTTAGTTTTTGCATGGGATGACGGGTGCGATCATACCAGCACTAATGCACCGGATCCCATCAGAACTCCGAAGTTAAACGTGCTTGGGCGAGAGTAGTACTAAGATGGGTGACCTCTTGGGAAGTCTTGCACCCCCAAACTTTTTTGCAACGTGCATTTTTTAATTATTTAATTTTTTTTTCACCATGGCGTGCACGTTTTCGAGGCGGGCCCAAACTTTTTTGCAACGTGCATTTTTTAATTATTTAATTTTTTTTTCACCATGGCGTGCACGTTTTCGAGGCGGGGGTCAGTGTTTGGGGTCCGGGGGCTTGTGCATGCACGTGAAGGATGAGCATACGGGAGAAAGGGGCGCCCAGTATGGAATATATGCTTAGTTTTTGCATAGGATGACGGGTGCGATCATACCAGCACTAATGCACCGGATCCCATCAGAACTCCGAAGTTAAACGTGCTCGGGCGAGAGTAGTACTAAGATGGGTGACCTCTTGGGAAGTCCTCGTGTTGCACCCCCAAACTTTTTTGCAACGTGCATTTTTTAATTATTTAATTTTTTTTTCACCATGGCGTGCACGTTTTCGAGGCGGGCCCAAACTTTTTTGCAACGTGCATTTTTTAATTATTTAATTTTTTTTTCACCATGGCGTGCACGTTTTCGAGGCGGGGGTCAGTGTTTGGGGTCCAGGGGCTTGTGCATGCACGTGAAGGATGAGCATACGGGAGAAAGGGGCGCCCAATATGGAATATATGCTTAGTTTTTGCATGGGATGATGGGTGCGATCATACCAGCACTAATGCACCGGATCCCATCAGAACTCTGAAGTTAAACGTGCTTGGGCGAGAGTAGTACTAAGATGGGTGACCTCTTGGGAAGTCCTCGTGTTGCACCCCCAAACTTTTTTGCAACGTGCATTTTTTAATTATTTAATTTTTTTTTCACCATGGCGTGCACGTTTTCGAGGCGGGCCCAAACTTTTTTGCAACGTGCATTTTTTAATTATTTAATTTTTTTTTCACCATGGCGTGCACGTTTTCGAGGCGGGGGTCAGTGTTTGGGGTCCGGGGGCTTGTGCATGCACGTGAAGGATGAGCATACGGGAGAAAGGGGCGCCCAGTATGGAATATATTCTTAGTTTTTGCATGGGATGACGGGTGCGATCATACCAGCACTAATGCACCGGATCCCATCAGAACTCCGAAGTTAAACGTTCTTGGGCGAGAGTAGTACTAAGATGGGTGACCTCTTGGGAAGTCCTCGTGTTGCACCCCCAAACTTTTTTGCAACGTGCATTTTTTAATTATTTAATTTTTTTTCACCATGGCGTGCACGTTTTCGAGGCGGGCCCAAACTTTTTTGCAACGTGCATTTTTTAATTTTTTAATTTTTTTTTCACCATGGCGTGCACGTTTTCGAGGCGGGGGTCAGTGTTTGGGGTCCGGGGGCTTGTGCATGCACCTGAAGGATGAGCATACGGGAGAAAGGGGCGCCCAGTATGGAATATATGCTTAGTTTTTGCATGGGATGACGGGTGCGATCATACCAGCACTAATGCACCGGATCCCATCAGAACTCCGAAGGTAAACGTGCTTGGGCGAGAGTAGTACTAAGATGGTTGACCTCTTGGGAAGTCCTCGTGTTGCACCCCCAAACTTTTTTGCAACGTGCATTTTTTAATTATTTAATTTTTTTTTTCACCATGGCGTGCACGTTTTCGAGGCGGGGGTCAGTGTTTGGGGTCCGGGGGCTTGTGCATTCACGTGAAGGATGAGCATACGGGAGAAAGGGGCGCCCAGTATGGAATATATGCTTAGTTTTTGCATGGGATGACGGGTGCGATCATATCAGCACTAATGCACCGGATCCCATCAGAACTCCGAAGTTAAACGTGCTTGGGCGAGAGTAGTACTAAGATGGGTGACCTCTTGGGAAGTCCTCGTGTTGCACCCCCAAACTTTTTTGCAACGTGCATTTTTTAATTATTTAATTTTTTTTTCACCATGGCGTGCACGTTTTTCGAGGCGGGCCCAAACTTTTTTGCAACGTGCATTTTTTAATTATTTAATTTTTTTTTCACCATGGCGTGCACGTTTTCGAGGCGGGGGTCAGTGTTTGGGGTCCGGGGGCTTGTGCATGCACGTGAAGGATGAGCATACGGGAGAAAGGGGCGCCCAGTATGGAATATATGCTTAGTTTTTGCATGGGATGACGGGTGCGATCATACCAGCACTAATGCACCGGATCCCATCAGAACTCTGAAGTTAAACATGCTTGGGCGAGAGTAGTACTAAGATGGGTGACCTCTTGGGAAGTCCTCGTGTTGCACCCCCAAACTTTTTTGCAACGTGCATTTTTTAATTATTTAATTTTTTTTTCACCATGGCGTGCACGTTTTCGAGGCGGGCCCAAACTTTTTTGCAACATGCATTTTTTAATTATTTAATTTTTTTTTCACCATGGCGTGCACGTTTTCGAGGCGGGGGTCAGTGTTTGGGGTCCGGGGGCTTGTGCATGCACGTGAAGGATGAGCATACGGGAGAAAGGGGCGCCCAGTATGGAATATATGCTTAGTTTTTGCATGGGATGACGGGTGCGATCATACCAGCACTAATGCACCGGATCCCATCAGAACTCCGAAGGTAAACGTGCTTGGGCGAGAGTAGTACTAAGATGGTTGACCTCTTGGGAAGTCCTCGTGTTGCACCCCCAAACTTTTTTGCAACGTGCATTTTTTAATTATTTAATTTTTTTTTTCACCATGGCGTGCACGTTTTCGAGGCGGGGGTCAGTGTTTGGGGTCCGGGGGCTTGTGCATTCACGTGAAGGATGAGCATACGGGAGAAAGGGGCGCCCAGTATGGAATATATGCTTAGTTTTTGCATGGGATGACGGGTGCGATCATATCAGCACTAATGCACCGGATCCCATCAGAACTCCGAAGTTAAACGTTCTTGGGCGAGAGTAGTACTAAGATGGGTGACCTCTTGGGAAGTCCTCGTGTTGCACCCCCAAACTTTTTTGCAACGTGCATTTTTTAATTATTTAATTTTTTTTCACCATGGCGTGCACGTTTTCGAGGCGGGCCCAAACTTTTTTGCAACGTGCATTTTTTAATTTTTTAATTTTTTTTTCACCATGGCGTGCACGTTTTCGAGGCGGGGGTCAGTGTTTGGGGTCCGGGGGCTTGTGCATGCACCTGAAGGATGAGCATACGGGAGAAAGGGGCGCCCAGTATGGAATATATGCTTAGTTTTTGCATGGGATGACGGGTGCGATCATACCAGCACTAATGCACCGGATCCCATCAGAACTCCGAAGGTAAACGTGCTTGGGCGAGAGTAGTACTAAGATGGTTGACCTCTTGGGAAGTCCTCGTGTTGCACCCCCAAACTTTTTTGCAACGTGCATTTTTTAATTATTTAATTTTTTTTTTCACCATGGCGTGCACGTTTTCGAGGCGGGGGTCAGTGTTTGGGGTCCGGGGGCTTGTGCATTCACGTGAAGGATGAGCATACGGGAGAAAGGGGCGCCCAGTATGGAATATATGCTTAGTTTTTGCATGGGATGACGGGTGCGATCATACCAGCACTAATGCACCGGATCCCATCAGAACTCCGAAGTTAAACGTTCTTGGGCGAGAGTAGTACTAAGATGGGTGACCTCTTGGGAAGTCCTCGTGTTGCACCCCCAAACTTTTTTGCAACGTGCATTTTTTAATTATTTAATTTTTTTTCACCATGGCGTGCACGTTTTCGAGGCGGGCCCAAACTTTTTTGCAACGTGCATTTTTTAATTTTTTAATTTTTTTTTCACCATGGCGTGCACGTTTTCGAGGCGGGGGTCAGTGTTTGGGGTCCGGGGGCTTGTGCATGCACCTGAAGGATGAGCATACGGGAGAAAGGGGCGCCCAGTATGGAATATATGCTTAGTTTTTGCATGGGATGACGGGTGCGATCATACCAGCACTAATGCACCGGATCCCATCAGAACTCCGAAGGTAAACGTGCTTGGGCGAGAGTAGTACTAAGATGGTTGACCTCTTGGGAAGTCCTCGTGTTGCACCCCCAAACTTTTTTGCAACGTGCATTTTTTAATTATTTAATTTTTTTTTTCACCATGGCGTGCACGTTTTCGAGGCGGGGGTCAGTGTTTGGGGTCCGGGGGCTTGTGCATTCACGTGAAGGATGAGCATACGGGAGAAAGGGGCGCCCAGTATGGAATATATGCTTAGTTTTTGCATGGGATGACGGGTGCGATCATATCAGCACTAATGCACCGGATCCCATCAGAACTCCGAAGTTAAACGTGCTTGGGCGAGAGTAGTACTAAGATGGGTGACCTCTTGGGAAGTCCTCGTGTTGCACCCCCAAACTTTTTTGCAACGTGCATTTTTTAATTATTTAATTTTTTTTTCACCATGGCGTGCACGTTTTTCGAGGCGGGCCCAAACTTTTTTGCAACGTGCATTTTTTAATTATTTAATTTTTTTTTCACCATGGCGTGCACGTTTTCGAGGCGGGGGTCAGTGTTTGGGGTCCGGGGGCTTGTGCATGCACGTGAAGGATGAGCATACGGGAGAAAGGGGCGCCCAGTATGGAATATATGCTTAGTTTTTGCATGGGATGACGGGTGCGATCATACCAGCACTAATGCACCGGATCCCATCAGAACTCTGAAGTTAAACATGCTTGGGCGAGAGTAGTACTAAGATGGGTGACCTCTTGGGAAGTCCTCGTGTTGCACCCCCAAACTTTTTTGCAACGTGCATTTTTTAATTATTTAATTTTTTTTTCACCATGGCGTGCACGTTTTCGAGGCGGGCCCAAACTTTTTTGCAACATGCATTTTTTAATTATTTAATTTTTTTTTCACCATGGCGTGCACGTTTTCGAGGCGGGGGTCAGTGTTTGGGGTCCGGGGGCTTGTGCATGCACGTGAAGGATGAGCATACGGGAGAAAGGGGCGCCCAGTATGGAATATATGCTTAGTTTTTGCATGGGATGACGGGTGCGATCATACCAGCACTAATGCACCGGATCCCATCAGAACTCCGAAGTTAAACGTGCTTGGGCGAGAGTAGTACTAAGATGGGTGACCTCTTGGGAAGTCCTCGTGTTGCACCCCTAAACTTTTTTGCAACGTGCATTTTTTAATTATTTAATTTTTTTTCACCATGGCGTGCACGTTTTCGAGGCGGGCCCAAACTTTTTTGCAACGTGCATTTTTTAATTTTTTAATTTTTTTTTCACCATGGCGTGCACGTTTTCGAGGCGGGGGTCAGTGTTTGGGGTCCGGGGGCTTGTGCATGCACGTGAAGGATGAGCATACGGGAGAAAGGGGCGCCCAGTATGGAATATATGCTTAGTTTTTGCATGGGATGATGGGTGCGATCATACCAGCACTAATGCACCGGATCCCATCAGAACTCCGAAGGTAAACGTGCTTGGGCGAGAGTAGTACTAAGATGGGTGACCTCTTGGGAAGTCCTCATGTTGCACCCCCAAACTTTTTTGCAACGTGCATTTTTTAATTATTTAATTTTTTTTTCACCATGGCGTGCACGTTTTCGAGGCGGGCCCAAACTTTTTTGCAACGTGCATTTTTTAATTATTTAATTTTTTTTCACCATGGCGTGCACGTTTTCGAGGCGGGGGTCAGTGTTTGGGGTCCGGGGGCTTGTGCATGCACGTGAAGGATGAGCATACGGGAGAAAGGGGCGCCCAGTATGGAATATATGCTTAGTTTTTGCATGGGATGACGGGTGCGATCATACCAGCACTAATGCACCGGATCCCATCAGAACTCCGAAGGTAAACGTGCTTGGGCGAGAGTAGTACTAAGATAGGTGACCTCTTGGGAAGTCCTCGTGTTGCACCCCCAAACTTTTTTGCAACGTGCATTTTTTAATTATTTAATTTTTTTTTCACCATGGCGTGCACGTTTTCGAGGCGGGCCCAAACTTTTTTGCAACGTGCATTTTTTAATTATTTAATTTTTTTTCACCATGGCGTGCACGTTTTCGAGGCGGGGGTCAGTGTTTGGGGTCCGGGGGCTTGTGCATGCACGTGAAGGATGAGCATACGGGAGAAAGGGGCGCCCAGTATGGAATATATGCTTAGTTTTTGCATGGGATGACGGGTGCGATCATACCAGCACTAATGCACCGGATCCCATCAGAACTCCGAAGTTAAACGTGCTTGGGCGAGAGTAGTACTAAGATGGGTGACCTCTTGGGAAGTCCTCGTGTTGCACCCCCAAACTTTTTTGCAACGTGCATTTTTTAATTATTTAATTTTTTTTTTCACCATGGCGTGCACGTTTTCGAGGCGGGCCCAAACTTTTTTGCAACGTGCATTTTTTAATTATTTAATTTTTTTTTCACCATGGCGTGCACGTTTTCGAGGCGGGCCCAAACTTTTTTGCAACGTGCATTTTTTAATTATTTAATTTTTTTTCACCATGGCGTGCACGTTTTCGAGGCGGGGGTCAGTGTTTGGGGTCCGGAGGCTTGTGCATGCACGTGAAGGATGAGCATACGGGAGAAAGGGGCGCCCAGTATGGAATATATGCTTAGTTTTTGCATGGGATGACGGGTGCGATCATACCAGCACTAATGCACCGGATCCCATCAGAACTCCGAAGTTAAACGTGCTTGGGCGAGAGTAGTACTAAGATGGTTGACCTCTTGGGAAGTCCTCGTGTTAAACCCCCAAACTTTTTTGCAACGTGCATTTTTTAATTATTTAATTTTTTTTTTCACCATGGCGTGCACGTTTTCGAGGCGGGGGTCAGTGTTTGGGGTCCGGGGGCTTGTGCATGCACGTGAAGGATGAGCATACGGGAGAAAGGGGCGCCCAGTATGGAATATATGCTTAGTTTTTGCATGGGATGACGGGTGCGATCATATCAGCACTAATGCACCGGATCCCATCAGAACTCCGAAGTTAAACGTGCTTGGGCGAGAGTAGTACTAAGATGGGTGACCTCTTGGGAAGTCCTCGTGTTGCACCCCCAAACTTTTTTGCAACGTGCATTTTTTAATTATTTAATTTTTTTTTCACCATGGCGTGCACGTTTTTCGAGGCGGGTCCAAACTTTTTTGCAACGTGCATTTTTTAATTATTTAATTTTTTTTTCACCATGGCGTGCACGTTTTCGAGGCGGGGGTCAGTGTTTGGTGTCCGGAGGCTTGTGCATGCACGTGAAGGATGAGCATACGGGAGAAAGGGGCGCCCAGTATGGAATATATGCTTAGTTTTTGCATGGGATGACGGGTGCGATCATACCAGCACTAATGCACCGGATCCCATCAGAACTCCGAAGTTAAACGTGCTTGGGCGAGAGTAGTACAAAGATGGTTGACCTCTTGGGAAGTCCTCGTGTGGCACCCCCAAACTTTTTTGCAACGTGCATTTTTTAATTATTTAATTTTTTTTTTCACCATGGCGTGCATGTTTTCGAGGCGGGGGTCAGTGTTTGGGGTCTGGGGGCTTGTGCATGCACGTGAAGGATGAGCGTACGGGAGAAAGGGGCGCCCAGTATGGAATATATGCTTAGTTTTTGCATGGGATGACGGGTGCGATCATACCAGCACTAATGCACCGGATCCCATCAGAACTCCGAAGTGAAACGTGCTTGGGCGAGAGTAGTACTTAGATGGGTGACCTCTTGGGAAGTCCTCGTGTTGCACCCCCAAACTTTTTTGCAACGTGCATTTTTTAATTATTTAATTTTTTTTTCACCATGGCGTGCACGTTTTCGAGGCGGGCCCAAACTTTTTTGCAACGTGCATTTTTTTATTATTTAATTTTTTTTTCACCATGGCGTGCACGTTTTCGAGGCGGGGGTCAGTGTTTGGGGTCCTGTGGCTTGTGCATGCACGTGAAGGATGAGCATACGGGAGAAAGGGGCGCCCAGTATGGAATATATGCTTAGTTTTTGCATGGGATGACGGGTGCGATCATACCAGCACTAATGCACCGGATCCCATCAGAACTCCGAAGTGAAACGTGCTTGGGCGAGAGTAGTACTAAGATGGGTGACCTCTTGGGAAGTCCTCGTGTTGCACCCCCAAACTTTTTTGCAACGTGCATTTTTTAATTATTTAATTTTTTTTTCACCATGGCGTGCACGTTTTCGAGGCGGGCCCAAACTTTTTTGCAACGTGCATTTTTTAATTATTTAATTTTTTTTCACCATGGCGTGCACGTTTTCGAGGCGGGGGTCAGTGTTTGGGGTCCGGGTGCATTTTTTAATTATTTAATTTTTTTTTCACCATAGCGTGCACGTTTTCGAGGCGGGCCCAAACTTTTTTGCAACGTGCATTTTTTAATTATTTAATTTTTTTTCACCATGGCGTGCACGTTTTCGAGGCGGGGGTCAGTGTTTGGGGTCCGGGGGCTTGTGCATGCACGTGAAGGATGAGCATACGGGAGAAAGGGGCGCCCAGTATGGAATATATGCTTAGTTTTTGCATGGGATGACGGGTGCGATCATACCAGCACTAATGCACCGGATCCCATCAGAACTCCGAAGGTAAACGTGCTTGGGCGAGAGTAGTACTAAGATGGGTGACCTCTTGGGAAGTCCTCGTGTTGCACCCCCAAACTTTTTTGCAACGTGCATTTTTTAATTATTTAATTTTTTTTTCACCATGGCGTGCACGTTTTCGAGGCGGGCCCAAACTTTTTTGCAACGTGCATTTTTTAATTATTTAATTTTTTTTCACCATGGCGTGCACGTTTTCGAGGCGGGGGTCAGTGTTTGGGGTCCGGGGGCTTGTGCATGCACGTGAAGGATGAGCATACGGGAGAAAGGGGCGCCCAGTATGGAATATATGCTTAGTTTTTGCATGGGATGACGGGTGCGATCATACCAGCACTAATGCACCGGATCCCATCAGAACTCCGAAGTCAAACGTGCTTGGGCGAGAGTAGTACTAAGATGGGTGACCTCTTGGGAAGTCCTCGTGTTGCACCCCCAAACTTTTTTGCAACGTGCATTTTTTAATTATTTAATTTTTTTTTTCACCATGGCGTGCACGTTTTCGAGGCGGGCCCAAACTTTTTTGCAACGTGCATTTTTTAATTATTTAATTTTTTTTTCACCATGGCGTGCACGTTTTCGAGGCGGGCCCAAACTTTTTTGCAACGTGCATTTTTTAATTATTTAATTTTTTTTCACCATGGCGTGCACGTTTTCGAGGCGGGGGTCAGTGTTTGGGGTCCGGAGGCTTGTGCATGCACGTGAAGGATGAGCATACGGGAGAAAGGGGCGCCCAGTATGGAATATATGCTTAGTTTTTGCATGGGATGACGGGTGCGATCATACCAGCACTAATGCACCGGATCCCATCAGAACTCCGAAGTGAAACGTGCTTGGGCAAGAGTAGTACTTAGATGGGTGACCTCTTGGGAAGTCCTCGTGTTGCACCCCCAAACTTTTTTGCAACGTGCATTTTTTAATTATTTAATTTTTTTTTCACCATGGCGTGCACGTTTTCGAGGCGGGGGTCAGTGTTTGGGGTCCGGGGGCTTGTGCATGCACGTGAAGGATGAGCATATGGGAGAAAGGGGCGCCCAGTATGGAATATATGCTTAGTTTTTGCATGGGATGACGGGTGCGATCATACCAGCACTAATGCACCGGATCCCATCAGAACTCCGAAGATAAACGTGCTGGGGCGAGAGTAGTACTAAGATGGGTGACCTCTTGGGAAGTCCTCGTGTTGCACCCCCAAACTTTTTTGCAACGTGCATTTTTTAATTATTTAATTTTTTTTTTCACCATGGCGTGCACGTTTTCGAGGCGGGGGTGAGTGTTTGGGGTCCGGAGGCTTGTGCATGCACGTGAAGGATGACCATACGGGAGAAAGGGGCGCCCAATATGGAATATATGCTTAGTTTTTGCATGGGATGACGGGTGCGATCATACCAGCACTAATGCACCGGATCCCATCAGAACTCCGAAGATAAACGTGCTGGGGCGAGAGTAGTACTAAGATGGGTGACCTCTTGGGAAGTCCTCGTGTTGCACCCCCAAACTTTTTTGCAACGTGCATTTTTTAATTATTTAATTTTTTTTTCACCATGGCGTGCACGTTTTCGAGGCGGGGGTCAGTGTTTGGGGTCCGGGGGCTTGTGCATGCACCTGAAGGATGAGCATACGGGAGAAAGGGGCGCCCAGTATGGAATATATGCTTAGTTTTTGCATGGGATGACGGGTGCGATCATACCAGCACTAATGCACCGGATCCCATCAGAACTCCGAAGTTAAACGTGTTCGGGCGAGAGTAGTACTAAGATGGGTGACCTCTTGGGAAGTCCTCGTGTTGCACCCCCAAACTTTTTTGCAACGTGCATTTTTTAATTATTTAATTTTTTTTTTCACCATGGCGTGCACGTTTTCGAGGCGGGGGTGAGTGTTTGGGGTCCGGGGGCTTGTGCAAGCACGTGAAGGATGAGCATACGGGAGAAACGGGCGCCCAGTATGGAATATATGCTTAGTTTTTGCATGGGATGACGGGTGCGATCATACCAGCACTAATGCACCGGATTCCATTAGAACTCCGAAGTTAAACGTGCTTGGGCGAGAGTAGTACTAAGATGGGTGACCTCTTGGGAAGTCCTCGTGTTGCACCCCCAAACTTTTTTGCAACGTGCATTTTTTAATTATTTAATTTTTTTTTCACCATGGCGTGCACGTTTTCGAGGCGGGGGTCAGTGTTTGGGGTCCGGAGGCTTGTGCATGCACGTGAAGGATGAGCATACGGGAGAAAGGGGCGCCCAGTATGGAATATATGCTTAGTTTTTGCATTGGATGACGGGTGCGATCATACCAGCACTAATGCACCGGATCCCATCAGAACTCCGAAGTTAAACGTGCTTGGGTGAGAGTAGTACTAAGATGGGTGACCTCTTGGGAAGTCCTCGTGTTGCACCCCCAAACTTTTTTGCAACGTGCATTTTTTAATTATTTAATTTTTCTTTTCACCATGGCGTGCGCGTTTTCGAGGCGGGGGTCAGTGTTTGGGGTCCGGGGGCTTGTGCATGCACGTGAAGGATGAGCATACGGGAGAAAGGGGCGTCCAGTATGGAATATATGCTTAGTTTTTGCATGGGATGACGGGTGCGATCATACCAGCACTAATGCACCGGATCCCATCAGAACTCCGAAGTCAAACGTGTGCATTTTTTAATTATTTAATTTTTTTTTCACCATGGCGTGCACGTTTTCGAGGCGGGGGTCAGTGTTTGGGGTCCGGAGGCTTGTGCATGCACGTGAA
Source organism: Euphorbia lathyris (assembly GCF_963576675.1). Classification (NCBI taxonomy): domain Eukaryota; kingdom Viridiplantae; phylum Streptophyta; class Magnoliopsida; order Malpighiales; family Euphorbiaceae; genus Euphorbia; species Euphorbia lathyris. The sequence goes on along the minus strand of NC_088910.1, from coordinate 132,673,751 downwards.
GGATGAGCATACGGGAGAAAGGGGCGCCCAGTATGGAATATATGCTTAGTTTTTGCATGGGATGACGGGTGCGATCATACCAGCACTAATGCACCGGATCCCATCAGAACTCCGAAGTTAAACGTGCTTGGGCGAGAGTAGTACTAAGATGGGTGACCTCTTGGGAAGTCTTCGTGTTGCACCCCCAAACTTTTTTGCAACGTGCATTTTTTAATTATTTAATTTTTTTTTTCACCATGGCGTGCGCGTTTTCGAGGCGGGGGTCAGTGTTTGGGGTCCGGGGGCTTGTGCATGCACGTGAAGGATGAGCATACGGGAGAAAGGGGCGTCCAGTATGGAATATATGCTTAGTTTTTGCATGGGATGACGGGTGCGATCATACCAGCACTAATGCACCGGATCCCATCAAAACTCCGAAGTCAAACGTGCTTGGGCGAGAGTAGTACTAAAATGGGTGACTTGTTGGGAAGTCCTCGTGTTGCACCCCCAAACTTTTTTGCAACGTGCATTTTTTAATTATTTAATTTTTTTTTCACCATGGCGTGCACGTTTTCGAGGCGGGCCCAAACTTTTTTGCAACGTGCATTTTTTAATTATTTAATTTTTTTTTTCACCATGGCGTGCACGTTTTCGAGGCGGGGGTCAGTGTTTGGGGTCCGGGGGCTTGTGCATGCACGTGAAGGATGAGCATACGGGAGAAAGGGGCGCCCAGTATGGAATATATGCTTAGTTTTTGCATGGGATGACGGGTGCGATCATACCAGCACTAATGCACCGGATCCCATCAGAACTCCGAAGTTAAACGCGCTTGGGCGAGAGTAGTACTAAGATGGGTGACCTCTTGGGAAGTCCTCGTGTTGCACCCCCAAACTTTTTTGCAACGTGCATTTTTTAATTATTTAATTTTTTTTTCACCATGGCGTGCACGTTTTCGAGGCGGGGGTGAGTGTTTGGGGTCCGGGGGCTTGTGCATGCACGTGAAGGATGAGCATACGGGAGAAAGGGGCGCCCAGTATGGAATATATGCTTAGTTTTTGCATGGGATGACGGGTGCGATCATACCAGCACTAATGCACCGGATTCCATTAGAACTCCGAAGTTAAACGTGCTTGGGCGAGAGTAGTACTAAGATGGGTGACCTCTTGGGAAGTCCTCGTGTTGCACCCCCAAACTTTTTTGCAACGTGCATTTTTTAATTATTTAATTTTTTTTTCACCATGGCGTGCACGTTTTCGAGGCGGGGGTCAGTGTTTGGGGTCCGGAGGCTTGTGCATGCACGTGAAGGATGAGCATACGGGAGAAAGGGGCGCCCAGTATGGAATATATGCTTAGTTTTTGCATGGGATGACGGGTGCGATCATACCAGCACTAATGCACCGGATTCCATTAGAACTCCGAAGTTAAACGTGCTTGGGCGAGAGTAGTACTAAGATGGGTGACCTCTTGGGAAGTCCTCGTGTTGCACCCCCAAACTTTTTTGCAACGTGCATTTTTTAATTATTTAATTTTTTTTTCACCATGGCGTGCACGTTTTCGAGGCGGGGGTCAGTGTTTGGGGTCCGGAGGCTTGTGCATGCACGTGAAGGATGAGCATACGGGAGAAAGGGGCGCCCAGTATGGAATATATGCTTAGTTTTTGCATTGGATGACGGGTGCGATCATACCAGCACTAATGCACCGGATCCCATCAGAACTCCGAAGTTAAACGTGCTTGGGCGAGAGTAGTACTAAGATGGGTGACCTCTTGGGAAGTCCTCGTATTGCACCCCCAAACTTTTTTGCAACGTGCATTTTTTAATTATTTAATTTTTTTTTTCACCATGGCGTGCGCGTTTTCGAGGCGGGGGTCAGTGTTTGGGGTCCGGGGGCTTGTGCATGCACGTGAAGGATGAGCATACGGGAGAAAGGGGCGTCCAGTATGGAATATATGCTTAGTTTTTGCATGGGATGACGGGTGCGATCATACCAGCACTAATGCACCGGATCCCATCAGAACTCCGAAGTCAAACGTGTGCATTTTTTAATTATTTAATTTTTTTTTCACCATGGCGTGCACGTTTTCGAGGCGGGGGTCAGTGTTTGGGGTCCGGAGGCTTGTGCATGCACGTGAAGGATGAGCATACGGGAGAAAGGGGCGCCCAGTATGGAATATATGCTTAGTTTTTGCATGGGATGACGGGTGCGATCATACCAGCACTAATGCACCGGATCCCATCAGAACTCCGAAGTTAAACGTGCTTGGGCGAGAGTAGTACTAAGATGGGTGACCTCTTGGGAAGTCTTCGTGTTGCACCCCCAAACTTTTTTGCAACGTGCATTTTTTAATTATTTAATTTTTTTTTTCACCATGGCGTGCGCGTTTTCGAGGCGGAGGTCAGTGTTTGGGGTCCGGGGGCTTGTGCATGCACGTGAAGGATGAGCATACGGGAGAAAGGGGCGTCCAGTATGGAATATATGCTTAGTTTTTGCATGGGATGACGGGTGCGATCATACCAGCACTAATGCACCGGATCCCATCAGAACTCCGAAGTCAAACGTGTGCATTTTTTAATTATTTAATTTTTTTTTCACCATGGCGTGCACGTTTTCGAGACGGGGGTCAGTGTTTGGGGTCCGGAGGCTTGTGCATGCACGTGAAGGATGAGCATACGGGAGAAAGGGGCGCCCAGTATGGAATATATGCTTAGTTTTTGCATGGGATGACGGGTGCGATCATACCAGCACTAATGCACCGGATCCCATCAGAACTCCGAAGTTAAACGTGCTTGGGCGAGAGTAGTACTAAGATGGGTGACCTCTTGGGAAGTCCTCGTATTGCACCCCCAAACTTTTTTGCAACGTGCATTTTTTAATTATTTAATTTTTTTTTTCACCATGGCGTGCGCGTTTTCGAGGCGGGGGTCAGTGTTTGGGGTCCGGGGGCTTGTGCATGCACGTGAAGGATGAGCATACGGGAGAAAGGGGCGTCCAGTATGGAATATATGCTTAGTTTTTGCATGGGATGACGGGTGCGATCATACCAGCACTAATGCACCGGATCCCATCAGAACTCCGAAGTCAAACGTGTGCATTTTTTAATTATTTAATTTTTTTTTCACCATGGCGTGCACGTTTTCGAGGCGGGGGTCAGTGTTTGGGGTCCGGAGGCTTGTGCATGCACGTGAAGGATGAGCATACGGGAGAAAGGGGCGCCCAGTATGGAATATATGCTTAGTTTTTGCATGGGATGACGGGTGCGATCATACCAGCACTAATGCACCGGATCCCATCAGAACTCCGAAGTTAAACGTGCTTGGGCGAGAGTAGTACTAAGATGGGTGACCTCTTGGGAAGTCTTCGTGTTGCACCCCCAAACTTTTTTGCAACGTGCATTTTTTAATTATTTAATTTTTTTTTTCACCATGGCGTGCGCGTTTTCGAGGCGGGGGTCAGTGTTTGGGGTCCGGGGGCTTGTGCATGCACGTGAAGGATGAGCATACGGGAGAAAGGGGCGTCCAGTATGGAATATATGCTTAGTTTTTGCATGGGATGACGGGTGCGATCATACCAGCACTAATGCACCGGATCCCATCAGAACTCCGAAGTCAAACGTGTGCATTTTTTAATTATTTAATTTTTTTTTCACCATGGCGTGCACGTTTTCGAGGCGGGGGTCAGTGTTTGGGGTCCGGAGGCTTGTGCATGCACGTGAAGGATGAGCATACGGGAGAAAGGGGCGCCCAGTATGGAATATATGCTTAGTTTTTGCATGGGATGACGGGTGCGATCATACCAGCACTAATGCACCGGATCCCATCAGAACTCCGAAGTTAAACGTGCTTGGGCGAGAGTAGTACTAAGATGGGTGACCTTTTGGGAAGTCTTCGTGTTGCACCCCCAAACTTTTTTGCAACGTGCATTTTTTAATTATTTAATTTTTTTTTTCACCATGGCGTGCGCGTTTTCGAGGCGGGGGTCAGTGTTTGGGGTCCGGGGGCTTGTGCATGCACGTGAAGGATGAGCATACGGGAGAAAGGGGCGTCCAGTATGGAATATATGCTTAGTTTTTGCATGGGATGACGGGTGCGATCATACCAGCACTAATGCACCGGATCCCATCAGAACTCCGAAGTCAAACGTGTGCATTTTTTAATTATTTAATTTTTTTTTCACCATGGCGTGCACGTTTTCGAGGCGGGGGTCAGTGTTTGGGGTCCGGAGGCTTGTGCATGCACGTGAAGGATGAGCATACGGGAGAAAGGGGCGCCCAGTATGGAATATATGCTTAGTTTTTGCATGGGATGACGGGTGCGATCATACCAGCACTAATGCACCGGATCCCATCAGAACTCCGAAGATAAACGTGCTTGGGCGAGAGTAGTACTAAGATGGGTGACCTCTTGGGAAGTCTTCGTGTTGCACCCCCAAACTTTTTTGCAACGTGCATTTTTTAATTATTTAATTTTTTTTTTCACCATGGCGTGCGCGTTTTCGAGGCGGGGGTCAGTGTTTGGGGTCCGGGGGCTTGTGCATGCACGTGAAGGATGAGCATACGGGAGAAAGGGGCGTCCAGTATGGAATATATGCTTAGTTTTTGCATGGGATGACGGGTGCGATCATACCAGCACTAATGCACCGGATCCCATCAAAACTCCGAAGTCAAACGTGCTTGGGCGAGAGTAGTACTAAAATGGGTGACTTGTTGGGAAGTCCTCGTGTTGCACCCCCAAACTTTTTTGCAACGTGCATTTTTTAATTATTTAATTTTTTTTTCACCATGGCGTGCACGTTTTGGAGGCGGGCCCAAACTTTTTTGCAACGTGCATTTTTTAATTATTTAATTTTTTTTTTCACCATGGCGTGCACGTTTTCGAGGCGGGGGTCAGTGTTTGGGGTCCGGGGGCTTGTGCATGCACGTGAAGGATGAGCATACGGGAGAAAGGGGCGCCCAGTATGGAATATATGCTTAGTTTTTGCATGGGATGACGGGTGCGATCATACCAGCACTAATGCACCGGATCCCATCAGAACTCCGAAGTTAAACGCGCTTGGGCGAGAGTAGTACTAAGATGGGTGACCTCTTGGGAAGTCCTCGTGTTGCACCCCCAAACTTTTTTGCAACGTGCATTTTTTAATTATTTAATTTTTTTTTCACCATGGCGTGCACGTTTTCGAGGCGGGGGTGAGTGTTTGGGGTCCGGGGGCTTGTGCATGCACGTGAAGGATGAGCATACGGGAGAAAGGGGCGCCCAGTATGGAATATATGCTTAGTTTTTGCATGGGATGACGGGTGCGATCATACCAGCACTAATGCACCGGATTCCATTAGAACTCCGAAGTTAAACGTGCTTGGGCGAGAGTAGTACTAAGATGGGTGACCTCTTGGGAAGTCCTCGTGTTGCACCCCCAAACTTTTTTGCAACGTGCATTTTTTAATTATTTAATTTTTTTTTCACCATGGCGTGCACGTTTTCGAGGCGGGGGTCAGTGTTTGGGGTCCGGAGGCTTGTGCATGCACGTGAAGGATGAGCATACGGGAGAAAGGGGCGCCCAGTATGGAATATATGCTTAGTTTTTGCATGGGATGACGGGTGCGATCATACCAGCACTAATGCACCGGATTCCATTAGAACTCCGAAGTTAAACGTGCTTGGGCGAGAGTAGTACTAAGATGGGTGACCTCTTGGTAAGTCCTCGTGTTGCACCCCCAAACTTTTTTGCAACGTGCATTTTTTAATTATTTAATTTTTTTTTCACCATGGCGTGCACGTTTTCGAGGCGGGGGTCAGTGTTTGGGGTCCGGAGGCTTGTGCATGCACGTGAAGGATGAGCATACGGGAGAAAGGGGCGTTCAGTATGGAATATATGCTTAGTTTTTGCATGGGATGACGGGTGCGATCATACCAGCACTAATGCACCGGATCCCATCAGAACTCCGAAGTCAAACGTGTGCATTTTTTAATTATTTAATTTTTTTTTCACCATGGCGTGCACGTTTTCGAGGCGGGGGTCAGTGTTTGGGGTCCGGAGGCTTGTGCATGCACGTGAAGGATGAGCATACGGGAGAAAGGGGCGCCCAGTATGGAATATATGCTTAGTTTTTGCATGGGATGACGGGTGCGATCATACCAGCACTAATGCACCGGATCCCATCAGAACTCCGAAGTGAAACGTGCTTGGGCGAGAGTAGTACTAAGATGGGTGACCTCTTGGGAAGTCTTCGTGTTGCACCCCCAAACTTTTTTGCAACGTGCATTTTTTAATTATTTAATTTTTTTTTTCACCATGGCGTGCGCGTTTTCGAGGCGGGGGTCAGTGTTTGGGGTCCGGGGGCTTGTGCATGCACGTGAAGGATGAGCATACGGGAGAAAGGGACGTCCAGTATGGAATATATGCTTAGTTTTTGCATGGGATGACGGGTGCGATCATACCAGCACTAATGCACCGGATCCTATCAAAACTCCGAAGTCAAACGTGCTTGGGCGAGAGTAGTACTAAAATGGGTGACTTGTTGGGAAGTCCTCGTGTTGCACCCCCAAACTTTTTTGCAACGTGCATTTTTTAATTATTTAATTTTTTTTTCACCATGGCGTGCACGTTTTCGAGGCGGGCCCAAACTTTTTTGCAACGTGCATTTTTTAATTATTTAATTTTTTTTTTCACCATGGCGTGCACGTTTTCGAGGCGGGGGTCAGTGTTTGGGGTCCGGGGGCTTGTGCATGCACGTGAAGGATGAGCATACGGGAGAAAGGGGCGCCCAGTATGGAATATATGCTTAGTTTTTGCATGGGATGACGGGTGCGATCATACCAGCACTAATGCACCGGATCCCATCAGAACTCCGAAGTTAAACGCGCTTGGGCGAGAGTAGTACTAAGATGGGTGACCTCTTGGGAAGTCCTCGTGTTGCACCCCCAAACTTTTTTGCAACGTGCATTTTTTAATTATTTAATTTTTTTTTTCACCATGGCGTGCACGTTTTCGAGGCGGGGGTGAGTGTTTGGGGTCCGGGGGCTTGTGCATGCACGTGAAGGATGAGCATACGGGAGAAAGGGGCGCCCAGTATGGAATATATGCTTAGTTTTTGCATGGGATGACGGGTGCGATCATACCAGCACTAATGCACCGGATTCCATCAGAACTCCGAAGTTAAACGTGCTTGGGCGAGAGTAGTACTAAGATGGGTGACCTCTTGGGAAGTCCTCGTGTTGCACCCCTAAACTTTTTTATAACGTGCATTTTTTAATTATTTAATTTTTTTTTCACCATGGCGTGCACGTTTTCGAGGCGGGCCCAAACTTTTTTGCAACGTGCATTTTTTAATTATTTAATTTTTTTTCACCATGGCGTGCACGTTTTCGAGGCGGGGGTCAGTGTTTGGGGTCCGGGGGCTTGTGCATGCACGTGAAGGATGAGCATACGGGAGAAAGGGGCGCCCAGTATGGAATATATGCTTAGTTTTTGCATGTGATGACGGGTGCGATCATACCAGCACTAATGCACCGGATCCCATCAGAACTCCGAAGTTAAATGTGCTTGGGCGAGAGTAGTACTAAGATGGGTGACCTCTTGGGAAGTCCTCGTGTTGCACCCCCAAACTTTTTTGCAACGTGCATTTTTTAATTATTTAATTTTTTTTTTCACCATGGCGTGCGCGTTTTCGAGGCGGGGGTCAGTGTTTGGGGTCCGGGGGCTTGTGCATGCACGTGAAGGATGAGCATACGGGAGAAAGGGGCGTCCAGTATGGAATATATGCTTAGTTTTTGCATGGGATGACGGGTGCGATCATACCAGCACTAATGCACCGGATCCCATCAGAACTCCGAAGTCAAACGTGTGCATTTTTTAATTATTTAATTTTTTTTTCACCATGGCGTGCACGTTTTCGAGGCGGGGTTCAGTGTTTGGGGTCCGGAGGCTTGTGCATGCACGTGAAGGATGAGCATACGGGAGAAAGGGGCGCCCAGTATGGAATATATGCTTAGTTTTTGCATGGGATGACGGGTGCGATCATACCAGCACTAATGCACCGGATCCCATCAGAACTCCGAAGTTAAACGTGCTTGGGCGAGAGTAGTACTAAGATGGGTGACCTCTTGGGAAGTCCTCGTGTTGCACCCCCAAACTTTTTTGCAACGTGCATTTTTTAATTATTTAATTTTTTTTTTCACCATGGCGTGCGCGTTTTCGAGGCGGGGGTCAGTGTTTGGGGTCCGGGGGCTTGTGCATGCACGTGAAGGATGAGCATACGGGAGAAAGGGGCGTCCAGTATGGAATATATGCTTAGTTTTTGCATGGGATGACGGGTGCGATCATACCAGCACTAATGCACCGGATCCCATCAGAACTCCGAAGTCAAACGTGCTTGGGCGAGAGTAGTACTAAAATGGGTGACCTGTTGGGAAGTCCTCGTGTTGCACCCCCAAACTTTTTTGCAACGTGCATTTTTTAATTATTTAATTTTTTTTTCACCATGGCGTGCACGTTTTCGAGGCGGGCCCAAACTTTTTTGCAACGTGCATTTTTTAATTATTTAATTTTTTTTTTCACCATGGCGTGCACGTTTTCGAGGCGGGGGTCAGTGTTTGGGGTCCGGGGGCTTGTGCATGCACGTGAAGGATGAGCATACGGGAGAAAGGGGCGCCCAGTATGGAATATATGCTTAGTTTTTGCATGGGTTGGCGGGTGCGATCATACCAGCACTAATGCACCGGATCCCATCATCACTCCGAAGCTAAACGTGCTTGGGCGAGAGTAGTACTAAGATGGGTGACCTCTTGGGAAGTCCTCGTGTTGCACCCCCAAACTTTTTTGCAACGTGCATTTTTTAATTATTTAAATTTTTTTTTCACCATGGCGTGCACGTTTTCGAGGCGGGGGTCAGTGTTTGGGGTCCGGGGGCTTGTGCATGCACGTGAAGGATGAGCATACGGGAGAAAGGGGCGCCCAGTATGGAATATATGCTTAGTTTTTGCATGGGATGACGGGTGCGATCATACCAGCACTAATGCACCGGATCCCATCAGAACTCCGAAGTTAAACGCGCTTGGGCGAGAGTAGTACTAAGATGGGCGACCTCTTGGGAAGTCCTCGTGTTGCACCCCCAAACTTTTTTGCAACGTGCATTTTTTAATTATTTAAAGTTTTTTTTCACCATGGCGTGCATTTTTCGAGGCGGGGGTCAATGTTTGGGGTCCGGGGGCTTGTGCATGCACGTGAAGGATGAGCATACGGGAGAAAGGGGCGCCCAGTATGGAATATATGCTTAGTTTTTGCATGGGATGACGGGTGCGATCATACCAGCACTAATGCACCGGATCCCATCAGAACTCCGAAGTTAAACGTGCTTGGGCGAGAGTAGTACTAAGATGGGTGACCTCTTGGGAAATCCTCGTGTTGCACCCCCAAACTTTTTTGCAACGTGCATTTTTTAATTATTTAAATTTTTTTTTCACCATGGCGTGCACGTTTTCGAGGCGGGGGTCAGTGTTTGGGGTCCGGGGGCTTGTGCATGCACGTGAAGGATGAGCATACGGGAGAAAGGGGCGCCCAATATGGAATATATGCTTAGTTTTTGCATGGGATGACGGGTGCGATCATACCAGCACTAATGCACCGGATCCCATCACAACTCCGAAGTTAAACGCGCTTGGGCGAGAGTAGTACTAAGATGGGCGACCTCTTGGGAAGTCCTCGTGTTGCACCCCCAAACTTTTTTGCAACGTGCATTTTTTAATTATTTAATGTTTTTTTTCACCATGGCGTGCACGTTTTCGAGGCGGGGGTCAGTGTTTGGGGTCCGGGGGCTTGTGCATGCACGTGAAGGATGAGCATACGGGAGAAAGGGGCGCCCAGTATGGAATATATGCTTAGTTTTTGCATGGGATGACGGGTGCGATCATACCAGCACTAATGCACTGGATCCCATCAGAACTCCGAAGTTAAACGTGCCTGGGCGAGAGTAGTACTAAGATGGGTGACCTCTTGGGAAGTCCTCGTGTTGCACCCCCAAACTTTTTTGCAACGTGCATTTTTTAATTATTTAATTTTTTTTTCACCATGGCGTGCACGTTTTCGAGGCGGGGGTCAGTGTTTGGGGTCCGGAGGCTTGTGCATGCACGTGAAGGATGAGCATACGGGAGAAAGGGGCGCCCAGTATGGAATATATGCTTAGTTTTTGCATGGGATGACGGGTGCGATCATACCAGCACTAATGCACCGGATCCCATCAGAACTCCGAAGGTAAACGTGCTTGGGCGAGAGTAGTACTAAGATGGGTGACCTCTTGGGAAGTCCTCGTGTTGCACCCCCAAACTTTTTTGCAACGTGCATTTTTTAATTATTTAATTTTTTTTTCACCATGGCGTGCGCGTTTTCGAGGCGGGGGTCAGTGTTTGGGGTCCGGGGGCTTGTGCATGCACGTGAAGGATGAGCATACGGGAGAAAGGGGCGTCCAGTATGGAATATATGCTTAGTTTTTGCATGGGATGACGGATGCGATCATACCAGCACTAATGCGCCGGATCCCATCAGAACTCCGAAGTCAAACGTGCTTGGGCGAGAGTAGTACTAAAATGGGTGACCTGTTGGGAAGTCCTCGTGTTGCACCCCCAAACTTTTTTACAACGTGCATTTTTTAATTATTTAATTTTTTTTTCACCATGGCGTGCACGTTTTCGAGGCGGGCCCAAACTTTTTTGCAACGTGCATTTTTTAATTATTTAATTTTTTTTTTCACCATGGCGTGCACGTTTTCGAGGCGGGGGTCAGTGTTTGGGGTCCGGGGGCTTGTGCATGCACGTGAAGGATGAGCATACGGGAGAAAGGGGCGCCCAGTATGGAATATATGCTTAGTTTTTGCATGGGATGACGGGTGCGATCATACCAGCACTAATGCACCGGATCCCATCAGAACTCCGAAGTTAAACGTGCTTGGGCGAGAGTAGTAATAAGATGGGTGACCTCTTGGGAAGTCCTCGTGTTGCACCCCCAAACTTTTTTGCAACGTGCATTTTTTAATTATTTAATTTTTTTTTCACCATGGCGTGCACGTTTTCGAGGCGGGGGTCAGTGTTTGGGGTCCGGGGGCTTGTGCATGCACGTGAAGGATGAGCATACGGGAGAAAGGGGCGCCCAGTATGGAATATATGCTTAGTTTTTGCATGGGATGACGGGTGCGATCATACCAGCACTAATGCACCGGATCCCATCAGAACTCCGAAGTCAAACGTGTGCATTTTTTAATTATTTAATTTTTTTTTCACCATGGCGTGCACGTTTTCGAGGCGGGGTTCAGTGTTTGGGGTCCGGAGGCTTGTGCATGCACGTGAAGGATGAGCATACGGGAGAAAGGGGCGCCCAGTATGGAATATATGCTTAGTTTTTGCATGGGATGACGGGTGCGATCATACCAGCACTAATGCACCGGATCCCATCAGAACTCCGAAGTTAAACGTGCTTGGGCGAGAGTAGTACTAAGATGGGTGACCTCTTGGGAAGTCCTCGTGTTGCACCCCCAAACTTTTTTGCAACGTGCATTTTTTAATTATTTAATTTTTTTTTTCACCATGGCGTGCGCGTTTTCGAGGCGGGGGTCAGTGTTTGGGGTCCGGGGGCTTGTGCATGCACGTGAAGGATGAGCATACGGGAGAAAGGGGCGTCCAGTATGGAATATATGCTTAGTTTTTGCATGGGATGACGGGTGCGATCATACCAGCACTAATGCACCGGATCCCATCAGAACTCCGAAGTCAAACGTGCTTGGGCGAGAGTAGTACTAAAATGGGTGACCTGTTGGGAAGTCCTCGTGTTGCACCCCCAAACTTTTTTGCAACGTGCATTTTTTAATTATTTAATTTTTTTTTCACCATGGCGTGCACGTTTTCGAGGCGGGCCCAAACTTTTTTGCAACGTGCATTTTTTAATTATTTAATTTTTTTTTTCACCATGGCGTGCACGTTTTCGAGGCGGGGGTCAGTGTTTGGGGTCCGGGGGCTTGTGCATGCACGTGAAGGATGAGCATACGGGAGAAAGGGGCGCCCAGTATGGAATATATGCTTAGTTTTTGCATGGGTTGGCGGGTGCGATCATACCAGCACTAATGCACCGGATCCCATCATCACTCCGAAGCTAAACGTGCTTGGGCGAGAGTAGTACTAAGATGGGTGACCTCTTGGGAAGTCCTCGTGTTGCACCCCCAAACTTTTTTGCAACGTGCATTTTTTAATTATTTAAATTTTTTTTTCACCATGGCGTGCACGTTTTCGAGGCGGGGGTCAGTGTTTGGGGTCCGGGGGCTTGTGCATGCACGTGAAGGATGAGCATACGGGAGAAAGGGGCGCCCAGTATGGAATATATGCTTAGTTTTTGCATGGGATGACGGGTGCGATCATACCAGCACTAATGCACCGGATCCCATCAGAACTCCGAAGTTAAACGCGCTTGGGCGAGAGTAGTACTAAGATGGGCGACCTCTTGGGAAGTCCTCGTGTTGCACCCCCAAACTTTTTTGCAACGTGCATTTTTTAATTATTTAAAGTTTTTTTTCACCATGGCGTGCATTTTTCGAGGCGGGGGTCAATGTTTGGGGTCCGGGGGCTTGTGCATGCACGTGAAGGATGAGCATACGGGAGAAAGGGGCGCCCAGTATGGAATATATGCTTAGTTTTTGCATGGGATGACGGGTGCGATCATACCAGCACTAATGCACCGGATCCTATCAGAACTCCGAAGTTAAACGTGCTTGGGCGAGAGTAGTACTAAGATGGGTGACCTCTTGGGAAGTCCTCGTGTTGCACCCCCAAACTTTTTTGCAACGTGCATTTTTTAATTATTTAAATTTTTTTTTCACCATGGCGTGCACGTTTTCGAGGCGGGGGTCAGTGTTTGGGGTCCGGGGGCTTGTGCATGCACGTGAAGGATGAGCATACGGGAGAAAGGGGCGCCCAATATGGAATATATGCTTAGTTTTTGCATGGGATGACGGGTGCGATCATACCAGCACTAATGCACCGGATCCCATCACAACTCCGAAGTTAAACGCGCTTGGGCGAGAGTAGTACTAAGATGGGCGACCTCTTGGGAAGTCCTCGTGTTGCACCCCCAAACTTTTTTGCAACGTGCATTTTTTAATTATTTAATGTTTTTTTTCACCATGGCGTGCACGTTTTCGAGGCGGGGGTCAGTGTTTGGGGTCCGGGGGCTTGTGCATGCACGTGAAGGATGAGCATACGGGAGAAAGGGGCGCCCAGTATGGAATATATGCTTAGTTTTTGCATGGGATGACGGGTGCGATCATACCAGCACTAATGCACTGGATCCCATCAGAACTCCGAAGTTAAACGTGCCTGGGCGAGAGTAGTACTAAGATGGGTGACCTCTTGGGAAGTCCTCGTGTTGCACCCCCAAACTTTTTTGCAACGTGCATTTTTTAATTATTTAATTTTTTTTTCACCATGGCGTGCACGTTTTCGAGGCGGGGGTCAGTGTTTGGGGTCCGGAGGCTTGTGCATGCACGTGAAGGATGAGCATACGGGAGAAAGGGGCGCCCAGTATGGAATATATGCTTAGTTTTTGCATGGGATGACGGGTGCGATCATACCAGCACTAATGCACCGGATCCCATCAGAACTCCGAAGTTAAACGTGCTTGGGCGAGAGTAGTACTAAGATGGGTGACCTCTTGGGAAGTCTTCGTGTTGCACCCCCAAACTTTTTTGCAACGTGCATTTTTTAATTATTTAATTTTTTTTTTCACCATGGCGTGCGCGTTTTCGAGGCGGGGGTCAGTGTTTGGGGTCCGGGGGCTTGTGCATGCACGTGAAGGATGAGCATACGGGAGAAAGGGGCGTCCAGTATGGAATATATGCTTAGTTTTTGCATGGGATGACGGGTGCGATCATACCAGCACTAATGCACCGGATCCCATCAGAACTCCGAAGTCAAACGTGCTTGGGCGAGAGTAGTACTAAAATGGGTGACCTGTTGGGAAGTCCTCGTGTTGCACCCCCAAACTTTTTTGCAACGTGCATTTTTTAATTATTTAATTTTTTTTTCACCATGGCGTGCACGTTTTCGAGGCGGGCCCAAACTTTTTTGCAACGTGCATTTTTTAATTATTTAATTTTTTTTTTCACCATGGCGTGCACGTTTTCGAGGCGGGGGTCAGTGTTTGGGGTCCGGGGGCTTGTGCATGCACGTGAAGGATGAGCATACGGGAGAAAGGGGCGCCCAGTATGGAATATATGCTTAGTTTTTGCATGGGTTGGCGGGTGCGATCATACCAGCACTAATGCACCGGATCCCATCATCACTCCGAAGCTAAACGTGCTTGGGCGAGAGTAGTACTAAGATGGGTGACCTCTTGGGAAGTCCTCGTGTTGCACCCCCAAACTTTTTTGCAACGTGCATTTTTTAATTATTTAAATTTTTTTTTCACCATGGCGTGCACGTTTTCGAGGCGGGGGTCAGTGTTTGGGGTCCGGGGGCTTGTGCATGCACGTGAAGGATGAGCATACGGGAGAAAGGGGCGCCCAGTATGGAATATATGCTTAGTTTTTGCATGGGATGACGGGTGCGATCATACCAGCACTAATGCACCGGATCCCATCAGAACTCCGAAGTTAAACGCGCTTGGGCGAGAGTAGTACTAAGATGGGCGACCTCTTGGGAAGTCCTCGTGTTGCACCCCCAAACTTTTTTGCAACGTGCATTTTTTAATTATTTAAAGTTTTTTTTCACCATGGCGTGCATTTTTCGAGGCGGGGGTCAATGTTTGGGGTCCGGGGGCTTGTGCATGCACGTGAAGGATGAGCATACGGGAGAAAGGGGCGCCCAGTATGGAATATATGCTTAGTTTTTGCATGGGATGACGGGTGCGATCATACCAGCACTAATGCACCGGATCCCATCAGAACTCCGAAGTTAAACGTGCTTGGGCGAGAGTAGTACTAAGATGGGTGACCTCTTGGGAAGTCCTCGTGTTGCACCCCCAAACTTTTTTGCAACGTGCATTTTTTAATTATTTAAATTTTTTTTTCACCATGGCGTGCACGTTTTCGAGGCGGGGGTCAGTGTTTGGGGTCCGGGGGCTTGTGCATGCACGTGAAGGATGAGCATACGGGAGAAAGGGGCGCCCAATATGGAATATATGCTTAGTTTTTGCATGGGATGACGGGTGCGATCATACCAGCACTAATGCACCGGATCCCATCACAACTCCGAAGTTAAACGCGCTTGGGCGAGAGTAGTACTAAGATGGGCGACCTCTTGGGAAGTCCTCGTGTTGCACCCCCAAACTTTTTTGCAACGTGCATTTTTTAATTATTTAATGTTTTTTTTCACCATGGCGTGCACGTTTTCGAGGCGGGGGTCAGTGTTTGGGGTCCGGGGGCTTGTGCATGCACGTGAAGGATGAGCATACGGAAGAAAGGGGCGCCCAGTATGGAATATATGCTTAGTTTTTGCATGGGATGACGGGTGCGATCATACCAGCACTAATGCACTGGATCCCATCAGAACTCCGAAGTTAAACGTGCCTGGGCGAGAGTAGTACTAAGATGGGTGACCTCTTGGGAAGTCCTCGTGTTGCACCCCCAAACTTTTTTGCAACGTGCATTTTTTAATTATTTAATTTTTTTTTCACCATGGCGTGCACGTTTTCGAGGCGGGGGTCAGTGTTTGGGGTCCGGAGGCTTGTGCATGCACGTGAAGGATGAGCATACGGGAGAAAGGGGCGCCCAGTATGGAATATATGCTTAGTTTTTGCATGGGATGACGGGTGCGATCATACCAGCACTAATGCACCGGATCCCATCAGAACTCCGAAGGTAAACGTGCTTGGGCGAGAGTAGTACTAAGATGGGTGACCTCTTGGGAAGTCCTCGTGTTGCACCCCCAAACTTTTTTGCAACGTGCATTTTTTAATTATTTAATTTTTTTTTTCACCATGGCGTGCGCGTTTTCGAGGCGGGGGTCAGTGTTTGGGGTCCGGGGGCTTGTGCATGCACGTGAAGGATGAGCATACGGGAGAAAGGGGCGTCCAGTATGGAATATATGCTTAGTTTTTGCATGGGATGACGGATGCGATCATACCAGCACTAATGCACCGGATCCCATCAGAACTCCGAAGTCAAACGTGCTTGGGCGAGAGTAGTACTAAAATGGGTGACCTGTTGGGAAGTCCTCGTGTTGCACCCCCAAACTTTTTTACAACGTGCATTTTTTAATTATTTAATTTTTTTTTCACCATGGCGTGCACGTTTTCGAGGCGGGCCCAAACTTTTTTGCAACGTGCATTTTTTAATTATTTAATTTTTTTTTTCACCATGGCGTGCACGTTTTCGAGGCGGGGGTCAGTGTTTGGGGTCCGGGGGCTTGTGCATGCACGTGAAGGATGAGCATACGGGAGAAAGGGGCGCCCAGTATGGAATATATGCTTAGTTTTTGCATGGGATGACGGGTGCGATCATACCAGCACTAATGCACCGGATCCCATCAGAACTCCGAAGTTAAACGTGCTTGGGCGAGAGTAGTACTAAGATGGGTGACCTCTTGGGAAGTCCTCGTGTTGCACCCCCAAACTTTTTTGCAACGTGCATTTTTTAATTATTTAATTTTTTTTTCACCATGGCGTGCACGTTTTCGAGGCGGGGGTCAGTGTTTGGGGTCCGGGGGCTTGTGCATGCACGTGAAGGATGAGCATACGGGAGAAAGGGGCGCCCAGTATGGAATATATGCTTAGTTTTTGCATGGGATGACGGGTGCGATCATACCAGCACTAATGCACCGGATCCCATCAGAACTCCGAAGTTAAACGTGCTTGGGCGAGAGTAGTACTAAGATGGGTGACCTCTTGGGAAGTCCTCGTGTTGCACCCCCAAACTTTTTTGCAACGTGCATTTTTTAATTATTTAATTTTTTTTTTTCACCATGGCGTGCACGTTTTCGAGGCGGGGGTCAGTGTTTGGGGTCCGAGGGCTTGTGCATGCACGTGAAGGATGAGCATACGGGAGAAAGGGGCGTCCAGTATGGAATATATGCTTAGTTTTTGCATGGGATGACGGGTGCGATCATACCAGCACTAATGCACCGGATCCCATCAGAACTCCGAAGTTAAACGCGCTTGGGCGAGAGTAGTACTAAGATGGGCGACCTCTTCGGAAGTCCTCGTGTTGCACCCCCAAACTTTTTTGCAACGTGCATTTTTTAATTATTTAATGTTTTTTTCCACCATGGCGTGCACGTTTTCGAGGCGGGAGTCAGTGTTTGGGGTCCGGGGGCTTGTGCATTCACGTGAAGGATGAGCATACGGGAGAAAGGGGCGCCCAGTATGGAATATATGCTTAGTTTTTGCATGGGATGACGGGTGCGATCATATCAGCACTAATGCACCGGATCCCATCAGAACTCCGAAGTTAAACGTGCTTGGGCGAGAGTAGTACTAAGATGGGTGACCTCTTGGGAAGTCCTCGTGTTGCACCCCCAAACTTTTTTGCAACGTGCATTTTTTAATTATTTAATTTTTTTTTCACCATGGCGTGCACGTTTTCGAGGCGGGGGTCAGTGTTTGGGGTCCGGGGGCTTGTGCATGCACGTGAAGGATGAGCATACGGGAGAAAGGGGCGCCCAGTATGGAATATATGCTTAGTTTTTGCATGGGATGACGGGTGCGATCATACCAGCACTAATGCACCGGATCCCATCAGAACTCCGAAGTTAAACGTGCTTGGGCGAGAGTAGTACTAAGATGGGTGACCTCTTGGGAAGTCCTCGTGTTGCACCCCCAAACTTTTTTGCAACGTGCATTTTTTAATTATTTAAATTTTTTTTTCACCATGGCGTGCAGGTTTTCGAGGCGGGGGTCAGTGTTTGGGGTCCGAGGGCTTGTGCATGCACGTGAAGGATGAGCATACGGGAGAAAGGGGCGTCCAGTATGGAATATATGCTTAGTTTTTGCATGGGATGACGGGTGCGATCATACCAGCACTAATGCACCGGATCCCATCAGAACTCCGAAGTTAAACGCGCTTGGGCGAGAGTAGTACTAAGATGGGCGACCTCTTCGGAAGTCCTCGTGTTGCACCCCCAAACTTTTTTGCAACGTGCATTTTTTAATTATTTAATGTTTTTTTCCACCATGGCGTGCACGTTTTCGAGGCGGGAGTCAGTGTTTGGGGTCCGGGGGCTTGTGCATGCACGTGAAGGATGAGCATACGGGAGAAAGGGGCGCCCAGTATGGAATATATGCTTAGTTTTTGCATGGGATGACGGGTGCGATCATACTAGCACTAATGCACCGGATCCCATCAGAACTCCGAAGTTAAACGTGCTTGGGCGAGAGTAGTACTAAGATGGGTGACCTCTTGGGAAGTCCTCGTGTTGCACCCCCAAACTTTTTTGCAACGTGCATTTTTTAATTATTTAATTTTTTTTTCACCATGGCGTGCACGTTTTCGAGGCGGGGGTCAGTGTTTGGGGTCCGGGGGCTTGTGCATGCACGTGAAGGATGAGCATACGGGAGAAAGGGGCGCCCAGTATGGAATATATGCTTAGTTTTTGCGTGGGATGACGGGTGCGATCATACCAGCACTAATGCACCGGATCCCATCAGAACTCCGAAGTTAAACGTGCTTGGGCGAGAGTAGTACTAAGATGGGTGACCTCTTGGGAAGTCCTCGTGTTGCACCCCCAAACTTTTTTGCAACGTGCATTTTTTAATTATTTAAATTTTTTTTTTCACCATGGCGTGCACGTTTTCGAGGCGGGGGTCAGTGTTTGGGGTCCGAGGGCTTGTGCATGCACGTGAAGGATGAGCATACGGGAGAAAGGGGCGCCCAGTATGGAATATATGCTTAGTTTTTGCATGGGATGACGGGTGCGATCATACCAGCACTAATGCACCGGATCCCATCAGAACTCCGAAGTTAAACGCGCTTGGGCGAGAGTAGTACTAAGATGGGCGACCTCTTCGGAAGTCCTCGTGTTGCACCCCCAAACTTTTTTGCAACGTGCATTTTTTAATTATTTAATGTTTTTTTCCACCATGGCGTGCACGTTTTCGAGGCGGGGGTCAGTGTTTGG
Source organism: Euphorbia lathyris (assembly GCF_963576675.1). Taxonomy (NCBI): domain Eukaryota; kingdom Viridiplantae; phylum Streptophyta; class Magnoliopsida; order Malpighiales; family Euphorbiaceae; genus Euphorbia; species Euphorbia lathyris. Next base: position 132,654,693 of record NC_088910.1, on the reverse strand, counting down.
GGTCCGGGGGCTTGTGCATGCACGTGAAGGATGAGCATACGGGAGAAAGGGGCGTCCAGTATGGAATATATGCTTAGTTTTTGCATGGGATGACGGATGCGATCATACCAGCACTAATGCACCGGATCCCATCAGAACTCCGAAGTCAAACGTGCTTGGGCGAGAGTAGTACTAAAATGGGTGACCTGTTGGGAAGTCCTCGTGTTGCACCCCCAAACTTTTTTACAACGTGCATTTTTTAATTATTTAATTTTTTTTTCACCATGGCGTGCACGTTTTCGAGGCGGGCCCAAACTTTTTTGCAACGTGCATTTTTTAATTATTTAATTTTTTTTTTCACCATGGCGTGCACGTTTTCGAGGCGGGGGTCAGTGTTTGGGGTCCGGGGGCTTGTGCATGCACGTGAAGGATGAGCATACGGGAGAAAGGGGCGCCCAGTATGGAATATATGCTTAGTTTTTGCATGGGATGACGGGTGCGATCATACCAGCACTAATGCACCGGATCCCATCAGAACTCCGAAGTTAAACGTGCTTGGGCGAGAGTAGTACTAAGATGGGTGACCTCTTGGGAAGTCCTCGTGTTGCACCCCCAAACTTTTTTGCAACGTGCATTTTTTAATTATTTAATTTTTTTTTCACCATGGCGTGCACGTTTTCGAGACGGGGGTCAGTGTTTGGGGTCCGGGGGCTTGTGCATGCACGTGAAGGATGAGCATACGGGAGAAAGGGGCGCCCAGTATGGAATATATGCTTAGTTTTTGCATGGGATGACGGGTGCGATCATACCAGCACTAATGCACCGGATCCCATCAGAACTCCGAAGTTAAACGTGCTTGGGCGAGAGTAGTACTAAGATGGGTGACCTCTTGGGAAGTCCTCGTGTTGCACCCCCAAACTTTTTTGCAACGTGCATTTTTTAATTATTGAATTTTTTTTTTTTCACCATGGCGTGCACGTTTTCGAGGCGGGGGTCAGTGTTTGGGGTCCGAGGGCTTGTGCATGCACGTGAAGGATGAGCATACGGGAGAAAGGGGCGTCCAGTATGGAATATATGCTTAGTTTTTGCATGGGATGACGGGTGCGATCATACCAGCACTAATGCACCGGATCCCATCAGAACTCCGAAGTTAAACGCGCTTGGGCGAGAGTAGTACTAAGATGGGCGACCTCTTCGGAAGTCCTCGTGTTGCACCCCCAAACTTTTTTGCAACGTGCATTTTTTAATTATTTAATGTTTTTTTCCACCATGGCGTGCACGTTTTCGAGGCGGGAGTCAGTGTTTGGGGTCCGGGGGCTTGTGCATTCACGTGAAGGATGAGCATACGGGAGAAAGGGGCGCCCAGTATGGAATATATGCTTAGTTTTTGCATGGGATGACGGGTGCGATCATACCAGCACTAATGCACCGGATCCCATCAGAACTCCGAAGTTAAACGTGCTTGGGCGAGAGTAGTACTAAGATGGGTGACCTCTTGGGAAGTCCTCGTGTTGCACCCCCAAACTTTTTTGCAACGTGCATTTTTTAATTATTTAATTTTTTTTTCACCATGGCGTGCACGTTTTCGAGGCGGGGGTCAGTGTTTGGGGTCCGGGGGCTTGTGCATGCACGTGAAGGATGAGCATACGGGAGAAAGGGGCGCCCAGTATGGAATATATGCTTAGTTTTTGCATGGGATGACGGGTGCGATCATACCAGCACTAATGCACCGGATCCCATCAGAACTCCGAAGTTAAACGTGCTTGGGCGAGAGTAGTACTAAGATGGGTGACCTCTTGGGAAGTCCTCGTGTTGCACCCCCAAACTTTTTTGCAGCGTGCATTTTTTAATTATTTAAATTTTTTTTTTCACCATGGCGTGCACGTTTTCGAGGCGGGGGTCAGTGTTTGGGGTCCGAGGGCTTGTGCATGCACGTGAAGGATGAGCATACGGGAGAAAGGGGCGTCCAGTATGGAATATATGCTTAGTTTTTGCATGGGATGACGGGTGCGATCATACCAGCACTAATGCACCGGATCCCATCAGAACTCCGAAGTTAAACGCGCTTGGGCGAGAGTAGTACTAAGATGGGCGACCTCTTCGGAAGTCCTCGTGTTGCACCCCCAAACTTTTTTGCAACGTGCATTTTTTAATTATTTAATGTTTTTTTCCACCATGGCGTGCACGTTTTCGAGGCGGGAGTCAGTGTTTGGGGTCCGGGGGCTTGTGCATGCACGTGAAGGATGAGCATACGGGAGAAAGGGGCGCCCAGTATGGAATATATGCTTAGTTTTTGCATGGGATGACGGGTGCGATCATACCAGCACTAATGCACCGGATCCCATCAGAACTCCGAAGTTAAACGTGCTTGGGCGAGAGTAGTACTAAGATGGGTGACCTCTTGGGAAGTCCTCGTGTTGCACCCCCAAACTTTTTTGCAACGTGCATTTTTTAATTATTTAATTTTTTTTTTTCACCATGGCGTGCACGTTTTCGAGGCGGGGGTCAGTGTTTGGGGTCCGAGGGCTTGTGCATGCACGTGAAGGATGAGCATACGGGAGAAAGGGGCGTCCAGTATGGAATATATGCTTAGTTTTTGCATGGGATGACGGGTGCGATCATACCAGCACTAATGCACCGGATCCCATCAGAACTCCGAAGCTAAACGCGCTTGGGCGAGAGTAGTACTAAGATGGGCGACCTCTTCGGAAGTCCTCGTGTTGCACCCCCAAACTTTTTTGCAACGTGCATTTTTTAATTATTTAATGTTTTTTTCCACCATGGCGTGCACGTTTTCGAGGCGGGAGTCAGTGTTTGGGGTCCGGGGGCTTGTGCATTCACGTGAAGGATGAGCATACGGGAGAAAGGGGCGCCCAGTATGGAATATATGCTTAGTTTTTGCATGGGATGACGGGTGCGATCATATCAGCACTAATGCACCGGATCCCATCAGAACTCCGAAGTTAAACGTGCTTGGGCGAGAGTAGTACTAAGATGGGTGACCTCTTGGGAAGTCCTCGTGTTGCACCCCCAAACTTTTTTGCAACGTGCATTTTTTAATTATTTAATTTTTTTTTCACCATGGCGTGCACGTTTTCGAGGCGGGGGTCAGTGTTTGGGGTCCGGGGGCTTGTGCATGCACGTGAAGGATGAGCATACGGGAGAAAGGGGCGCCCAGTATGGAATATATGCTTAGTTTTTGCATGGGATGACGGGTGCGATCATACCAGCACTAATGCACCGGATCCCATCAGAACTCCGAAGTTAAACGTGCTTGGGCGAGAGTAGTACTAAGATGGGTGACCTCTTGGGAAGTCCTCGTGTTGCACCCCCAAACTTTTTTGCAACGTGCATTTTTTAATTATTTAAATTTTTTTTTCACCATGGCGTGCAGGTTTTCGAGGCGGGGGTCAGTGTTTGGGGTCCGAGGGCTTGTGCATGCACGTGAAGGATGAGCATACGGGAGAAAGGGGCGTCCAGTATGGAATATATGCTTAGTTTTTGCATGGGATGACGGGTGCGATCATACCAGCACTAATGCACCGGATCCCATCAGAACTCCGAAGTTAAACGCGCTTGGGCGAGAGTAGTACTAAGATGGGCGACCTCTTCGGAAGTCCTCGTGTTGCACCCCCAAACTTTTTTGCAACGTGCATTTTTTAATTATTTAATGTTTTTTTCCACCATGGCGTGCACGTTTTCGAGGCGGGAGTCAGTGTTTGGGGTCCGGGGGCTTGTGCATGCACGTGAAGGATGAGCATACGGGAGAAAGGGGCGCCCAGTATGGAATATATGCTTAGTTTTTGCATGGGATGACGGGTGCGATCATACTAGCACTAATGCACCGGATCCCATCAGAACTCCGAAGTTAAACGTGCTTGGGCGAGAGTAGTACTAAGATGGGTGACCTCTTGGGAAGTCCTCGTGTTGCACCCCCAAACTTTTTTGCAACGTGCATTTTTTAATTATTTAATTTTTTTTTCACCATGGCGTGCACGTTTTCGAGGCGGGGGTCAGTGTTTGGGGTCCGGGGGCTTGTGCATGCACGTGAAGGATGAGCATACGGGAGAAAGGGGCGCCCAGTATGGAATATATGCTTAGTTTTTGCGTGGGATGACGGGTGCGATCATACCAGCACTAATGCACCGGATCCCATCAGAACTCCGAAGTTAAACGTGCTTGGGCGAGAGTAGTACTAAGATGGGTGACCTCTTGGGAAGTCCTCGTGTTGCACCCCCAAACTTTTTTGCAACGTGCATTTTTTAATTATTTAAATTTTTTTTTTCACCATGGCGTGCACGTTTTCGAGGCGGGGGTCAGTGTTTGGGGTCCGAGGGCTTGTGCATGCACGTGAAGGATGAGCATACGGGAGAAAGGGGCGCCCAGTATGGAATATATGCTTAGTTTTTGCATGGGATGACGGGTGCGATCATACCAGCACTAATGCACCGGATCCCATCAGAACTCCGAAGTTAAACGCGCTTGGGCGAGAGTAGTACTAAGATGGGCGACCTCTTCGGAAGTCCTCGTGTTGCACCCCCAAACTTTTTTGCAACGTGCATTTTTTAATTATTTAATGTTTTTTTCCACCATGGCGTGCACGTTTTCGAGGCGGGGGTCAGTGTTTGGGGTCCGGGGGCTTGTGCATGCACGTGAAGGATGAGCATACGGGAGAAAGGGGCGTCCAGTATGGAATATATGCTTAGTTTTTGCATGGGATGACGGATGCGATCATACCAGCACTAATGCACCGGATCCCATCAGAACTCCGAAGTCAAACGTGCTTGGGCGAGAGTAGTACTAAAATGGGTGACCTGTTGGGAAGTCCTCGTGTTGCACCCCCAAACTTTTTTACAACGTGCATTTTTTAATTATTTAATTTTTTTTTCACCATGGCGTGCACGTTTTCGAGGCGGGCCCAAACTTTTTTGCAACGTGCATTTTTTAATTATTTAATTTTTTTTTTCACCATGGCGTGCACGTTTTCGAGGCGGGGGTCAGTGTTTGGGGTCCGGGGGCTTGTGCATGCACGTGAAGGATGAGCATACGGGAGAAAGGGGCGCCCAGTATGGAATATATGCTTAGTTTTTGCATGGGATGACGGGTGCGATCATACCAGCACTAATGCACCGGATCCCATCAGAACTCCGAAGTTAAACGTGCTTGGGCGAGAGTAGTACTAAGATGGGTGACCTCTTGGGAAGTCCTCGTGTTGCACCCCCAAACTTTTTTGCAACGTGCATTTTTTAATTATTTAATTTTTTTTTCACCATGGCGTGCACGTTTTCGAGACGGGGGTCAGTGTTTGGGGTCCGGGGGCTTGTGCATGCACGTGAAGGATGAGCATACGGGAGAAAGGGGCGCCCAGTATGGAATATATGCTTAGTTTTTGCATGGGATGACGGGTGCGATCATACCAGCACTAATGCACCGGATCCCATCAGAACTCCGAAGTTAAACGTGCTTGGGCGAGAGTAGTACTAAGATGGGTGACCTCTTGGGAAGTCCTCGTGTTGCACCCCCAAACTTTTTTGCAACGTGCATTTTTTAATTATTGAATTTTTTTTTTTTCACCATGGCGTGCACGTTTTCGAGGCGGGGGTCAGTGTTTGGGGTCCGAGGGCTTGTGCATGCACGTGAAGGATGAGCATACGGGAGAAAGGGGCGTCCAGTATGGAATATATGCTTAGTTTTTGCATGGGATGACGGGTGCGATCATACCAGCACTAATGCACCGGATCCCATCAGAACTCCGAAGTTAAACGCGCTTGGGCGAGAGTAGTACTAAGATGGGCGACCTCTTCGGAAGTCCTCGTGTTGCACCCCCAAACTTTTTTGCAACGTGCATTTTTTAATTATTTAATGTTTTTTTCCACCATGGCGTGCACGTTTTCGAGGCGGGAGTCAGTGTTTGGGGTCCGGGGGCTTGTGCATTCACGTGAAGGATGAGCATACGGGAGAAAGGGGCGCCCAGTATGGAATATATGCTTAGTTTTTGCATGGGATGACGGGTGCGATCATACCAGCACTAATGCACCGGATCCCATCAGAACTCCGAAGTTAAACGTGCTTGGGCGAGAGTAGTACTAAGATGGGTGACCTCTTGGGAAGTCCTCGTGTTGCACCCCCAAACTTTTTTGCAACGTGCATTTTTTAATTATTTAATTTTTTTTTCACCATGGCGTGCACGTTTTCGAGGCGGGGGTCAGTGTTTGGGGTCCGGGGGCTTGTGCATGCACGTGAAGGATGAGCATACGGGAGAAAGGGGCGCCCAGTATGGAATATATGCTTAGTTTTTGCATGGGATGACGGGTGCGATCATACCAGCACTAATGCACCGGATCCCATCAGAACTCCGAAGTTAAACGTGCTTGGGCGAGAGTAGTACTAAGATGGGTGACCTCTTGGGAAGTCCTCGTGTTGCACCCCCAAACTTTTTTGCAGCGTGCATTTTTTAATTATTTAAATTTTTTTTTTCACCATGGCGTGCACGTTTTCGAGGCGGGGGTCAGTGTTTGGGGTCCGAGGGCTTGTGCATGCACGTGAAGGATGAGCATACGGGAGAAAGGGGCGTCCAGTATGGAATATATGCTTAGTTTTTGCATGGGATGACGGGTGCGATCATACCAGCACTAATGCACCGGATCCCATCAGAACTCCGAAGTTAAACGCGCTTGGGCGAGAGTAGTACTAAGATGGGCGACCTCTTCGGAAGTCCTCGTGTTGCACCCCCAAACTTTTTTGCAACGTGCATTTTTTAATTATTTAATGTTTTTTTCCACCATGGCGTGCACGTTTTCGAGGCGGGAGTCAGTGTTTGGGGTCCGGGGGCTTGTGCATGCACGTGAAGGATGAGCATACGGGAGAAAGGGGCGCCCAGTATGGAATATATGCTTAGTTTTTGCATGGGATGACGGGTGCGATCATACCAGCACTAATGCACCGGATCCCATCAGAACTCCGAAGTTAAACGTGCTTGGGCGAGAGTAGTACTAAGATGGGTGACCTCTTGGGAAGTCCTCGTGTTGCACCCCCAAACTTTTTTGCAACGTGCATTTTTTAATTATTTAATTTTTTTTTCACCATGGCGTGCACGTTTTCGAGGCGGGGGTCAGTGTTTGGGGTCCGGGGGCTTGTGCATGCACGTGAAGGATGAGCATACGGGAGAAAGGGGCGCCCAGTATGGAATATATGCTTAGTTTTTGCATGGGATGACGGGTGCGATCATACCAGCACTAATGCACCGGATCCCATCAGAACTCCGAAGTTAAACGTGCTTGGGCGAGAGTAGTACTAAGATGGGTGACCTCTTGCGAAGTCCTTGTGTTGCACCCCCAAACTTTTTTGCAACGTGCATTTTTTAATTATTTAAATTTTTTTTTTCACCATGGCGTGCACGTTTTCGAGGCGGGGGTCAGTGTTTGGGGTCCGAGGGCTTGTGCATGCACGTGAAGGATGAGCATACGGGAGAAAGGGGCGCCCAGTATGGAATATATGCTTAGTTTTTGCATGGGATGACGGGTGCGATCATACCAGCACTAATGCACCGGATCCCATCAGAACTCCGAAGTTAAACGCGCTTGGGCGAGAGTAGTACTAAGATGGGCGACCTCTTCGGAAGTCCTCGTGTTGCACCCCCAAACTTTTTTGCAACGTGCATTTTTTAATTATTTAATGTTTTTTTCCACCATGGCGTGCACGTTTTCGAGGCGGGGGTCAGTGTTTGGGGTCCGGGGGCTTGTGCATGCACGTGAAGGATGAGCATACGGGAGAAAGGGGCGCCCAGTATGGAATATATGCTTAGTTTTTGCATGGGATGACGGGTGCGATCATACCAGCACTAATACACCGGATCCCATCAGAACTCCGAAGTTAAACGTGCTTGGGCGAGAGTAGTACTAAGATGGGTGACCTCTTGGGAAGTCCTCGTGTTGCACCCCCAAACTTTTTTGCAACGTGCATTTTTTAATTATTTAAATTTTTTTTTTCACCATGGCGTGCACGTTTTCGAGGCGGGGGTCAGTGTTTGGGGTCCGAGGGTTTGTGCATGCACGTGAAGGATGAGCATACGGGAGAAAGGGGCGTCCAGTATGGAATATATGCATAGTTTTTGCATGGGATGACGGGTGCGATCATACCAGCACTAATGCACCGGATCCCATCAGAACTCCGAAGTTAAACGCGCTTGGGCGAGAGTAGTACTAAGATGGGCGACCTCTTCGGAAGTCCTCGTGTTGCACCCCCAAACTTTTTTGCAACGTTCATTTTTTAATTATTTAATGTTTTTTTCCACCATGGCGTGCACGTTTTCGAGGCGGGAGTCAGTGTTTGGGGTCCGGGGGCTTGTGCATGCACGTGAAGGATGAGCATACGGGAGAAAGGGGCGCCCAGTATGGAATATATGCTTAGTTTTTGCATGGGATGACGGGTGCGATCATACCAGCACTAATGCACCGGATCCCATCAGAACTCCGAAGTTAAACGTGCTTGGGCGAGAGTAGTACTAAGATGGGTGACCTCTTGGGAAGTCCTCGTGTTGCACCCCCAAACTTTTTTGCAACGTGCATTTTTTAATTATTTAATGTTTTTTTTCACCATGGCGTGCACGTTTTCGAGGCGGGGGTCAGTGTTTGGGGTCCGGGGGCTTGTGCATGCACGTGAAGGATGAGCATACGGGAGAAAGGGGCGCCCAGTATGGAATATATGCTTAGTTTTTGCATGGGATGACGGGTGCGATCATACCAGCACTAATGCACTGGATCCCATCAGAACTCCGAAGTTAAACGTGCCTGGGCGAGAGTAGTACTAAGATGGGTGACCTCTTGGGAAGTCCTCGTGTTGCACCCCCAAACTTTTTTGCAACGTGCATTTTTTAATTATTTAATTTTTTTTTCACCATGGCGTGCACGTTTTCGAGGCGGGGGTCAGTGTTTGGGGTCCGGAGGCTTGTGCATGCACGTGAAGGATGAGCATACGGGAGAAAGGGGCGCCCAGTATGGAATATATGCTTAGTTTTTGCATGGGATGACGGGTGCGATCATACCAGCACTAATGCACCGGATCCCATCAGAACTCCGAAGGTAAACGTGCTTGGGCGAGAGTAGTACTAAGATGGGTGACCTCTTGGGAAGTCCTCGTGTTGCACCCCCAAACTTTTTTGCAACGTGCATTTTTTAATTATTTAATTTTTTTTTTCACCATGGCGTGCGCGTTTTCGAGGCGGGGGTCAGTGTTTGGGGTCCGGGGGCTTGTGCATGCACGTGAAGGATGAGCATACGGGAGAAAGGGGCGTCCAGTATGGAATATATGCTTAGTTTTTGCATGGGATGACGGATGCGATCATACCAGCACTAATGCACCGGATCCCATCAGAACTCCGAAGTCAAACGTGCTTGGGCGAGAGTAGTACTAAAATGGGTGACCTGTTGGGAAGTCCTCGTGTTGCACCCCCAAACTTTTTTACAACGTGCATTTTTTAATTATTTAATTTTTTTTTCACCATGGCGTGCACGTTTTCGAGGCGGGCCCAAACTTTTTTGCAACGTGCATTTTTTAATTATTTAATTTTTTTTTCACCATGGCGTGCACGTTTTCGAGGCGGGGGTCAGTGTTTGGGGTCCGGGGGCTTGTGCATGCACGTGAAGGATGAGCATACGGGAGAAAGGGGCGCCCAGTATGGAATATATGCTTAGTTTTTGCATGGGATGATGGGTGCGATCATACCAGCACTAATGCACCGGATCCCATCAGAACTCCGAAGTTAAACGTGCTTGGGCGAGAGTAGTACTAAGATGGGTGACCTCTTGGGAAGTCCTCGTGTTGCACCCCCAAACTTTTTTGCAACGTGCATTTTTTAATTATTTAATTTTTTTTTCACCATGGCGTGCACGTTTTCGAGGCGGGGGTCAGTGTTTGGGGTCCGGGGGCTTGTGCATGCACGTGAAGGATGAGCATACGGGAGAAAGGGGCGCCCAGTATGGAATATATGCTTAGTTTTTGCATGGGATGACGGGTGCGATCATACCAGCACTAATGCACCGGATCCCATCAGAACTCCGAAGTTAAACGTGCTTGGGCGAGAGTAGTACTAAGATGGGTGACCTCTTGGGAAGTCCTCGTGTTGCACCCCCAAACTTTTTTGCAACGTGCATTTTTTAATTATTTAAATTTTTTTTTTCACCATGGCGTGCACGTTTTCGAGGCGGGGGTCAGTGTTTGGGGTCCGAGGGCTTGTGCATGCACGTGAAGGATGAGCATACGGGAGAAAGGGGCGTCCAGTATGGAATATATGCTTAGTTTTTGCATGGGATGACGGGTGCGATCATACCAGCACTAATGCACCGGATCCCATCAGAACTCCGAAGTTAAACGCGCTTGGGCGAGAGTAGTACTAAGATGGGCGACCTCTTCGGAAGTCCTCGTGTTGCACCCCCAAACTTTTTTGCAACGTGCATTTTTTAATTATTTAATGTTTTTTTCCACCATGGCGTGCACGTTTTCGAGGCGGGAGTCAGTGTTTGGGGTCCGGGGGCTTGTGCATTCACGTGAAGGATGAGCATACGGGAGAAAGGGGCGCCCAGTATGGAATATATGCTTAGTTTTTGCATGGGATGACGGGTGCGATCATACCAGCACTAATGCACCGGATCCCATCAGAACTCCGAAGTTAAACGTGCTTGGGCGAGAGTAGTACTAAGATGGGTGACCTCTTGGGAAGTCCTCGTGTTGCACCCCCAAACTTTTTTGCAACGTGCATTTTTTAATTATTTAATTTTTTTTTCACCATGGCGTGCACGTTTTCGAGGCGGGGGTCAGTGTTTGGGGTCCGGGGGCTTGTGCATGCACGTGAAGGATGAGCATACGGGAGAAAGGGGCGCCCAGTATGGAATATATGCTTAGTTTTTGCATGGGATGACGGGTGCGATCATACCAGCACTAATGCACCGGATCCCATCAGAACTCCGAAGTTAAACGTGCTTGGGCGAGAGTAGTACTAAGATGGGTGACCTCTTGGGAAGTCCTCGTGTTGCACCCCCAAACTTTTTTTCAACGTGCATTTTTTAATTATTTAAATTTTTTTTTTCACCATGGCGTGCACGTTTTCGAGGCGGGGGTCAGTGTTTGGGGTCCGAGGGCTTGTGCATGCACGTGAAGGATGAGCATACGGGAGAAAGGGGCGTCCAGTATGGAATATATGCTTAGTTTTTGCATGGGATGACGGGTGCGATCATACCAGCACTAATGCACCGGATCCCATCAGAACTCCGAAGTTAAACGCGCTTGGGCGAGAGTAGTACTAAGATGGGTGACCTCTTCGGAAGTCCTCGTGTTGCACCCCCAAACTTTTTTGCAACGTGCATTTTTTAATTATTTAATGTTTTTTTCCACCATGGCGTGCACGTTTTCGAGGCGGGAGTCAGTGTTTGGGGTCCGGGGGCTTGTGCATGCACGTGAAGGATGAGCATACGGGAGAAAGGGGCGCCCAGTATGGAATATATGCTTAGTTTTTGCATGGGATGACGGGTGCGATCATACCAGCACTAATGCACCGGATCCCATCAGAACTCCGAAGTTAAACGTGCTTGGGCGAGAGTAGTACTAAGATGGGTGACCTCTTGGGAAGTCCTCGTGTTGCACCCCCAAACTTTTTTGCAACGTGCATTTTTTAATTATTTAATTTTTTTTTTTCACCATGGCGTGCACGTTTTCGAGGCGGGGGTCAGTGTTTGGGGTCCGAGGGCTTGTGCATGCACGTGAAGGATGAGCATACGGGAGAAAGGGGCGTCCAGTATGGAATATATGCTTAGTTTTTGCATGGGATGACGGGTGCGATCATACCAGCACTAATGCACCGGATCCCATCAGAACTCCGAAGTTAAACGCGCTTGGGCGAGAGTAGTACTAAGATGGGTGACCTCTTCGGAAGTCCTCGTGTTGCACCCCCAAACTTTTTTGCAACGTGCATTTTTTAATTATTTAAATTTTTTTTTTCACCATGGCGTGCACGTTTTCGAGGCGGGGGTCAGTGTTTGGGGTCCGAGGGCTTGTGCATGCACGTGAAGGATGAGCATACGGGAGAAAGGGGCGCCCAGTATGGAATATATGCTTAGTTTTTGCATGGGATGACGGGTGCGATCATACCAGCACTAATGCACCGGATCCCATCAGAACTCCGAAGTTAAACGCGCTTGGGCGAGAGTAGTACTAAGATGGGCGACCTCTTCGGAAGTCCTCGTGTTGCACCCCCAAACTTTTTTGCAACGTGCATTTTTTAATTATTTAATGTTTTTTTCCACCATGGCGTGCACGATTTCGAGGCGGGGGTCAGTGTTTGGGGTCCGGGGGCTTGTGCATGCACGTGAAGGATGAGCATACGGGAGAAAGGGGCGCCCAGTATGGAATATATGCTTAGTTTTTGCATGGGATGACGGGTGCGATCATACCAGCACTAATGCACCGGATCCCATCAGAACTCCGAAGTTAAACGTGCTTGGGCGAGAGTAGTACTAAGATGGGTGACCTCTTGGGAAGTCCTCGTGTTGCACCCCCAAACTTTTTTGCAACGTGCATTTTTTAATTGTTTAAATTTTTTTTTTCACCATGGCGTGAACGTTTTCGAGGCGGGGGTCAGTGTTTGGGGTCCGAGGGCTTGTGCATGCACGTGAAGGATGAGAATACGGGAGAAAGGGGCGTCCAGTATGGAATATATGCTTAGTTTTTGCATGGGATGACGGGTGCGATCATACCAGCACTAATGCACCGGATCCCATCAGAACTCCGAAGTTAAACGCGCTTGGGCGAGAGTAGTACTAAGATGGGCGACCTCTTCGGAAGTCCTCGTGTTGCACCCCCAAACTTTTTTGCAACGTGCATTTTTTAATTATTTAATGTTTTTTTCCACCATGGCGTGCACGTTTTCGAGGCGGGAGTCAGTGTTTGGGGTCCGGGGGCTTGTGCATGCACGTGAAGGATGAGCATACGGGAGAAAGGGGCGCCCAGTATGGAATATATGCTTAGTTTTTGCATGGGATGACGGGTGCGATCATACCAGCACTAATGCACCGGATCCCATCAGAACTCCGAAGTTAAACGTGCTTGGGCGAGAGTAGTACTAAGATGGGTGACCTCTTGGGAAGTCCTCGTGTTGCACCCCCAAACTTTTTTGCAACGTGCATTTTTTAATTATTTAATTTTTTTTTCACCATGGCGTGCACGTTTTCGAGGCGGGGGTCAGTGTTTGGGGTCCGGGGGCTTGTGCATCCACGTGAAGGATGAGCATACGGGAGAAAGGGGCGCACAGTATGGAATATATGCTTAGTTTTTGCATGGGATGACGGGTGCGATCATACCAGCACTAATGCATCGGATCCCATCAGAACTCCGAAGTTAAACGTGCTTGGGCGAGAGTAGTACTAAGATGGGTGACCTCTTGGGAAGTCCTCGTGTTGCACCCCCAAACTTTTTTGCAACGTGCATTTTTTAATTATTTAAATTTTTTTTTTCACCATGGCGTGCACGTTTTCGAGGCGGGGGTCAGTGTTTGGGGTCCGAGGGCTTGTGCATGCACGTGAAGGATGAGCATACGGGAGAAAGGGGCGCCCAGTATGGAATATATGCTTAGTTTTTGCATGGGATGACGGGTGCGATCATACCAGCACTAATGCACCGGATCCCATCAGAACTCCGAAGTTAAACGCGCTTGGGCGAGAGTAGTACTAAGATGGGCGACCTCTTCGGAAGTCCTCGTGTTGCACCCCTAAACTTTTTTGCAACGTGCATTTTTTAATTATTTAATGTTTTTTTCCACCATGGCGTGCACGTTTTCGAGGCGGGGGTCAGTGTTTGGGGTCCGGGGGCTTGTGCATGCACGTGAAGGATGAGCATACGGGAGAAAGGGGCGCCCAGTATGGAATATATGCTTAGTTTTTGCATGGGATGACGGGTGCGATCATACCAGCACTAATGCACCGGATCCCATCAGAACTCCGAAGTTAAACGTGCTTGGGCGAGAGTAGTACTAAGATGGGTGACCTCTTGGGAAGTCCTCGTGTTGCACCCCCAAACTTTTTTGCAACGTGCATTTTTTAATTATTTAATTTTTTTTTCACCATGGCGTGCACGTTTTCGAGGCGGGGGTCAGTGTTTGGGGTCCGGGGGCTTGTGCATGCACGTGAAGGATGAGCATACGGGAGAAAGGGGCGCCCAGTATGGAATATATGCTTAGTTTTTGCATGGGATGACGGGTGCGATCATACCAGCACTAATGCACCGGATCCCATCAGAACTCCGAAGTTAAACGTGCTTGGGCGAGAGTAGTACTAAGATGGGTGACCTCTTGGGAAGCCCTCGTGTTGCACCCCCAAACTTTTTTGCAACGTGCATTTTTTAATTATTTAAATTTTTTTTTTCACCATGGCGTGCACGTTTTCGAGGCGGGGGTCAGTGTTTGGGGTCCGAGGGCTTGTGCATGCACGTGAAGGATGAGCATACGGGAGAAAGGGGCGTCCAGTATGGAATATATGCTTAGTTTTTGCATGGGATGACGGGTGCGATCATACCAGCACTAATGCACTGGATCCCATCAGAACTCCGAAGTTAAACGCGCTTGGGCGAGAGTAGTACTAAGATGGGCGACCTCTTCGGAAGTCCTCGTGTTGCACCCCCAAACTTTTTTGCAACGTGCATTTTTTAATTATTTAATGTTTTTTTCCACCATGGCGTGCACGTTTTCGAGGCGGGAGTCAGTGTTTGGGGTCCGGGGGCTTGTGCATGCACGTGAAGGATGAGCATACGGGAGAAAGGGGCGCCCAGTATGGAATATATGCTTAGTTTTTGCATGGGATGACGGGTGCGATCATACCAGCACTAATGCACCGGATCCCATCAGAACTCCGAAGTAAAACGTGCTCGGGCGAGAGTAGTACTAAGATGGGTGACCTCTTGGGAAGTCCTCGTGTTGCACCCCCAAACTTTTTTGCAACGTGCATTTTTTAATTATTTAATTTTTTTTTCACCATGGCGTGCACGTTTTCGAGGCGGGGGTCAGTGTTTGGGGTCCAGGGGCTTGTGCATGCACGTGAAGGATGAGCATACGGGAGAAAGGGGCGCCCAGTATGGAATATATGCTTAGTTTTTGCATGGGATGACGGGTGCGATCATACCAGCACTAATGCACCGGATCCCATCAGAACTCCGAAGTAAAACGTGCTCGGGCGAGAGTAGTACTAAGATGGGTGACCTCTTGGGAAGTCCTCGTGTTGCACCCCCAAACTTTTTTGCAACGTGCATTTTTTAATTATTTAATTTTTTTTTCACCATGGCGTGCACGTTTTCGAGGCGGGGGTCAGTGTTTGGGGTCCAGGGGCTTGTGCATGCACGTGAAGGATGAGCATACGGGAGAAAGGGGCGCCCAGTATGGAATATATGCTTAGTTTTTGCATGGGATGACGGGTGCGATCATACCAGCACTAATGCACCGGATCCCATCAGAACTCCGAAGTTAAACGTGCTTGGGCGAGAGTAGTACTAAGATGGGTGACCTCTTGGGAAGTCCTCGTGTTGCACCCCCAAACTTTTTTGCAACGTGCATTTTTTAATTATTTAAATTTTTTTTTTCACCATGGCGTGCACGTTTTCGAGGCGGGGGTCAGTGTTTGGGGTCCGAGGGCTTGTGCATGCACGTGAAGGATGAGCATACGGGAGAAAGGGGCGCCCAGTATGGAATATATGCTTAGTTTTTGCATGGGATGACGGGTGCGATCATACCAGCACTAATGCACCGGATCCCATCAGAACTCCGAAGTTAAACGCGCTTGGGCGAGAGTAGTACTAAGATGGGCGACCTCTTCGGAAGTCCTCGTGTTGCACCCCCAAACTTTTTTGCAACGTGCATTTTTTAATTATTTAATGTTTTTTTCCACCATGGCGTGCACGTTTTCGAGGCGGGGGTCAGTGTTTGGGGTCCGGGGGCTTGTGCATGCACGTGAAGGATGAGCATACGGGAGAAAGGGGCGCCCAGTATGGAATATATGCTTAGTTTTTGCATGGGATGACGGGTGCGATCATACCAGCACTAATGCACCGGATCCCATCAGAACTCCGAAGTTAAACGTGCTTGGGCGAGAGTAGTACTAAGATGGGTGACCTCTTGGGAAGTCCTCGTGTTGCACCCCCAAACTTTTTTGCAACGTGCATTTTTTAATTATTTAAATTTTTTTTTTCACCATGGCGTGCACGTTTTCGAGGCGGGGGTCAGTGTTTGGGGTCCGAGGGCTTGTGCATGCACGTGAAGGATGAGAATACGGGAGAAAGGGGCGTCCAGTATGGAATATATGCTTAGTTTTTGCATGGGATGACGGGTGCGATCATACCAGCACTAATGCACCGGATCCCATCAGAACTCCGAAGTTAAACGCGCTTGGGCGAGAGTAGTACTAAGATGGGCGACCTCTTCGGAAGTCCTCGTGTTGCACCCCCAAACTTTTTTGCAACGTGCATTTTTTAATTATTTAATGTTTTTTTCCACCATGGCGTGCACGTTTTCGAGGCGGGAGTCAGTGTTTGGGGTCCGGGGGCTTGTGCATGCACGTGAAGGATGAGCATACGGGAGAAAGGGGCGCCCAGTATGGAATATATGCTTAGTTTTTGCATGGGATGACGTGTGCGATCATACCAGCACTAATGCACCGGATCCCATCAGAACTCCGAAGTTAAACGTGCTTGGGCGAGAGTAGTACTAAGATGGGTGACCTCTTGGGAAGTCCTCGTGTTGCACCCCCAAACTTTTTTGCAACGTGCATTTTTTAATTATTTAATTTTTTTTTCACCATGGCGTGCACGTTTTCGAGGCGGGGGTCAGTGTTTGGGGTCCGGGGGCTTGTGCATGCACGTGAAGGATGAGCATACGGGAGAAAGGGGCGCCCAGTATGGAATATATGCTTAGTTTTTGCATGGGATGACGGGTGCGATCATACCAGCACTAATGCACCGGATCCCATCAGAACTCCGAAGTTAAACGTGCTTGGGCGAGAGTAGTACTAAGATGGGTGACCTCTTGGGAAGTCCTCGTGTTGCACCCCCAAACTTTTTTGCAACGTGCATTTTTTAATTATTTAAATTTTTTTTTTCACCATGGCGTGCACGTTTTCGAGGCGGGGGTCAGTGTTTGGGGTCCGAGGGCTTGTGCATGCACGTGAAGGATGAGCATACGGGAGAAAGGGGCGCCCAGTATGGAATATATGCTTAGTTTTTGCATGGGATGACGGGTGCGATCATACCAGCACTAATGCACCGGATCCCATCAGAACTCCGAAGTTAAACGCGCTTGGGCGAGAGTAGTACTAAGATGGGCGACCTCTTCGGAAGTCCTCGTGTTGCACCCCCAAACTTTTTTGCAACGTGCATTTTTTAATTATTTAATGTTTTTTTCCACCATGGCGTGCACGTTTTCGAGGCGGGGGTCAGTGTTTGGGGTCCGGGGGCTTGTGCATGCACGTGAAGGATGAGCATACGGGAGAAAGGGGCGCCCAGTATGGAATATATGCTTAGTTTTTGCATGGGATGACGGGTGCGATCATACCAGCACTAATGCACCGGATCCCATCAGAACTCCGAAGTTAAACGTGCTTGGGCGAGAGTAGTACTAAGATGGGTGACCTCTTGGGAAGTCCTCGTGTTGCACCCCCAAACTTTTTTGCAACGTGCATTTTTTAATTATTTAAATTTTTTTTTTCACCATGGCGTGCACGTTTTCGAGGCGGGGGTCAGTGTTTGGGGTCCGAGGGTTTGTGCATGCACGTGAAGGATGAGCATACGGGAGAAAGGGGCGTCCATTATGGAATATATGCTTAGTTTTTGCATGGGATGACGGGTGCGATCATACCACCACTAATGCACCGGATCCCATCAGAACTCCGAAGTTAAACGCGCTTGGGCGAGAGTAGTACTAAGATGGGCGACCTCTTCGGAAGTCCTCGTGTTGCACCCCCAAACTTTTTTGCAACGTGCATTTTTTAATTATTTAATGTTTTTTTCCACCATGGCGTGCACGTTTTCGAGGCGGGAGTCAGTGTTTGGGGTCCGGGGGCTTGTGCATGCACGTGAAGGATGAGCATACGGGAGAAAGGGGCGCCCAGTATGGAATATATGCTTAGTTTTTGCATGGGATGACGGGTGCGATCATACCAGCACTAATGCACCGGATCCCATCAGAACTCCGAAGTTAAACGTGCTTGGGCGAGAGTAGTACTAAGATGGGTGACCTCTTGGGAAGTCCTCGTGTTGCACCCCCAAACTTTTTTGCAACGTGCATTTTTTAATTATTTAATTTTTTTTTCACCATGGCGTGCACGTTTTCGAGGCGGGGGTCAGTGTTTGGGGTCCGGGGGCTTGTGCATGCACGTGAAGGATGAGCATACGGGAGAAAGGGGCGCCCAGTATGGAATATATGCTTAGTTTTTGCATGGGATGACGGGTGCGATCATACCAGCACTAATGCACCGGATCCCATCAGAACTCCGAAGTTAAACGTGCTTGGGCGAGAGTAGTACTAAGATGGGTGACCTCTTGAGAAGTCCTCGTGTTGCACCCCCAAACTTTTTTGCAACGTGCATTTTTTAATTATTTAAATTTTTTTTTTCACCATGGCGTGCACGTTTTCGAGGCGGGGGTCAGTGTTTGGGGTCCGAGGGCTTGTGCATGCACGTGAAGGATGAGCATACGGGAGAAAGGGGCGCCCAGTATGGAATATATGCTTAGTTTTTGCATGGGATGACGGGTGCGATCATACCAGCACTAATGCACCGGATCCCATCAGAACTCCGAAGTTAAACGCGCTTGGGCGAGAGTAGTACTAAGATGGGCGACCTCTTCGGAAGTCCTCGTGTTGCACCCCCAAACTTTTTTGCAACGTGCATTTTTTAATTATTTAATGTTTTTTTCCACCATGGCGTGCACGTTTTCGAGGCGGGGGTCAGTGTTTGGGGTCCGGGGGCTTGTGCATGCACGTGAAGGATGAGCATACGGGAGAAAGGGGCGCCCAGTATGGAATATATGCTTAGTTTTTGCATGGGATGACGGGTGCGATCATACCAGCACTAATGCACCGGATCCCATCAGAACTCCGAAGTAAAACGCGCTTGGGCGAGAGTAGTACTAAGATGGGTGACCTCTTGGGAAGTCCTCGTGTTGCACCCCCAAACTTTTTTGCAACGTGCATTTTTTAATTATTTAATTTTTTTTTTTACCATGGCGTGCACGTTTTCGAGGCGGGGGTGAGTGTTTGGGGTCCGGAGGCTTGTGCATGCACGTGAAGGATGAGCATACGGGAGAAAGGGGCGCCCAGTATGGAATATATGCTTAGTTTTTGCATGGGATGACGGGTGCGATCATACCAGCACTAATGCACCGGATCCCATCAGAACTCCGAAGATAAACGTGCTTGGGCGAGAGTAGTACTAAGATGGGTGACCTCTTGGGAAGTCCTCGTGTTGCACCCCCAAACTTTTTTGCAACGTGCATTTTTTAATTATTTAATTTTTTTTTCACCATGGCGTGCACGTTTTCGAGGCGGGGGTCAGTGTTTGGGGTCCGGGGGCTTGTGCATGCACGTGAAGGATGAGCATACGGGAGAAAGGGGCGCCCAGTATGGAATATATGCTTAGTTTTTGCATGGGATGACGGGTGCGATCATACCAGCACTAATGCACCGGATCCCATCAGAACTCCGAAGTAAAACGTGCTTGGGCGAGAGTAGTACTAAGATGGGTGACCTCTTGGGAAGTCCTCGTGTTGCACCCCCAAACTTTTTTGCAACGTGCATTTTTTAATTATTTAATTTTTTTTTTTCACCATGGCGTGCACGTTTTCGAGGCGGGGGTGAGTGTTTGGGGTCCGGAGGCTTGTGCATGCACGTGAAGGATGAGCATACGGGAGAAAGGGGCGCCCAGTATGGAATATATGCTTAGTTTTTGCATGGGATGACGGGTGCGATCATACCAGCACTAATGCACCGGATCCCATCAGAACTCCGAAGATAAACGTGTTGGGGCGAGAGTAGTACTAAGATGGGTGACCTCTTGGGAAGTCCTCGTGTTGCACCCCCAAACTTTTTTGCAACGTGCATTTTTTAATTATTTAATTTTTTTTTCACCATGGCGTGCACGTTTTCGAGGCGGGGGTCGGTGTTTGGGGTCCGGGGGCTTGTGCATGCACCTGAAGGATGAGCATACGGGAGAAAGGGGCGCCCAGTATGGAATATATGCTTAGTTTTTGCATGGGATGACGGGTGCGATCATACCAGCACTAATGCACCGGATCCCATCAGAACTCCGAAGTTAAACGTGTTCGGGCGAGAGTAGTACTAAGATGGGTGACCTCTTGGGAAGTCCTCGTGTTGCACCCCCAAACTTTTTTGCAACGTGCATTTTTTAATTATTTAATTTTTTTTTTCACCATGGCGTGCACGTTTTCGAGGCGGGGGTGAGTGTTTGGGGTCCGGGGGCTTGTGCATGCACGTGAAGGATGAGCATACGGGAGAAACGGGCGCCCAGTATGGAATATATGCTTAGTTTTTGCATGGGATGACGTGTGCGATCATACCAGCACTAATGCACCGGATTCCATTAGAACTCCGAAGTTAAACGTGCTTGGGCGAGAGTAGTACTAAGATGGGTGACCTCTTGGGAAGTCCTCGTGTTGCACCCCCAAACTTTTTTGCAACGTGCATTTTTTAATTATTTAATTTTTTTTTCACCATGGCGTGCACGTTTTCGAGGCGGGGGTCAGTGTTTGGGGTCCGGAGGCTTGTGCATGCACGTGAAGGATGAGCATACGGGAGAAAGGGGCGCCCAGTATGGAATATATGCTTAGTTTTTGCATTGGATGACGGGTGCGATCATACCAGCACTAATGCACCGGATCCCATCAGAACTCCGAAGTTAAACGTGCTTGGGCGAGAGTAGTACTAAGATGGGTGACCTCTTGGGAAGTCCTCGTGTTGCACCCCCAAACTTTTTTGCAACGTGCATTTTTTAATTATTTAATTTTTTTTTTCACCATGGCGTGCGCGTTTTCGAGGCGGGGGTCAGTGTTTGGGGTCCGGGGGCTTGTGCATGCACGTGAAGGATGAGCATACGGGAGAAAGGGGCGTCCAGTATGGAATATATGCTTAGTTTTTGCATGGGATGACGGGTGCGATCATACCAGCACTAATGCACCGGATCCCATCAGAACTCCGAAGTCAAACGTGTGCATTTTTTAATTATTTAATTTTTTTTTCACCATGGCGTGCACGTTTTCGAGGCGGGGGTCAGTGTTTGGGGTCCGGAGGCTTGTGCATGCACGTGAAGGATGAGCATACGGGAGAAAGGGGCGCCCAGTATGGAATATATGCTTAGTTTTTGCATGGGATGACGGGTGCGATCATACCAGCACTAATGCACCGGATCCCATCAGAACTCCGAAGTCAAACGTGCTTGGGCGAGAGTAGTACTAAAATGGGTGACCTCTTGGGAAGTCTTCGTGTTGCATCCCCAAACTTTTTTGCAACGTGCATTTTTTAATTATTTAATTTTTTTTTTCACCATGGCGTGCGCGTTTTCGAGGCGGGGGTCAGTGTTTGGGGTCCGGGGGCTTGTGCATGCACGTGAAGGATGAGCATACGGGAGAAAGGGGCGCCCAGTATGGAATATATGCTTAGTTTTTGCATGGGATGACGGGTGCGATCATACCAGCACTAATGCACCGGATCCCATCAGAACTCCGAAGTTAAACGCGCTTGGGCGAGAGTAGTACTAAGATGGGCGACCTCTTCGGAAGTCCTCGTGTTGCACCCCCAAACTTTTTTGCAACGTGCATTTTTTAATTATTTAATGATTTTTTCCACCATGGCGTGCACGTTTTCGAGGCGGGGGTCAGTGTTTGGGGTCCGGGGGCTTGTGCATGCACGTGAAGGATGAGCATACGGGAGAAAGGGGCGCCCAGTATGGAATATATGCTTAGTTTTTGCATGGGATGACGGGTGCGATCATACCAGCACTAATGCACCGGATCCCATCAGAACTCCGAAGTAAAACGCGCTTGGGCGAGAGTAGTACTAAGATGGGTGACCTCTTGGGAAGTCCTCGTGTTGCACCCCCAAACTTTTTTGCAACGTGCATTTTTTAATTATTTAATTTTTTTTTTTACCATGGCGTGCACGTTTTCGAGGCGGGGGTGAGTGTTTGGGGTCCGGAGGCTTGTGCATGCACGTGAAGGATGAGCATACGGGAGAAAGGGGCGCCCAGTATGGAATATATGCTTAGTTTTTGCATGGGATGACGGGTGCGATCATACCAGCACTAATGCACCGGATCCCATCAGAACTCCGAAGATAAACGTGCTTGGGCGAGAGTAGTACTAAGATGGGTGACCTCTTGGGAAGTCCTCGTGTTGCACCCCCAAACTTTTTTGCAACGTGCATTTTTTAATTATTTAATTTTTTTTTCACCATGGCGTGCACGTTTTCGAGGCGGGGGTCAGTGTTTGGGGTCCGGGGGCTTGTGCATGCACGTGAAGGATGAGCATACGGGAGAAAGGGGCGCCCAGTATGGAATATATGCTTAGTTTTTGCATGGGATGACGGGTGCGATCATACCAGCACTAATGCACCGGATCCCATCAGAACTCCGAAGTAAAACGTGCTTGGGCGAGAGTAGTACTAAGATGGGTGACCTCTTGGGAAGTCCTCGTGTTGCACCCCCAAACTTTTTTGCAACGTGCATTTTTTAATTATTTAATTTTTTTTTTTCACCATGGCGTGCACGTTTTCGAGGCGGGGGTGAGTGTTTGGGGTCCGGAGGCTTGTGCATGCACGTGAAGGATGAGCATACGGGAGAAAGGGGCGCCCAGTATGGAATATATGCTTAGTTTTTGCATGGGATGACGGGTGCGATCATACCAGCACTAATGCACCGGATCCCATCAGAACTCCGAAGATAAACGTGTTGGGGCGAGAGTAGTACTAAGATGGGTGACCTCTTGGGAAGTCCTCGTGTTGCACCCCCAAACTTTTTTGCAACGTGCATTTTTTAATTATTTAATTTTTTTTTCACCATGGCGTGCACGTTTTCGAGGCGGGGGTCGGTGTTTGGGGTCCGGGGGCTTGTGCATGCACCTGAAGGATGAGCATACGGGAGAAAGGGGCGCCCAGTATGGAATATATGCTTAGTTTTTGCATGGGATGACGGGTGCGATCATACCAGCACTAATGCACCGGATCCCATCAGAACTCCGAAGTTAAACGTGTTCGGGCGAGAGTAGTACTAAGATGGGTGACCTCTTGGGAAGTCCTCGTGTTGCACCCCCAAACTTTTTTGCAACGTGCATTTTTTAATTATTTAATTTTTTTTTTCACCATGGCGTGCACGTTTTCGAGGCGGGGGTGAGTGTTTGGGGTCCGGGGGCTTGTGCATGCACGTGAAGGATGAGCATACGGGAGAAACGGGCGCCCAGTATGGAATATATGCTTAGTTTTTGCATGGGATGACGTGTGCGATCATACCAGCACTAATGCACCGGATTCCATTAGAACTCCGAAGTTAAACGTGCTTGGGCGAGAGTAGTACTAAGATGGGTGACCTCTTGGGAAGTCCTCGTGTTGCACCCCCAAACTTTTTTGCAACGTGCATTTTTTAATTATTTAATTTTTTTTTCACCATGGCGTGCACGTTTTCGAGGCGGGGGTCAGTGTTTGGGGTCCGGAGGCTTGTGCATGCACGTGAAGGATGAGCATACGGGAGAAAGGGGCGCCCAGTATGGAATATATGCTTAGTTTTTGCATTGGATGACGGGTGCGATCATACCAGCACTAATGCACCGGATCCCATCAGAACTCCGAAGTTAAACGTGCTTGGGCGAGAGTAGTACTAAGATGGGTGACCTCTTGGGAAGTCCTCGTGTTGCACCCCCAAACTTTTTTGCAACGTGCATTTTTTAATTATTTAATTTTTTTTTTCACCATGGCGTGCGCGTTTTCGAGGCGGGGGTCAGTGTTTGGGGTCCGGGGGCTTGTGCATGCACGTGAAGGATGAGCATACGGGAGAAAGGGGCGTCCAGTATGGAATATATGCTTAGTTTTTGCATGGGATGACGGGTGCGATCATACCAGCACTAATGCACCGGATCCCATCAGAACTCCGAAGTCAAACGTGTGCATTTTTTAATTATTTAATTTTTTTTTCACCATGGCGTGCACGTTTTCGAGGCGGGGGTCAGTGTTTGGGGTCCGGAGGCTTGTGCATGCACGTGAAGGATGAGCATACGGGAGAAAGGGGCGCCCAGTATGGAATATATGCTTAGTTTTTGCATGGGATGACGGGTGCGATCATACCAGCACTAATGCACGGGATCCCATCAGAACTCCGAAGTCAAACGTGCTTGGGCGAGAGTAGTACTAAAATGGGTGACCTCTTGGGAAGTCTTCGTGTTGCATCCCCAAACTTTTTTGCAACGTGCATTTTTTAATTATTTAATTTTTTTTTTCACCATGGCGTGCGCGTTTTCGAGGCGGGGGTCAGTGTTTGGGGTCCGGGGGCTTGTGCATGCACGTGCATACGGGAGAAAGGGGCGTCCAGTATGGAATATATGCTTAGTTTTTGCATGGGATGACGGGTGCGATCATACCAGCACTAATGCACCGGATCCCATCAGAACTCCGAAGTCAAACGTGCTTGGGCGAGAGTAGTACTAAAATGGGTGACCTGTTGGGAAGTCCTCGTGTTGCACCCCCAAACTTTTTTGCAACGTGCATTTTTTAATTATTTATTTTTTTTTTCACCATGGCGTGCACGTTTTCGAGGCGGGCCCAAACTTTTTTGCAACGTGCATTTTTTAATTATTTAATTTTTTTTTTCACCATGGCGTGCACGTTTTCGAGGGGGGGGTCAGTGTTTGGGGTCCGGGGGCTTGTGCATGCACGTGAAGGATGAGCATACGGGAGAAAGGGGCGCCCAGTATGGAATATATGCTTAGTTTTTGCATGGGTTGACGGGTGCGATCATACCAGCACTAATGCACCGGATCCCATCAGAACTCCGAAGTTAAACGTGCCTGGGCGAGAGTAGTACTAAGATGGGTGACCTCTTGGGAAGTCCT
Organism: Euphorbia lathyris; assembly: GCF_963576675.1. Taxonomy (NCBI): domain Eukaryota; kingdom Viridiplantae; phylum Streptophyta; class Magnoliopsida; order Malpighiales; family Euphorbiaceae; genus Euphorbia; species Euphorbia lathyris. The sequence continues at coordinate 132,629,583 of NC_088910.1, read as the reverse complement.
CGTGTTGCACCCCCAAACTTTTTTGCAACGTGCATTTTTTAATTATTTAAATTTTTTTTTCACCATGGCGTGCACGTTTTCGAGGCGGGGGTGAGTGTTTGGGGTCCGGGGGCTTGTCCATGCACGTGAAGGATGAGCATACGGGAGAAAGGGGCGCCCAGTATGGAATATATGCTTAGTTTTTGCATGGGATGACGGGTGCGATCATACCAGCACTAATGCACCGGATCCCATTAGAACTCCGAAGTTAAACGTGCTTGGGCGAGAGTAGTACTAAGATGGGTGACCTCTTGGGAAGTCCTCGTGTTGCACCCCCAAACTTTTTTGCAACGTGCATTTTTTAATTATTTATTTTTTTTTTCACCATGGCGTGCACGTTTTCGAGGCGGGGGTCAGTGTTTGGGGTCCGGAGGCTTGTGCATGCACGTGAAGGATGAGCATACGGGAGAAAGGGGCGCCCAGTATGGAATATATGCTTAGTTTTTGCATGGGATGACGGGTGCGATCATACCAGCACTAATGCACCGGATCCCATCAGAACTCCGAAGTTAAACGTGCTTGGGCGAGAGTAGTACTAAGATGGGTGACCTCTTGGGAAGTCCTCGTGTTGCACCCCCAAACTTTTTTGCAACGTGCATTTTTTAATTATTTAATTTTTTTTTTCACCATGGCGTGCGCGTTTTCGAGGCGGGGGTCAGTGTTTGGGGTCCGGGGGCTTGTGCATGCACGTGAAGGATGAGCATACGGGAGAAAGGGGCGTCCAGTATGGAATAAATGCTTAGTTTTTGCATGGGATGACGGGTGCGATCATACCAGCACTAATGCACCGGATCCCATCAGAACTCCGAAGTCAAACGTGTGCATTTTTTAATTATTTAATTTTTTTTTCACCATGGCGTGCACGTTTTCGAGGCGGGGGTCAGTGTTTGGAGTCCGGAGGCTTGTGCATGCACGTGAAGGATGAGCATACGGGAGAAAGGGGCGCCCAGTATGGAATATATGCTTAGTTTTTGCATGGGATGACGGGTGCGATCATACCAGCACTAATGCACCGGATCCCATCAGTACTCCGAAGTTAAACGTGCTTGGGCAAGAGTAGTACTAAGATGGGTGACCTCTTGGGAAGTCCTCGTGTTGCACCCCCAAACTTTTTTGCAACGTGCATTTTTTAATTATTTACTTTTTTTTTTCACCATGGCGTGCGCGTTTTCGAGGCGGGGGTCAGTGTTTGGGGTCCGGGGGCTTGTGCATGCACGTGAAGGATGAGCATACGGGAGAAAGGGGCGTCCAGTATGGAATATATGCTTAGTTTTTGCATGGGATGACGGGTGCGATCATACCAGCACTAATGCACCGGATCCCATCAGAACTCCGAAGTCAAACGTGCTTGGGCGAGAGTAGTACTAAAATGGGTGACCTGTTGGGAAGTCCTCGTGTTGCACCCCCAAACTTTTTTGCAACGTGCATTTTTTAATTATTTAATTTTTTTTTCACCATGGCGTGCACGTTTTCGAGGCGGGCCCAAACTTTTTTGCAACGTGCATTTTTTAATTATTTAATTTTTTTTTTCACCATGGCGTGCACGTTTTCGAGGCGGGGGTCAGTGTTTGGGGTCCGGGGGCTTGTGCATGCACGTGAAGGATGAGCATACGGGAGAAAGGGGCGCCCAGTATGGAATATATGCTTAGTTTTTGCATGGGTTGACGGGTGCGATCATACCAGCACTAATGCACCGGATCCCATCAGAACTCCGAAGTTAAACGTGCTTGGGCGAGAGTAGTACTAAGATGGGTGACCTCTTGGGAAGTCCTCGTGTTGCACCCCCAAACTTTTTTGCAACGTGCATTTTTTAATTATTTAAATTTTTTTTTCACCATGGCGTGCACGTTTTCGAGGCGGGGGTCAGTGTTTGGGGTCCGGGGGCTTGTGCATGCACGTGAAGGATGAGCATACGGGAGAAAGGGGCGCCCAGTATGGAATATATGCTTAGTTTTTGCATGGGATGACGGGTGCGATCATACCAACACTAATGCACCGGATCCCATCAGAACTCCGAAGTTAAACGCGCTTGGGCGAGAGTAGTACTAAGATGGGCGACCTCTTGGGAAGTCCTCGTGTTGCACCCCCAAACTTTTTTGCAACGTGCATTTTTTAATTATTTAATGTTTTTTTTCACCATGGCGTGCATTTTTCGAGGCGGGGGTCAGTGTTTGGGGTCCGGGGGCTTGTGCATGCACGTGAAGGATGAGCATACGGGAGAAAGGGGCGCCCAGTATGGAATATATGCTTAGTTTTTGCATGGGATGACGGGTGCGATCATACCAGCACTAATGCACCGGATCCCATCAGAACTCCGAAGTTAAACGTGCTTGGGCGAGAGTAGTACTAAGATGGGTGACCTCTTGGGAAGTCCTCGTGTTGCACCCCCAAACTTTTTTGCAACGTGCATTTTTTAATTATTTAAATTTTTTTTTCACCATGGCGTGCACGTTTTCGAGGCGGGGGTCAGTGTTTGGGGTCCGGGGGCTTGTGCATGCACGTGAAGGATGAGCATACGGGAGAAAGGGGCGCCCAATATGGAATATATGCTTAGTTTTTGCATGGGATGACGGGTGCGATCATACCAGCACTAATGCACCGGATCCCATCACAACTCCGAAGTTAAACGCGCTTGGGCGAGAGTAGTACTAAGATGGGCGACCTCTTGGGAAGTCCTCGTGTTGCACCCCCAAACTTTTTTGCCACGTGCATTTTTTAATTATTTAATGTTTTTTTTCACCATGGCGTGCACTTTTTCGAGGCGGGGGTCAGTGTTTGGGGTCCGGGGGCTTGTGCATGCACGTGAAGGATGAGCATAAGGGAGAAAGGGGCGCCCAGTATGGAATATATGCTTAGTTTTTGCATGGGATGACGGGTGCGATCATACCAGCACTAATGCACCGGATCCCATCAGAACTCCGAAGGTAAACGTGCTTGGGCGAGAGTAGTACTAAGATGGGTGACCTCTTGGGAAGTCCTCGTGTTGCACCCCCAAACTTTTTTGCAACGTGCATTTTTTAATTATTTAATTTTTTTTTTCACCATGGCGTGCGCGTTTTCGAGGCGGGGGTCAGTGTTTGGGGTCCGGGGGCTTGTGCATGCACGTGAAGGATGAGCATACGGGAGAAAGGGGCGTCCAGTATGGAATATATGCTTAGTTTTTGCATGGGATGACGGGTGCGATCATACCAGCACTAATGCACCGGATCCCATCAGAACTCCGAAGTTAAACGTGCCTGGGCGAGAGTAGTACTAAGATGGGTGACCTCTTGGGAAGTCCTCGTGTTGCACCCCCAAACTTTTTTGCAACGTGCATTTTTTAATTATTTAAATTTTTTTTTGACCATGGCGTGCACGTTTTCGAGGCGGGGGTCAGTGTTTGGGGTCCGGGGGCTTGTGCATGCACGTGAAGGATGAGCATACGGGAGAAAGGGGCGCCCAATGTGGAATATATGCTTAGTTTTTGCATGGGATGACGGGTGCGATCATACCAGCACTAATGCACTGGATCCCATCACAACTCCGAAGTTAAACGCGCTTGGGCGAGAGTAGTACTAAGATGGGCGACCTCTTGGGAAGTCCTCGTGTTGCACCCCCAAGCTTTTTTGCAACGTGCATTTTTTAATTATTTAATGTTTTTTTCCCCATGGCGTGCATTTTTCGAGGCGGGGGTCAGTGTTTGGGGTCCGGGGGCTTGTGCATGCACGTGAAGGATGAGCATACGGGAGAAAGGGGCGCCCAGTATGGAATATATGCTTAGTTTTTGCATGGGATGACGGGTGCGATCATACCAGCACTAATGCACCGGATCCCATCAGAACTCCGAAGTTAAACGTGCTTGGGCGAGAGTAGTACTAAGATGGGTGACCTCTTGGGAAGTCCTCGTGTTGCACCCCCAAACTTTTTTGCAACGTGCATTTTTTAATTATTTAAATTTTTTTTTCACCATGGCGTGCACGTTTTCGAGGCGGGGGTCAGTGTTTGGGGTCCGGGGGCTTGTGCATGCACGTGAAGGATGAGCATACGGGAGAAAGGGGCGCCCAATATGGAATATATGCTTAGTTTTTGCATGGGATGACGGGTGCGATCATACCAGCACTAATGCACCGGATCCCATCACAACTTCGAAGTTAAACGCGCTTGGGCGAGAGTAGTACTAAGATGGGCGACCTCTTGGGAAGTCCTCGTGTTGCACCCCCAAACTTTTTTGCCACGTGCATTTTTTAATTATTTAATGTTTTTTTTCACCATGGCGTGCACTTTTTCGAGGCGGGGGTCAGTGTTTGGGGTCCGGGGGCTTGTGCATGCACGTGAAGGATGAGCATACGGGAGAAAGGGGCGCCCAGTATGGAATATATGCTTAGTTTTTGCATGGGATGACGGGTGCGATCATACCAGCACTAATGCACCGGATCCCATCAGAACTCCGAAGTTAAACGTGCCTGGGCGAGAGTAGTACTAAGATGGGTGACCTCTTGGGAAGTCCTCGTGTTGCACCCCCAAACTTTTTTGCAACGTGCATTTTTTAATTATTTATTTTTTTTTTCACCATGGCGTGCACGTTTTCGAGGCGGGGGTCAGTGTTTGGGGTCCGGAGGCTTGTGCATGCACGTGAAGGATGAGCATACGGGAGAAAGGGGCGCCCAGTATGGAATATATGCTTAGTTTTTGCATGGGATGACGGGTGCGATCATACCAGCACTAATGCACCGGATCCCATCAGAACTCCGAAGGTAAACGTGCTTGGGCGAGAGTAGTACTAAGATGGGTGACCTCTTGGGAAGTCCTCGTGTTGCACCCCCAAACTTTTTTGCAACGTGCATTTTTTAATTATTTAATTTTTTTTTTCACCATGCCGTGCGCGTTTTCGAGGCGGGGGTCAGTGTTTGGGGTCCGGGGGCTTGTGCATGCACGTGAAGGATGAGCATACGGGAGAAAGGGGCGTCCAGTATGGAATATATGCTTAGTTTTTGCATGGGATGACGGGTGCGATCATACCAGCACTAATGCACCGGATCCCATCAGAACTCCGAAGTTAAACGTGCCTGGGCGAGAGTAGTACTAAGATGGGTGACCTCTTGGGAAGTCCTCGTGTTGCACCCCCAAACTTTTTTGCAACGTGCATTTTTTAATTATTTAAATTTTTTTTTGACCATGGCGTGCACGTTTCGAGGCGGGGGTCAGTGTTTGGGGTCCGGGGGCTTGTGCATGCACGTGAAGGATGAGCATACGGGAGAAAGGGGCGCCCAATGTGGAATATATGCTTAGTTTTTGCATGGGATGACGGGTGCGATCATACCAGCACTAATGCACTGGATCCCATCACAACTCCGAAGTTAAACGCGCTTGGGCGAGAGTAGTACTAAGATGGGCGACCTCTTGGGAAGACCTCGTGTTGCACCCCCAAACTTTTTTGCAACGTGCATTTTTTAATTATTTAATGTTTTTTTTCACCATGGCGTGCACGTTTTCGAGGCGGGGGTCAGTGTTTGGGGTCCGGGGGCTTGTGCATGCACGTGAAGGATGAGCATACGGGAGAAAGGGGCGCCCAGTATGGAATATATGCTTAGTTTTTGCATGGGATGACGGGTGCGATCATACCAGCACTAATGCACCGGATCCCATCACAACTCCGAAGTTAAACGCGCTTGGGCGAGAGTAGTACTAAGATGGGCGACCTCTTGGGAAGTCCTCGTGTTGCACCCCCAAACTTTTTTGCCACGTGCATTTTTTAATTATTTAATGTTTTTTTTCACCATGGCGTGCACTTTTTCGAGGCGGGGGTCAGTGTTTGGGGTCCGGGGGCTTGTGCATGCACGTGAAGGATGAGCATACGGGAGAAAGGGGCGCCCAGTATGGAATATATGCTTAGTTTTTGCATGGGATGACGGGTGCGATCATACCAGCACTAATGCACCGGATCCCATCAGAACTCCGAAGTTAAACGTGCCTGGGCGAGAGTAGTACTAAGATGGGTGACCTCTTGGGAAGTCCTCGTGTTGCACCCCCAAACTTTTTTGCAACGTGCATTTTTTAATTATTTAATTTTTTTTTCACCATGGCGTGCACGTTTTCGAGGCGGGGGTCAGTGTTTGGGGTCCGGAGGCTTGTGCATGCACGTGAAGGATGAGCATACGGGAGAAAGGGGCGCCCAGTATGGAATATATGCTTAGTTTTTGCATGGGATGACGGGTGCGATCATACCAGCACTAATGCACCGGATCCCATCAGAACTCCGAAGGTAAACGTGCTTGGGCGAGAGTAGTACTAAGATGGGTGACCTCTTGGGAAGTCCTCGTGTTGCACCCCCAAACTTTTTTGCAACGTGCATTTTTTAATTATTTAATTTTTTTTTTCACCATGGCGTGCGCGTTTTCGAGGCGGGGGTCAGTGTTTGGGGTCCGGGGGCTTGTGCATGCACGTGAAGGATGAGCATACGGGAGAAAGGGGCGTCCAGTATGGAATATATGCTTAGTTTTTGCATGGGATGACGGGTGCGATCATACCAGCACTAATGCACCGGATCCCATCAGAACTCCGAAGCTAAACGTGCCTGGGCGAGAGTAGTACTAAGATGGGTGACCTCTTGGGAAGTCCTCGTGTTGCACCCCCAAACTTTTTTGCAACGTGCATTTTTTAATTATTTAAATTTTTTTTTGACCATGGCGTGCACGTTTTCGAGGCGGGGGTCAGTGTTTGGGGTCCGGGGACTTGTGCATGCACGTGAAGGATGAGCATACGGGAGAAAGGGGCGCCCAATGTGGAATATATGCTTAGTTTTTGCATGGGATGACGGGTGCGATCATACCAGCACTAATGCACTGGATCCCATCACAACTCCGAAGTTAAACGCGCTTGGGCGAGAGTAGTACTAAGATGGGCGACCTATTGGGAAGACCTCGTGTTGCACCCCCAAACTTTTTTGCAACGTGCATTTTTTAATTATTTAATGTTTTTTTTCACCATGGCGTGCACGTTTTCGAGGCGGGGGTCAGTGTTTGGGGTCCGGGGGCTTGTGCATGCACGTGAAGGATGAGCATACGGGAGAAAGGGGCGCCCAGTATGGAATATATGCTTAGTTTTTGCATGGGATGACGGGTGCGATCATACCAGCACTAATGCACCGGATCCCATCAGAACTCCGAAGTTAAACGTGCCTGGGCGAGAGTAGTACTAAGATGGGTGACCTCTTGGGAAGTCCTCGTGTTGCACCCCCAAACTTTTTTGCAACGTGCATTTTTTAATTATTTAATTTTTTTTTCACCATGGCGTGCTCGTTTTCGAGGCGGGGGTCAGTGTTTGGGGTCCGGAGGCTTGTGCATGCACGTGAAGGATGAGCATACGGGAGAAAGGGGCGCCCGGTATGGAATATATGCTTAGTTTTTGCATGGGATGACGGGTGCGATCATACCAGCACTAATGCACTGGATCCCATCAGTACTCCGAAGGTAAACGTGCTTGGGCGAGAGTAGTACTAAGATGGGTGACCTCTTGGGAAGTCCTCGTGTTGCACCCCCAAACTTTTTGCAACGTGCATTTTTTAATTATTTAATTTTTTTTTTCACCATGGCGTGCGCGTTTTCGAGGCGGGGGTCAGTGTTTGGGGTCCGGGGGCTTGTGCATGCACGTGAAGGATGAGCATACGGGAGAAAGGGGCGTCCAGTATGGAATATATGCTTAGTTTTTGCATGGGATGACGGGTGCGATCATACCAGCACTAATGCACCGGATCCCATCAGAACTCCGAAGTCAAACGTGCTTGTGCGAGAGTAGTACTAAAATGGGTGACCTGTTGGGAAGTCCTCGTGTTGCACCCCCAAACTTTTTTACAACGTGCATTTTTTAATTATTTAATTTTTTTTTCACCATGGCGTGCACGTTTTCGAGGCGGGCCCAAACTTTTTTACAACGTGCATTTTTTAATTATTTAATTTTTTTTTCACCATGGCGTGCACGTTTTCGAGGCGGGGGTCAGTGTTTGGGGTCAGGGGGCTTGTGCATGCACGTGAAGGATGAGCATACGGGAGAAAGGGGCGCCCAGTATGGAATATATGCTTAGTTTTTGCATGGGATGACGGGTGCGATCATACCAGCACTAATGCACCGGATCCCATCAGAACTCCGAAGCTAAACGTGCTTGGGGGAGAGTAGTACTAAGATGGGTGACCTCTTGGGAAGTCCTCGTGTTGCACCCCCAAACTTTTTTGCAACGTGCATTTTTTAATTATTTAATTTTTTTTTCACCATGGCGTGCACGTTTTCGAGGCGGGGGTCAGTGTTTGGGGTCCGGGGGCTTGTGCATGCACGTGAAGGATGAGCATACGGGAGAAAGGGGCGCCCAGTATGGAATATATGCTTAGTTTTTGCATGGGATGACGGGTGCGATCATACCAGCACTAATGCACCGGATCCCATCAGAACTCCGAAGATAAACGTGCTTGGGCGAGAGTAGTACTAAGATGGGTGACCTCTTGGGAAGTCCTCGTGTTGCACCCCCAAACTTTTTTACAACGTGCATTTTTTAATTATTTAAATTTTTTTTCACCATGGCGTGCACGTTTTCGAGGCGGGGGTCAGTGTTTGGGGTCCGGGGGCTTGTGCATGCACGTGAAGGATGAGCATACGGGAGAAAGGGGCGCCCAGTATGGAATATATGCTTAGTTTTTGCATGGGATGACGGGCGCGATCATACCAGCACTAATGCACCGGATCCCATCAGAACTCCGAAGTTAAACGCGCTTGGGCGAGAGTAGTACTAAGATGGGCGACCTCTTGGGAAGTCCTCGTGTTGCACCCCCAAAGTTTTTTGCAACGTGCATTTTTTAATTATTTAATGTTTTTTTTCACCATGGCGTGCACGTTTTCGAGGCGGGGGTCAGTGTTTGGGGTCCGGGGGCTTGTGCATGCATGTGAAGGATGAGCATACGGGAGAAAGGGGCGCCCAGTATGGAATATATGCTTAGTTTTTGCATGGGATGACGGGTGCGATCATACCAGCACTAATGCACCGGATCCCATCAGAACTCCGAAGTTAAACGCGCTTGGGCGAGAGTAGTACTAAGATGGGTGACCTCTTGGGAAGTCCTCGTGTTGCACCCCCAAACTTTTTTGCAACGTGCATTTTTTAATTATTTAAATTTTTTTTTTCACCATGGCGTGCACGTTTTCGAGGCGGGGGTCAGTGTTTGGGGTCCGGGGGCTTGTGCATGCACGTGAAGGATGAGCATACGGGAGAAAGGGGCGCCCAGTATGGAATATATGCTTAGTTTTTGCATGGGATGACCGGTGCGATAATACCAGCACTAATGCACCGGATCCCATCAGAACTCCGAAGTTAAACGTGCTTGGGCGAGAGTAGTACTAAGATGGGTGACCTCTTGGGAAGTCCTCGTGTTGCACCCCCAAACTTTTTTACAACGTGCATTTTTTAATTATTTATTTTTTTTTCACCATGGCGTGCACGTTTTCGAGGCGGGGGTCAGTGTTTGGGGTCCAGGGGCTTGTGCATGCACGTGAAGGATGAGCATACGGGAGAAAGGGGCGCCCAGTATAGAATATATGCTTAGTTTTTGCATGGGATGACGGGTGCGATCATACCAGCACTAATGCACCGGATCCCATCAGAACTCCGAAGTTAAACGCGCTTGGGCGAGAGTAGTACTAAGATGGGCGACCTCTTGGGAAGTCCTCGTGTTGCACCCCCAAACTTTTTTGCAACGTGCATTTTTTAATTATTTAATGTTTTTTTTCACCATGGCGTGCACGTTTTCGAGGCGGGGGTCAGTGTTTGGGGTCCGGGGGCTTGTGCATGCACGTGAAGGATGAGCATACAGGAGAAAGGGGCGCCCAGTATGGAATATATGCTTAGTTTTTGCATGGGATGACGGGTGCGATCATACCAGCACTAATGCACCGGATCCCATCAGAACTCCGAAGTGAAACGTGCTTGGGCGAGAGTAGTACTAAGATGGGTGACCTCTTGGGAAGTCCTCGTGTTGCACCCCCAAACTTTTTTGCAACGTGCATTTTTTAATTATTTAAATTTTTTTTTGACCATGGCGTGCACGTTTTCGAGGCGGGGGTCAGTGTTTGGGGTCCGGGGGCTTGTGCATGCACGTGAAGGATGAGCATACGGGAGAAAGGGGCGCCCAATGTGGAATATATGCTTAGTTTTTGCATGGGATGACGAGTGCGATCATACCAGCACTAATGCACTGGATCCCATCACAACTCCGAAGTTAAACGCGCTTGGGCGAGAGTAGTACTAAGATGGGCGACCTCTTGGGAAGACCTCGTGTTGCACCCCCAAACTTTTTTGCAACGTGCATTTTTTAATTATTTAATGTTTTTTTTCACCATGGCGTGCACGTTTTCGAGGCGGGGGTCAGTGTTTGGGGTCCGGGGGCTTGTGCATGCACGTGAAGGATGAGCATACGGGAGAAAGGGGCGCCCAGTATGGAATATATGCTTAGTTTTTGCATGGGATGACCGGTGCGATCATACCAGCACTAATGCACCGGATCCCATCAGAACTCCGAAGTTAAACGTGCCTGGGCGAGAGTAGTACTAAGATGGGTGACCTCTTGGGAAGTCCTCGTGTTGCACCCCCAAACTTTTTTGCAACGTGCATTTTTTAATTATTTAATGTTTTTTTTCACCATGGCGTGCACGTTTTCGAGGCGGGGGTCAGTGTTTGGGGTCCGGAGGCTTGTGCATGCACGTGAAGGATGAGCATACGGGAGAAAGGGGCGCCCAGTATGGAATATATGCTTAGTTTTTGCATGGGATGACGGGTGCGATCATACCAGCACTAATGCACCGGATCCCATCAGAACTCCGAAGTGAAACGTGCTTGGGCGAGAGTAGTACTAAGATGGGTGACCTCTTGGGAAGTCCTCGTGTTGCACCCCCAAACTTTTTTGCAACGTGCATTTTTTAATTATTTAAATTTTTTTTTGACCATGGCGTGCACGTTTTCGAGGCGGGGGTCAGTGTTTGGAGTCCGGGGGCTTGTGCATGCACGTGAAGGATGAGCATACGGGAGAAAGGGGCGCCCAATGTGGAATATATGCTTAGTTTTTGCATGGGATGACGGGTGCGATCATACCAGCACTAATGCACTGGATCCCATCACAACTCCGAAGTTAAACGCGCTTGGGCGAGAGTAGTACTAAGATTGGCGACCTCTTGGGAAGACCTCGTGTTGCACCCCCAAACTTTTTTGCAACGTGCATTTTTTAATTATTTAATGTTTTTTTTCAACATGGCGTGCACGTTTTCGAGGCGGGGGTCAGTGTTTGGGGTCCGGGGGCTTGTGCATGCACGTGAAGGATGAGCATACGGGAGAAAGGGGCGCCCAGTATGGAATATATGCTTAGTTTTTGCATGGGATGACGGGTGCGATCATACCAGCACTAATGCACTGGATCCCATCAGAACTCCGAAGGTAAACGTGCTTGGGCGAGAGTAGTACTAAGATGGGTGACCTCTTGGGAAGTCCTCGTGTTGCACCCCCAAACTTTTTGCAACGTGCATTTTTTAATTATTTACTTTTTTTTTTCACCATGGCGTGCGCGTTTTCGAGGCGGGGGTCAGTGTTTGGGGTCCGGGGGCTTGTGCATGCACGTGAAGGATGAGCATACGGGAGAAAGGGGCGTCCAGTATGGAATATATGCTTAGTTTTTGCATGGGATGACGGGTGCGATCATACCAGCACTAATGCACCGGATCCCATCAGAACTCCGAAGTCAAACGTGCTTGGGCGAGAGTAGTACTAAAATGGGTGACCTGTTGGGAAGTCCTCGTGTTGCACCCCCAAACTTTTTTACAACGTGCATTTTTTAATTATTTAATTTTTTTTTCACCATGGCGTGCACGTTTTCGAGGCGGGCCCAAACTTTTTTACAACGTGCATTTTTTAATTATTTAATTTTTTTTTCACCATGGCCTGCACGTTTTCGAGGCGGGGGTCAGTGTTTGGGGTCCGGGGGCTTGTGCATGCACGTGAAGGATGAGCATACGGGAGAAAGGGGCGCCCAGTATGGAATATATGCTTAGTTTTTGCATGGGATGACGGGTGCGATCATACCAGCACTAATGCACCGGATCCCATCAGAACTCCGAAGCTAAACGTGCTTGGGCGAGAGTAGTACTAAGATGGGTGACCTCTTGGGAAGTCCTCGTGTTGCACCCCCAAACTTTTTTGCAACGTGCATTTTTTAATTATTTAATTTTTTTTTCACCACGGCGTGCACGTTTTCGAGGCGGGGGTCAGTGTTTGGGGTCCGGGGGCTTGTGCATGCACGTGAAGGATGAGCATACGGGAGAAAGGGGCGCCCAGTATGGAATATATGCTTAGTTTTTGCATGGGATGACGGGTGCGATCATACCAGCACTAATGCACCGGATCCCATCAGAACTCCGAAGATAAACGTGCTTGGGCGAGAGTAGTACTAAGATGGGTGACCTCTTGGGAAGTCCTCGTGTTGCACCCCCAAACTTTTTTACAACGTGCATTTTTTAATTATTTAAATTTTTTTTCACCATGGCGTGCACGTTTTCGAGGCGGGGGTCAGTGTTTGGGGTCCGGGGGCTTGTGCATGCACGTGAAGGATGAGCATACGGGAGAAAGGGGCGCCCAGTATGGAATATATGCTTAGTTTTTGCATGGGATGACGGGCGCGATCATACCAGCACTAATGCACCGGATCCCATCAGAACTCCGAAGTTAAACGCGCTTGGGCGAGAGTAGTACTAAGATGGGCGACCTCTTGGGAAGTCCTCGTGTTGCACCCCCAAACTTTTTTGCAACGTGCATTTTTTAATTATTTAATGTTTTTTTTCACCATGGCGTGCACGTTTTCGAGGCGGGGGTCAGTGTTTGGGGTCCGGGGGCTTGTGCATGCATGTGAAGGATGAGCATACGGGAGAAAGGGGCGCCCAGTATGGAATATATGCTTAGTTTTTGCATGGGATGACGGGTGCGATCATACCAGCACTAATGCACCGGATCCCATCAGAACTCCGAAGTAAAACGTGCTTGGGCGAGAGTAGTACTAAGATGGGTGACCTCTTGGGAAGTCCTCGTGTTGCACCCCCAAACTTTTTTGCAACGTGCATTTTTTAATTATTTAAATTTTTTTTTTCACCATGGCGTGCACGTTTTCGAGGAGGGGGTCAGTGTTTGGGGTCCGGGGGCTTGTGCATGCACGTGAAGGATGAGCATACGGGAGAAAGGGGCGCCCAGTATGGAATATATGCTTAGTTTTTGCATGGGATGACGGGTGCGATCATACCAGCACTAATGCACCGGATCCCATCAGAACTCCGAAGTTAAACGCGCTTGGGCGAGAGTAGTACTAAGATGGGTGACCTCTTGGGAAGTCCTCGTGTTGCACCCCCAAACTTTTTTGCAACGTGCATTTTTTAATTATTTAATTTTTTTTTTCACCATGGCGTGCACGTTTTCGAGGCGGGGGTCAGTGTTTGGGGTCCGGGGGCTTGTGCATGCACGTGAAGGATGAGCATACGGGAGAAAGGGGCGCCCAGTATGGAATATATGCTTAGTTTTTGCATGGGATGACCAGTGCGATCATACCAGCACTAATGCACCGGATCCCATCAGAACTCCGAAGTTAAACGTGCTTGGGCGAGAGTAGTACTAAGATGGGTGACCTCTTGGGAAGTCCTCGTGTTGCACCCCCAAACTTTTTTACAACGTGCATTTTTTAATTATTTATTTTTTTTTCACCATGGCGTGCACGTTTTCGAGGCGGGGGTCAGTGTTTGGGGTCCGGGGGCTTGTGCATGCACGTGAAGGATGAGCATACGGGAGAAAGGGGCGCCCAGTATGGAATATATGCTTAGTTTTTGCATGGGATGACGGGTGCGATCATACCAGCACTAATGCACCGGATCCCATCAGAACTCCGAAGTTAAACGCGCTTGGGCGAGAGTAGTACTAAGATGGGCGACCTCTTGGGAAGTCCTCGTGTTGCACCCCCAAACTTTTTTGCAACGTGCATTTTTTAATTATTTAATGTTTTTTTTCACCATGGCGTGCACGTTTTCGAGGCGGGGGTCAGTGTTTGGGGTCCGGGGGCTTGTGCATGCATGTGAAGGATGAGCATACGGGAGAAAGGGGCGCCCAGTATGGAATATATGCTTAGTTTTTGCATGGGATGACGGGTGCGATCATACCAGCACTAATGCACCGGATCCCATCAGAACTCCGAAGTAAAACGTGCTTGGGCGAGAGTAGTACTAAGATGGGTGACCTCTTGGGAAGTCCTCGTGTTGCACCCCCAAACTTTTTTGCAACGTGCATTTTTTAATTATTTAAATTTTTTTTTTCACCATGGCGTGCACGTTTTCGAGGCGGGGGTCAGTGTTTGGGGTCCGGGGGCTTGTGCATGCACGTGAAGGATGAGCATACGTGAGAAAGGGGCGCCCAGTATGGAATATATGCTTAGTTTTTGCATGGGATGATGGGTGCGATCATACCAGCACTAATGCACCGGATCCCATCAGAACTCCGAAGTTAAACACGCTTGGGCGAGAGTAGTACTAAGATGGGTGACCTCTTGGGAAGTCCTCGTGTTGCACCCCCAAACTTTTTTGCAACGTGCATTTTTTAATTATTTAATTTTTTTTTTTCACCATGGCGTGCACGTTTTCGAGGCGGGGGTCAGTGTTTGGGGTCCGGGGGCTTGTGCATGCACGTGAAGGATGAGCATACGGGAGAAAGGGGCGCCCAGTATGGAATATATGCTTAGTTTTTGCATGGGATGACCGGTGCGATCATACCAGCACTAATGCACCGGATCCCATCAGAACTCCGAAGTTAAACGTGCTTGGGCGAGAGTAGTACTAAGATGGGTGACCTCTTGGGAAGTCCTCGTGTTGCACCCCTAAACTTTTTTACAACGTGCATTTTTTAATTATTTATTTTTTTTTCACCATGGCGTGCACGTTTTCGAGGCGGGGGTCAGTGTTTGGGGTCCGGGGGCTTGTGCATGCACGTGAAGGATGAGCATACGGGAGAAAGGGGCGCCCAGTATGGAATATATGCTTAGTTTTTGCATGGGATGACGGGTGCGATCATACCAGCACTAATGCACCGGATCCCATCAGAACTCCGAAGTTAAACGCGCTTGGGCGAGAGTAGTACTAAGATGGGCGACCTCTTGGGAAGTCCTCGTGTTGCACCCCCAAACTTTTTTGCAACGTGCATTTTTTAATTATTTAATGTTTTTTTTCACCATGGCGTGCACGTTTTCGAGGCGGGGGTCAGTGTTTGGGGTCCGGGGGCTTGTGCATGCATGTGAAGGATGAGCATACGGGAGAAAGGGGCGCCCAGTATGGAATATATGCTTAGTTTTTGCATGGGATGACGGGTGCGATCATACCAGCACTAATGCACCGGATCCCATCAGAACTCCGAAGTAAAACGTGCTTGGGCGAGAGTAGTACTAAGATGGGTGACCTCTTGGGAAGTCCTCGTGTTGCACCCCCAAACTTTTTTGCAACGTGCATTTTTTAATTATTTAAATTTTTTTTTTCACCATGGCGTGCACGTTTTCGAGGCGGGGGTCAGTGTTTGGGGTCCGGGGGCTTGTGCATGCACGTGAAGGATGAGCATACGGGAGAAAGGGGCGCCCAGTATGGAATATATGCTTAGTTTTTGCATGGGATGATGGGTGCGATCATACCAGCACTAATGCACCGGATCCCATCAGAACTCCGAAGTTAAACACGCTTGGGCGAGAGTAGTACTAAGATGGGTGACCTCTTGGGAAGTCCTCGTGTTGCACCCCCAAACTTTTTTGCAACGTGCATTTTTTAATTATTTAATTTTTTTTTTTCACCATGGCGTGCACGTTTTCGAGGCGGGGGTCAGTGTTTGGGGTCCGGGGGCTTGTGCATGCACGTGAAGGATGAGCATACGGGAGAAAGGGGCGCCCAGTATGGAATATATGCTTAGTTTTTGCATGGGATGACCGGTGCGATCATACCAGCACTAATGCACCGGATCCCATTAGAACTCCGAAGTTAAACGTGCTTGGGCGAGAGTAGTACTAAGATGGGTGACCTCTTGGGAAGTCCTCGTGTTGCACCCCTAAACTTTTTTACAACGTGCATTTTTTAATTATTTATTTTTTTTTCACCATGGCGTGCACGTTTTCGAGGCGGGGGTCAGTGTTTGGGGTCCGGGGGCTTGTGCATGCACGTGAAGGATGAGCATACGGGAGAAAGGGGCGCCCAGTATGGAATATATGCTTAGTTTTTGCATGGGATGACGGGTGCGATCATACCAGCACTAATGCACCGGATCCCATCAGAACTCCGAAGATAAACGTGCTTGGGCGAGAGTAGTACTAAGATGGGTGACCTCTTGGGAAGTCCTCGTGTTGCACGCCCAAACGTTTTTGCAACGTGCATTTTTTAATTATTTAAATTTTTTTTTTCACCATGGCGTGCACGTTTTCGAGGCGGGGGTCAGTGTTTGGGGTCCGGGGGCTTGTGCATGCACGTGAAGGATGAGCATACGGGAGAAAGGGGCGCCCAGTATGGAATATATGCTTAGTTTTTGCATGGGATGACGGGTCCGATCATACCAGCACTAATGCACCGGATCCCATCAGAACTTCGAAGTTAAACGTGCTTGGGCGAGAGTAGTACTAAGATGGGTGACCTCTTGGGAAGTCCTCGTGTTGCACCCCCAAACTTTTTTACAACGTGCATTTTTTAATTATTTAATTTTTTTTTCACCATGGCGTGCACGTTTTCGAGGCGGGGGTCAGTGTTTGGGGTCCGGGGGCTTGTTCATGCACGTGAAGGATGAGCATACGGGAGAAAGGGGCGCCCAGTATGGAATATATGCTTAGTTTTTGCATGGGATGATGGGTGCGATCATACCAGCACTAATGCACCGGATCCCATCAGAACTTCGAAGTAAAACGTGCTTGGGCGAGAGTAGTACTAAGATGGGTGACCTCTTGGGAAGTCCTCGTGTTGCACCCCCAAACTTTTTTGCAACGTGCATTTTTTAATTATTTAATTTTTTTTTCACCATGGCGTGCACGTTTTCGAGGCGGGGGTTAGTGTTTGGGGTCCGGGGGCTTGTGCATGCACGTGAAGGATGAGCATACGGGAGAAAGGGGCGCCCAGTATGGAATATATGCTTAGTTTTTGCATGGGATGACGGGTGCGATCATACCAGCACTAATGCACCGGATCCCATCAGAACTCCGAAGATAAACGTGCTTGGGCGAGAGTAGTACTAAGATGGGTGACCTCTTGGGAAGTCCTCGTGTTGCACGCCCAAACGTTTTTGCAACGTGCATTTTTTAATTATTTAAATTTTTTTTTTCACCATGGCGTGCACGTTTTCGAGGCGGGGGTCAGTGTTTGGGGTCCGGGGGCTTGTGCATGCACGTGAAGGATGAGCATACGGGAGAAAGGGGCGCCCAGTATGGAATATATGCTTAGTTTTTGCATGGGATGACGGGTGCGATCATACCAGCACTAATGCACTGGATCCCATCAGAACTCCGAAGATAAACGCGCTTGGGCGATAGTAGTACTAAGATGGGTGACCTCTTGGGAAGTCCTCGTGTTGCACCCCCAAACTTTTTTGCAACGTGCATTTTTTAATTATTTAATTTTTTTTTTCACCATGGCGTGCACGTTTTCGAGGCGGGGGTCAGTGTTTGGGGTCCGGGGGCTTGTGCATGCACGTGAAGGATGAGCATACGGGAGAAAGGGGCGCCCAGTATGGAATATATGCTTAGTTTTTGCATGGGATGACGGGTGCGATCATACCAGCACTAATGCACCGGATCCCATCAGAACTTCGAAGTGAAACGTGCTTGGGCGAGAGTAGTACTAAGATGGGTGACCTCTTGGGAAGTCCTCGTGTTGCACCCCCAAACTTTTTTGCAACGTGCATTTTTTAATTATTTAATTTTTTTTTTCACCATGGCGTGCACGTTTTCGAGGCGGGGGTCAGTGTTTGGGGTCCGGGGGCTTGTGCATGCACGTGAAGGATGAGCATACGGGAGAAAGGGGCGCCCAGTATGGAATATATATTTCTTAGTTTTTGCATGGGATGACGGGTGCGATCATACCAGCACTAATGCACCGGATCCCATCAGAACTTCGAAGATAAACGTGCTTGGGCGAGAGTAGTACTAAGATGGGTGACCTCTTGGGAAGTCCTCGTGTTGCACCCCCAAACTTTTTTGCAACGTGCATTTTTTAATTATTTAATTTTTTTTTCACCATGGCGTGCACGTTTTCGAGGCGGGGGTTAGTGTTTGGGGTCCGGGGGCTTGTGCATGCACGTGAAGGATGAGCATACGGGAGAAAGGGGCGCCCAGTATGGAATATATGCTTAGTTTTTGCATGGGATGACGGGTGCGATCATACCAGCACTAATGCACCGGATCCCATCAGAACTCCGAAGATAAACGTGCTTGGGCGAGAGTAGTACTAAGATGGGTGACCTCTTGGGAAGTCCTCGTGTTGCACGCCCAAACGTTTTTGCAACGTGCATTTTTTAATTATTTAATTTTTTTTTTCACCATGGCGTGCACGTTTTCGAGGCGGGGGTTAGTGTTTGGGGTCCGGGGGCTTGTGCATGCACGTGAAGGATGAGCATACGGGAGAAAGGGGCGCCCAGTATGGAATATATGCTTAGTTTTTGCATGGGATGACGGGTGCGATCATACCAGCACTAATGCACCGGATCCCATCAGAACTCCGAAGATAAACGTGCTTGGGCGAGAGTAGTACTAAGATGGGTGACCTCTTGGGAAGTCCTCGTGTTGCACCCCCAAACTTTTTTGCAACGTGCATTTTTTAATTATTTAATTTTTTTTTTCACCATGGCGTGCACGTTTTCGAGGCGGGGGTCAGTGTTTGGGGTCCGGGGGCTTGTGCATGCACGTGAAGGATGAGCATACGGGAGAAAGGGGCGCCCAGTATGGAATATATGCTTAGTTTTTGCATGGGATGACGGGTGCGATCATACCAGCACTAATGCACCGGATCCCATCAGAACTTCGAAGTGAAACGTGCTTGGGCGAGAGTAGTACTAAGATGGGCGACCTCTTGGGAAGTCCTCGTGTTGCACCCCCAAACTTTTTTGCAACGTGCATTTTTTAATTATTTAATGTTTTTTTTCACCATGGCGTGCACGTTTTCGAGGCGGGGGTCAGTGTTTGGGGTCCGGGGGCTTGTGCATGCATGTGAAGGATGAGCATACGGGAGAAAGGGGCGCCCAGTATGGAATATATGCTTAGTTTTTGCATGGGATGACGGGTGCGATCATACCAGCACTAATGCACCGGATCCCATCAGAACTCCGAAGTAAAACGTGCTTGGGCGAGAGTAGTACTAAGATGGGTGACCTCTTGGGAAGTCCTCGTGTTGCACCCCCAAACTTTTTTGCAACGTGCATTTTTTAATTATTTAAATTTTTTTTTTCACCATGGCGTGCACGTTTTCGAGGCGGGGGTCAGTGTTTGGGGTCCGGGGGCTTGTGCATGCACGTGAAGGATGAGCATACGGGAGAAAGGGGCGCCCAGTATGGAATATATGCTTAGTTTTTGCATGGGATGATGGGTGCGATCATACCAGCACTAATGCACCGGATCCCATCAGAACTCCGAAGTTAAACACGCTTGGGCGAGAGTAGTACTAAGATGGGTGACCTCTTGGGAAGTCCTCGTGTTGCACCCCCAAACTTTTTTGCAACGTGCATTTTTTAATTATTTAATTTTTTTTTTCACCATGGCGTGCACGTTTTCGAGGCGGGGGTCAGTGTTTGGGGTCCGGGGGCTTGTGCATGCACGTGAAGGATGAGCATACGGGAGAAAGGGGCGCCCAGTATGGAATATATGCTTAGTTTTTGCATGGGATGACCGGTGCGATCATACCAGCACTAATGCACCGGATCCCATCAGAACTCCGAAGTTAAACGTGCTTGGGCGAGAGTAGTACTAAGATGGGTGACCTCTTGGGAAGTCCTCGTGTTGCACCCCTAAACTTTTTTACAACGTGCATTTTTTAATTATTTATTTTTTTTTCACCATGGCGTGCACGTTTTCGAGGCGGGGGTCAGTGTTTGGGGTCCGGGGGCTTGTGCATGCACGTGAAGGATGAGCATACGGGAGAAAGGGGCGCCCAGTATGGAATATATGCTTAGTTTTTGCATGGGATGACGGGTGCGATCATACCAGCACTAATGCACCGGATCCCATCAGAACTCCGAAGATAAACGTGCTTGGGCGAGAGTAGTACTAAGATGGGTGACCTCTTGGGAAGTCCTCGTGTTGCACGCCCAAACGTTTTTGCAACGTGCATTTTTTAATTATTTAAATTTTTTTTTTCACCATGGCGTGCACGTTTTCGAGGCGGGGGTCAGTGTTTGGGGTCCGGGGGCTTGTGCATGCACGTGAAGGATGAGCATACGGGAGAAAGGGGCGCCCAGTATGGAATATATGCTTAGTTTTTGCATGGGATGACGGGTCCGATCATACCAGCACTAATGCACCGGATCCCATCAGAACTTTGAAGTTAAACGTGCTTGGGCGAGAGTAGTACTAAGATGGGTGACCTCTTGGGAAGTCCTCGTGTTGCACCCCCAAACTTTTTTACAACGTGCATTTTTTAATTATTTAATTTTTTTTTCACCATGGCGTGCACGTTTTCGAGGCGGGGGTCAGTGTTTGGGGTCCGGGGGCTTGTTCATGCACGTGAAGGATGAGCATACGGGAGAAAGGGGCGCCCAGTATGGAATATATGCTTAGTTTTTGCATGGGATGATGGGTGCGATCATACCAGCACTAATGCACCGGATCCCATCAGAACTTCGAAGTAAAACGTGCTTGGGCGAGAGTAGTACTAAGATGGGTGACCTCTTGGGAAGTCCTCGTGTTGCACCCCCAAACTTTTTTGCAACGTGCATTTTTTAATTATTTAATTTTTTTTTCACCATGGCGTGCACGTTTTCGAGGCGGGGGTTAGTGTTTGGGGTCCGGGGGCTTGTGCATGCACGTGAAGGATGAGCATACGGGAGAAAGGGGCGCCCAGTATGGAATATATGCTTAGTTTTTGCATGGGATGACGGGTGCGATCATACCAGCACTAATGCACCGGATCCCATCAGAACTCCGAAGATAAACGTGCTTGGGCGAGAGTAGTACTAAGATGGGTGACCTCTTGGGAAGTCCTCGTGTTGCACGCCCAAACGTTTTTGCAACGTGCATTTTTTAATTATTTAAATTTTTTTTTTCACCATGGCGTGCACGTTTTCGAGGCGGGGGTCAGTGTTTGGGGTCCGGGGGCTTGTGCATGCACGTGAAGGATGAGCATACGGGAGAAAGGGGCGCCCAGTATGGAATATATGCTTAGTTTTTGCATGGGATGACGGGTGCGATCATACCAGCACTAATGCACTGGATCCCATCAGAACTCCGAAGATAAACGCGCTTGGGCGATAGTAGTACTAAGATGGGTGACCTCTTGGGAAGTCCTCGTGTTGCACCCCCAAACTTTTTTGCAACGTGCATTTTTTAATTATTTAATTTTTTTTTTCACCATGGCGTGCACGTTTTCGAGGCGGGGGTCAGTGTTTGGGGTCCGGGGGCTTGTGCATGCACGTGAAGGATGAGCATACGGGAGAAAGGGGCGCCCAGTATGGAATATATGCTTAGTTTTTGCATGGGATGACGGGTGCGATCATACCAGCACTAATGCACCGGATCCCATCAGAACTTCGAAGTGAAACGTGCTTGGGCGAGAGTAGTACTAAGATGGGTGACCTCTTGGGAAGTCCTCGTGTTGCACCCCCAAACTTTTTTGCAACGTGCATTTTTTAATTATTTAATTTTTTTTTCACCATGGCGTGCACGTTTTCGAGGCGGGGGTCAGTGTTTGGGGTCCGGGGGCTTGTGCATGCACGTGAAGGATGAGCATACGGGAGAAAGGGGCGCCCAGTATGGAATATATATTTCTTAGTTTTTGCATGGGATGACGGGTGCGATCATACCAGCACTAATGCACCGGATCCCATCAGAACTTCGAAGATAAACGTGCTTGGGCGAGAGTAGTACTAAGATGGGTGACCTCTTGGGAAGTCCTCGTGTTGCACCCCCAAACTTTTTTGCAACGTGCATTTTTTAATTATTTAATTTTTTTTTCACCATGGCGTGCACGTTTTCGAGGCGGGGGTTAGTGTTTGGGGTCCGGGGGCTTGTGCATGCACGTGAAGGATGAGCATACGGGAGAAAGGGGCGCCCAGTATGGAATATATGCTTAGTTTTTGCATGGGATGACGGGTGCGATCATACCAGCACTAATGCACCGGATCCCATCAGAACTCCGAAGATAAACGTGCTTGGGCGAGAGTAGTACTAAGATGGGTGACCTCTTGGGAAGTCCTCGTGTTGCACGCCCAAACGTTTTTGCAACGTGCATTTTTTAATTATTTAATTTTTTTTTTCACCATGGCGTGCACGTTTTTGAGGCGGGGGTTAGTGTTTGGGGTCCGGGGGCTTGTGCATGCACGTGAAGGATGAGCATACGGGAGAAAGGGGCGCCCAGTATGGAATATATGCTTAGTTTTTGCATGGGATGACGGGTGCGATCATACCAGCACTAATGCACCGGATCCCATCAGAACTCCGAAGATAAACGTGCTTGGGCGAGAGTAGTACTAAGATGGGTGACCTCTTGGGAAGTCCTCGTGTTGCACCCCCAAACTTTTTTGCAACGTGCATTTTTTAATTATTTAATTTTTTTTTTCACCATGGCGTGCACGTTTTCGAGGCGGGGGTCAGTGTTTGGGGTCCGGGGGCTTGTGCATGCACGTGAAGGATGAGCATACGGGAGAAAGGGGCGCCCAGTATGGAATATATGCTTAGTTTTTGCATGGGATGACGGGTGCGATCATACCAGCACTAATGCACCGGATCCCATCAGAACTTCGAAGTGAAACGTGCTTGGGCGAGAGTAGTACTAAGATGGGTGACCTCTTGGGAAGTCCTCGTGTTGCACCCCCAAACTTTTTTGCAACGTGCATTTTTTAATTATTTAATTTTTTTTTCACCATGGCGTGCACGTTTTCGAGGCGGGGGTCAGTGTTTGGGGTCCGGGGGCTTGTGCATGCACGTGAAGGATGAGCATACGGGAGAAAGGGGCGCCCAGTATGGAATATATATTTCTTAGTTTTTGCATGGGATGACGGGTGCGATCATACCAGCACTAATGCACCGGATCCCATCAGAACTTCGAAGATAAACGTGCTTGGGCGAGAGTAGTACTAAGATGGGTGACCTCTTGGGAAGTCCTCGTGTTGCACCCCCAAACTTTTTTGCAACGTGCATTTTTTAATTATTTAATTTTTTTTTCACCATGGCGTGCACGTTTTCGAGGCGGGGGTTAGTGTTTGGGGTCCGGGGGCTTGTGCATGCACGTGAAGGATGAGCATACGGGAGAAAGGGGCGCCCAGTATGGAATATATGCTTAGTTTTTGCATGGGATGACGGGTGCGATCATACCAGCACTAATGCACCGGATCCCATCAGAACTTCGAAGTGAAACGTGCTTGGGCGAGAGTAGTACTAAGATGGGTGACCTCTTGGGAAGTCCTCGTGTTGCACCCCCAAACTTTTTTGCAACGTGCATTTTTTAATTATTTAATTTTTTTTTCACCATGGCGTGCACGTTTTCGAGGCGGGGGTTAGTGTTTGGGGTCCGGGGGCTTGTGCATGCACGTGAAGGATGAGCATACGGGAGAAAGGGGCGCCCAGTATGGAATATATGCTTAGTTTTTGCATGGGATGACGGGTGCGATCATACCAGCACTAATGCACCGGATCCCATCAGAACTCCGAAGATAAACGTGCTTGGGCGAGATTAGTACTAAGATGGGTGACCTCTTGGGAAGTCCTCGTGTTGCACGCCCAAACGTTTTTGCAACGTGCATTTTTTAATTATTTAAATTTTTTTTTTCACCATGGCGTGCACGTTTTCGAGGCGGGGGTCAGTGTTTGGGGTCCGGGGGCTTGTGCATGCACGTGAAGGATGAGCATACGGGAGAAAGGGGCGCCCAGTATGGAATATATGCTTAGTTTTTGCATGGGATGACGGGTGCGATCATACCAGCACTAATGCACCGGATCCCATCAGAACTCCGAAGATAAACGTGCTTGGGCGAGAGTAGTACTAAGATGGGTGACCTCTTGGGAAGTCCTCGTGTTGCACCCCCAAACTTTTTTGCAACGTGCATTTTTTAATTATTTAATTTTTTTTTTCACCATGGCGTGCACGTTTTCGAGGCGGGGGTCAGTGTTTGGGGTCCGGGGGCTTGTGCATGCACGTGAAGGATGAGCATACGGGAGAAAGGGGCGCCCAGTATGGAATATATGCTTAGTTTTTGCATGGGATGACGGGTGCGATCATACCAGCACTAATGCACCGGATCCCATCAGAACTTCGAAGTGAAACGTGCTTGGGCGAGAGTAGTACTAAGATGGGTGACCTCTTGGGAAGTCCTCGTGTTGCACCCCCAAACTTTTTTGCAACGTGCATTTTTTAATTATTTAATTTTTTTTTCACCATGGCGTGCACGTTTTCGAGGCGGGGGTCAGTGTTTGGGGTCCGGGGGCTTGTGCATGCACGTGAAGGATGAGCATACGGGAGAAAGGGGCGCCCAGTATGGAATATATATTTCTTAGTTTTTGCATGGGATGACGGGTGCGATCATACCAGCACTAATGCACCGGATCCCATCAGAACTTCGAAGATAAACGTGCTTGGGCGAGAGTAGTACTAAGATGGGTGACCTCTTGGGAAGTCCTCGTGTTGCACCCCCAAACTTTTTTGCAACGTGCATTTTTTAATTATTTAATTTTTTTTTCACCATGGCGTGCACGTTTTCGAGGCGGGGGTTAGTGTTTGGGGTCCGGGGGCTTGTGCATGCACGTGAAGGATGAGCATACGGGAGAAAGGGGCGCCCAGTATGGAATATATGCTTAGTTTTTGCATGGGATGACGGGTGCGATCATACCAGCACTAATGCACCGGATCCCATCAGAACTCCGAAGATAAACGTGCTTGGGCGAGAGTAGTACTAAGATGGGTGACCTCTTGGGAAGTCCTCGTGTTGCACGCCCAAACGTTTTTGCAACGTGCATTTTTTAATTATTTAAATTTTTTTTTTCACCATGGCGTGCACGTTTTCGAGGCGGGGGTCAGTGTTTGGGGTCCGGGGGCTTGTGCATGCACGTGAAGGATGAGCATACGGGAGAAAGGGGCGCCCAGTATGGAATATATGCTTAGTTTTTGCATGGGATGACGGGTGCGATCATACCAGCACTAATGCACTGGATCCCATCAGAACTCCGAAGATAAACGCGCTTGGGCGATAGTAGTACTAAGATGGGTGACCTCTTGGGAAGTCCTCGTGTTGCACCCCCAAACTTTTTTGCAACGTGCATTTTTTAATTATTTAATTTTTTTTTTCACCATGGCGTGCACGTTTTCGAGGCGGGGGTCAGTGTTTGGGGTCCGGGGGCTTGTGCATGCACGTGAAGGATGAGCATACGGGAGAAAGGGGCGCCCAGTATGGAATATATGCTTAGTTTTTGCATGGGATGACGGGTGCGATCATACCAGCACTAATGCACCGGATCCCATCAGAACTTCAAAGTTAAACGTGCTTGGGCGAGAGTAGTACTAAGATGGGTGACCTCTTGGGAAGTCCTCGTGTTGCACCCCCAAACTTTTTTACAACGTGCATTTTTTAATTATTTAATTTTTTTTTCACCATGGCGTGCACGTTTTCGAGGCGGGGGTCAGTGTTTGGGGTCCGGGGGCTTGTTCATGCACGTGAAGGATGAGCATACGGGAGAAAGGGGCGCCCAGTATGGAATATATGCTTAGTTTTTGCATGGGATGACGGGTGCGATCATACCAGCACTAATGCACCGGATCCCATCAGAACTTCGAAGTTAAACGTGCTTGGGCGAGAGTAGTACTAAGATGGGTGACCTCTTGGGAAGTCCTCGTGTTGCACCCCCAAACTTTTTTGCAACGTGCATTTTTTAATTATTTAATTTTTTTTTCACCATGGCGTGCACGTTTTCGAGGCGGGGGTCAGTGTTTGGGGTCCGGGGGCTTGTGCATGCACGTGAAGGATGAGCATACGGGAGAAAGGGGCGCCCAGTATGGAATATATGCTTAGTTTTTGCATGGGATGACGGGTGCGATCATACCAGCACTAATGCACCGGATCCCATCAGAACTTCGAAGTTAAACGTGCTTGGGCGAGAGTAGTACTAAGATGGGTGACCTCTTGGGAAGTCCTCGTGTTGCACCCCCAAACTTTTTTGCAACGTGCATTTTTTAATTATTTAAATTTTTTTTTTCACCATGGCGTGCACGTTTTCGAGGCGGGGGTCAGTGTTTGGGGTCCGAGGGCTTGTGCATGCACGTGAAGGATGAGCATACGGGAGAAAGGGGCGCCCAGTATGGAATATATGCTTAGTTTTTGCATGGGATGACAGGTGCGATCATAGCAGTACTAATGCACCGGATCCCATCAGAACTCCGAAGTTAAACGCGCTTGGGCGAGAGTAGTACTAAGATGGGTGACCTCTTGGGAAGTCCTCGTGTTGCACGCCCAAACGTTTTTGCAACGTGCATTTTTTAATTATTTAAATTTTTTTTTTCACCATGGCGTGCACGTTTTCGAGGCGGGGGTCAGTGTTTGGGGTCCGGGGGCTTGTGCATGCACGTGAAGGATGAGCATACGGGAGAAAGGGGCGCCCAGTATGGAATATATGCTTAGTTTTTGCATGGGATGACGGGTGCGATCATACCAGCACTAATGCACTGGATCCCATCAGAACTCCGAAGATAAACGCGCTTGGGCGATAGTAGTACTAAGATGGGTGACCTCTTGGGAAGTCCTCGTGTTGCACCCCCAAACTTTTTTGCAACGTGCATTTTTTAATTATTTAATTTTTTTTTTCACCATGGCGTGCACGTTTTCGAGGCGGGGGTCAGTGTTTGGGGTCCGGGGGCTTGTGCATGCACGTGAAGGATGAGCATACGGGAGAAAGGGGCGCCCAGTATGGAATATATGCTTAGTTTTTGCATGGGATGACGGGTGCGATCATGCCAGCACTAATGCACCGGATCCCATCAGAACTTCGAAGTTAAACGTGCTTGGGCGAGAGTAGTACTAAGATGGGTGACCTCTTGGGAAGTCCTCGTGTTGCACCCCCAAACTTTTTTACAACGTGCATTTTTTAATTATTTAATTTTTTTTTCACCATGGCGTGCACGTTTTCGAGGCGGGGGTCAGTGTTTGGGGTCCGGGGGCTTGTTCATGCACGTGAAGGATGAGCATACGGGAGAAAGGGGCGCCCAGTATGGAATATATGCTTAGTTTTTGCATGGGATGACGGGTGCGATCATACCAGCACTAATGCACCGGATCCCATCAGAACTTCGAAGTGAAACGTGCTTGGGCGAGAGTAGTACTAAGATGGGTGACCTCTTGGGAAGTCCTCGTGTTGCACCCCCAAACTTTTTTGCAACGTGCATTTTTTAATTATTTAATTTTTTTTTCACCATGGCGTGCACGTTTTCGAGGCGGGGGTCAGTGTTTGGGGTCCGGGGGCTTGTGCATGCACGTGAAGGATGAGCATACGGGAGAAAGGGGCGCCCAGTATGGAATATATGCTTAGTTTTTGCATGGGATGACGGGTGCGATCATACCAGCACTAATGCACCGGATCCCATCAGAACTTCGAAGTTAAACGTGCTTGGGCGAGAGTAGTACTAAGATGGGTGACCTCTTGGGAAGTCCTCGTGTTGCACCCCCAAACTTTTTTGCAACGTGCATTTTTTAATTATTTAATTTTTTTTTCACCATGGCGTGCACGTTTTCGAGGCGGGGGTTAGTGTTTGGGGTCCGGGGGCTTGTGCATGCACGTGAAGGATGAGCATACGGGAGAAAGGGGCGCCCAGTATGGAATATATGCTTAGTTTTTGCATGGGATGACGGGTGCGATCATACCAGCACTAATGCACCGGATCCCATCAGAACTCCGAAGATAAACGTGCTTGGGCGAGAGTAGTACTAAGATGGGTGACCTCTTGGGAAGTCCTCGTGTTGCACGCCCAAACGTTTTTGCAACGTGCATTTTTTAATTATTTAAATTTTTTTTTTCACCATGGCGTGCACGTTTTCGAGGCGGGGGTCAGTGTTTGGGGTCCGGGGGCTTGTGCATGCACGTGAAGGATGAGCATACGGGAGAAAGGGGCGCCCAGTATGGAATATATGCTTAGTTTTTGCATGGGATGACGGGTGCGATCATACCAGCACTAATGCACTGGATCCCATCAGAACTCCGAAGATAAACGCGCTTGGGCGATAGTAGTACTAAGATGGGTGACCTCTTGGGAAGTCCTCGTGTTGCACCCCCAAACTTTTTTGCAACGTGCATTTTTTAATTATTTAATTTTTTTTTTCACCATGGCGTGCACGTTTTCGAGGCGGGGGTCAGTGTTTGGGGTCCGGGGGCTTGTGCATGCACGTGAAGGATGAGCATACGGGAGAAAGGGGCGCCCAGTATGGAATATATGCTTAGTTTTTGCATGGGATGACGGGTGCGATCATACCAGTACTAATGCACCGGATCCCATCAGAACTTCAAAGTTAAACGTGCTTGGGCGAGAGTAGTACTAAGATGGGTGACCTCTTGGGAAGTCCTCGTGTTGCACCCCCAAACTTTTTTACAACGTGCATTTTTTAATTATTTAATTTTTTTTTCACCATGGCGTGCACGTTTTCGAGGCGGGGGTCAGTGTTTGGGGTCCGGGGGCTTGTTCATGCACGTGAAGGATGAGCATACGGGAGAAAGGGGCGCCCAGTATGAAATATATGCTTAGTTTTTGCATGGGATGACGGGTGCGATCATACCAGCACTAATGCACCGGATCCCATCAGAACTTCGAAGTTAAACGTGCTTGGGCGAGAGTAGTACTAAAATGGGTGACCTCTTGGGAAGTCCTCGTGTTGCACCCCCAAACTTTTTTGCAACGTGCATTTTTTAATTATTTAATTTTTTTTTCACCATGGCGTGCACGTTTTCGAGGCGGGGGTCAGTGTTTGGGGTCCGGGGGCTTGTGCATGCACGTGAAGGATGAGCATACGGGAGAAAGGGGCGCCCAGTATGGAATATATGCTTAGTTTTTGCATGGGATGACGGGTGCGATCATACCAGCACTAATGCACCGGATCCCATCAGAACTTCGAAGTTAAACGTGCTTGGGCGAGAGTAGTACTAAGATGGGTGACCTCTTGGGAAGTCCTCGTGTTGCACCCCCAAACTTTTTTGCAACGTGCATTTTTTAATTATTTAAATTTTTTTTTTCACCATGGCGTGCACGTTTTCGAGGCGGGGGTCAGTGTTTGGGGTCCGAGGGCTTGTGCATGCACGTGAAGGATGAGCATACGGGAGAAAGGGGCGCCCAGTATGGAATATATGCTTAGTTTTTGCATGGGATGACGGGTGCGATCATACCAGTACTAATGCACCGGATCCCATCAGAACTCCGAAGTTAAACGCGCTTGGGCGAGAGTAGTACTAAGATGGGTGACCTCTTGGGAAGTCCTCGTGTTGCACGCCCAAACGTTTTTGCAACGTGCATTTTTTAATTATTTAAATTTTTTTTTTCACCATGGCGTGCACGTTTTCGAGGCGGGGGTCAGTGTTTGGAGTCCGGGGACTTGTGCATGCACGTGAAGGATGAGCATACGGGAGAAAGGGGCGCCCAGTATGGAATATATGCTTAGTTTTTGCATGGGATGATGGGTGCGATCATACCAGCACTAATGCACCAGATCCCATCAGAACTCCGAAGTTAAACACGCTTGGGCGAGAGTAGTACTAAGATGGGTGACCTCTTGGGAAGTCCTCGTGTTGCACCCCCAAACTTTTTTGCAACGTGCATTTTTTAATTATTTAATTTTTTTTTTCACCATGGCGTGCACGTTTTCGAGGCGGGGGTCAGTGTTTGGGGTCCGGGGGCTTGTGCATGCACGTGAAGGATGAGCATACGGGAGAAAGGGGCGCCCAGTATGGAATATATGCTTAGTTTTTGCATGGGATGACGGGTGCGATCATACCAGCACTAATGCACCGGATCCCATCAGAACTCCGAAGTTAAACGCGCTTGGGCGAGAGTAGTACTAAGATGGGCGACCTCTTGGGAAGTCCTCGTGTTGCACCCCCAAACTTTTTTGCAACGTGCATTTTTTAATTATTTAATGTTTTTTTTCACCATGGCGTGCACGTTTTCGAGGCGGGGGTCAGTGTTTGGGGTCCGGGGGCTTGTGCATGCATGTGAAGGATGAGCATACGGGAGAAAGGGGCGCCTAGTATGGAATATATGCTTAGTTTTTGGATGGGATGACGGGTGCGATCAAACCAGCACTAATGCACCGGATCCCATCAGAACTCCGAAGTAAAACGTGCTTGGGCGAGAGTAGTACTAAGATGGGTGACCTCTTGGGAAGTCCTCGTGTTGCACCCCCAAACTTTTTTGCAACGTGCATTTTTTAATTATTTAAATTTTTTTTTTCACCATGGCGTGCACGTTTTCGAGGCGGGGGTCAGTGTTTGGGGTCCGGGGGCTTGTGCATGCACGTGAAGGATGAGCATACGGGAGAAAGGGGCGCCCAGTATGGAATATATGCTTAGTTTTTGCATGGGATGATGGGTGCGATCATACCAGCACTAATGCACCGGATCCCATCAGAACTCCGAAGTTAAACACGCTTGGGCGAGAGTAGTACTAAGATGGGTGACCTCTTGGGAAGTCCTCGTGTTGAACCCCCAAACTTTTTTGCAACGTGCATTTTTTAATTATTTAATTTTTTTTTTCACCATGGCGTGCACGTTTTCGAGGCGGGGGTCAGTGTTTGGGGTCCGGGGGCTTGTGCATGCACGTGAAGGATGAGCATACGGGAGAAAGGGGCGCCCAGTATGGAATATATGCTTAGTTTTTGCATGGGATGACGGGTGCGATCATACCAGCACTAATGCACCGGATCCCATCAGAACTCCGAAGTTAAACGTGCTTGGGCGAGAGTAGTACTAAGATGGGTGACCTCTTGGGAAGTCCTCGTGTTGCACCCCTAAACTTTTTTACAACGTGCATTTTTTAATTATTTATTTTTTTTTCACCATGGCGTGCACGTTTTCGAGGCGAGGGTCAGTGTTTGGGGTCCGGGGGCTTGTGCATGCACGTGAAGGATGAGCATACGGGAGAAAGGGGCGCCCAGTATGGAATATATGCTTAGTTTTTGCATGGGATGACGGGTGCGATCATACCAGCACTAATGCACCGGATCCCATCAGAACTCCGAAGATAAACGTGCTTGGGCGAGAGTAGTACTAAGATGGGTGACCTCTTGGGAAGTCCTCGTGTTGCACGCCCAAACGTTTTTGCAACGTGCATTTTTTAATTATTTAAATTTTTTTTTTCACCATGGCGTGCACGTTTTCGAGGCGGGGGTCAGTGTTTGGGGTCCGGGGGCTTGTGCATGCACGTGAAGGATGAGCATACGGGAGAAAGGGGCGCCCAGTATGGAATATATGCTTAGTTTTTGCATGGGATGACGGGTCCGATCATACCAGCACTAATGCACCAGATCCCATCAGAACTTCGAAGTTAAACGTGCTTGGGCGAGAGTAGTACTAAGATGGGTGACCTCTTGGGAAGTCCTCGTGTTGCACCCCCAAACTTTTTTACAACGTGCATTTTTTAATTATTTAATTTTTTTTTCACCATGGCGTGCACGTTTTCGAGGCGGGGGTCAGTGTTTGGGGTCCGGGGGCTTGTTCATGCACGTGAAGGATGAGCATACGGGAGAAAGGGGCGCCCAGTATGGAATATATGCTTAGTTTTTGCATGGGATGACGGGTGCGATCATACCAGCACTAATGCACCGGATCCCATCAGAACTTCGAAGTTAAACGTGCTTGGGCGAGAGTAGTACTAAGATGGGTGACCTCTTGGGAAGTCCTCGTGTTGCACCCCCAAACTTTTTTGCAACGTGCATTTTTTAATTATTTAATTTTTTTTTCACCATGGCGTGCACGTTTTCGAGGCGGGGGTTAGTGTTTGGGGTCCGGGGGCTTGTGCATGCACGTGAAGGATGAGCATACGGGAGAAAGGGGCGCCCAGTATGGAATATATGCTTAGTTTTTGCATGGGATGACGGGTGCGATCATACCAGCACTAATGCACCGGATCCCATCAGAACTCCGAAGATAAACGTGCTTGGGCGAGAGTAGTACTAAGATGGGTGACCTCTTGGGAAGTCCTCGTGTTGCACGCCCAAACGTTTTTGCAACGTGCATTTTTTAATTATTTAAATTTTTTTTTTCACCATGGCGTGCACGTTTTCGAGGCGGGGGCAGTGTTTGGGGTCCGGGGGCTTGTGCATGCACGTGAAGGATGAGCATACGGGAGAAAGGGGCGCCCAGTATGGAATATATGCTTAGTTTTTGCATGGGATGACGGGTGCGATCATACCAGCACTAATGCACTGGATCCCATCAGAACTCCGAAGATAAACGCGCTTGGGCGATAGTAGTACTAAGATGGGTGACCTCTTGGGAAGTCCTCGTGTTGCACCCCCAAACTTTTTTGCAACGTGCATTTTTTAATTATTTAATTTTTTTTTTCACCATGGCGTGCACGTTTTCGAGCCGGGGGTCAGTGTTTGGGGTCCGGGGGCTTGTGCATGCACGTGAAGGATGAGCATACGGGAGAAAGGGGCGCCCAGTATGGAATATATGCTTAGTTTTTGCATGGGATGACGGGTGCGATCATACCAGCACTAATGCACCGGATCCCATCAGAACTTCGAAGTTAAACGTGCTTGGGCGAGAGTAGTACTAAGATGGGTGACCTCTTGGGAAGTCCTCGTGTTGCACCCCCAAACTTTTTTGCAACGTGCATTTTTTAATTATTTAATTTTTTTTTCACCATGGCGTGCACGTTTTCGAGGCGGGGGTCAGTGTTTGGGGTCCGGGGGCTTGTGCATGCACGTGAAGGATGAGCATACGGGAGAAAGGGGCGCCCAGTATGGAATATATGCTTAGTTTTTGCATGGGATGACGGGTGCGATCATACCAGCACTAATGCACCGGATCCCATCAGAACTTCGAAGTGAAACGTGCTTGGGCGAGAGTAGTACTAAGATGGGTGACCTCTTGGGAAGTCCTCGTGTTGCACCCCCAAACTTTTTTGCAACGTGCATTTTTTAATTATTTAAATTTTTTTTTTCACCATGGCGTGCACGTTTTCGAGGCGGGGGTCAGTGTTTGGGGTCCGGGGGCTTGTGCATGCACGTGAAGGATGAGCATACGGGAGAAAGGGGCGCCCAGTATGGAATATATGCTTAGTTTTTGCATGGGATGATGGGTGCGATCATACCAGCACTAATGCACCGGATCCCATCAGAACTCCGAAGTTAAACACGCTTGGGCGAGAGTAGTACTAAGATGGGTGACCTCTTGGGAAGTCCTCGTGTTGAACCCCCAAACTTTTTTGCAACGTGCATTTTTTAATTATTTAATTTTTTTTTTCACCATGGCGTGCACGTTTTCGAGGCGGGGGTCAGTGTTTGGGGTCCGGGGGCTTGTGCATGCACGTGAAGGATGAGCATACGGGAGAAAGGGGCGCCCAGTATGGAATATATGCTTAGTTTTTGCATGGGATGACGGGTGCGATCATACCAGCACTAATGCACCGGATCCCATCAGAACTCCGAAGTTAAACGTGCTTGGGCGAGAGTAGTACTAAGATGGGTGACCTCTTGGGAAGTCCTCGTGTTGCACCCCTAAACTTTTTTACAACGTGCATTTTTTAATTATTTATTTTTTTTTCACCATGGCGTGCACGTTTTCGAGGCGAGGGTCAGTGTTTGGGGTCCGGGGGCTTGTGCATGCACGTGAAGGATGAGCATACGGGAGAAAGGGGCGCCCAGTATGGAATATATGCTTAGTTTTTGCATGGGATGACGGGTGCGATCATACCAGCACTAATGCACCGGATCCCATCAGAACTCCGAAGATAAACGTGCTTGGGCGAGAGTAGTACTAAGATGGGTGACCTCTTGGGAAGTCCTCGTGTTGCACGCCCAAACGTTTTTGCAACGTGCATTTTTTAATTATTTAAATTTTTTTTTTCACCATGGCGTGCACGTTTTCGAGGCGGGGGTCAGTGTTTGGGGTCCGGGGGCTTGTGCATGCACGTGAAGGATGAGCATACGGGAGAAAGGGGCGCCCAGTATGGAATATATGCTTAGTTTTTGCATGGGATGACGGGTCCGATCATACCAGCACTAATGCACCAGATCCCATCAGAACTTCGAAGTTAAACGTGCTTGGGCGAGAGTAGTACTAAGATGGGTGACCTCTTGGGAAGTCCTCGTGTTGCACCCCCAAACTTTTTTACAACGTGCATTTTTTAATTATTTAATTTTTTTTTCACCATGGCGTGCACGTTTTCGAGGCGGGGGTCAGTGTTTGGGGTCCGGGGGCTTGTTCATGCACGTGAAGGATGAGCATACGGGAGAAAGGGGCGCCCAGTATGGAATATATGCTTAGTTTTTGCATGGGATGACGGGTGCGATCATACCAGCACTAATGCACCGGATCCCATCAGAACTTCGAAGTTAAACGTGCTTGGGCGAGAGTAGTACTAAGATGGGTGACCTCTTGGGAAGTCCTCGTGTTGCACCCCCAAACTTTTTTGCAACGTGCATTTTTTAATTATTTAATTTTTTTTTCACCATGGCGTGCACGTTTTCGAGGCGGGGGTTAGTGTTTGGGGTCCGGGGGCTTGTGCATGCACGTGAAGGATGAGCATACGGGAGAAAGGGGCGCCCAGTATGGAATATATGCTTAGTTTTTGCATGGGATGACGGGTGCGATCATACCAGCACTAATGCACCGGATCCCATCAGAACTCCGAAGATAAACGTGCTTGGGCGAGAGTAGTACTAAGATGGGTGACCTCTTGGGAAGTCCTCGTGTTGCACGCCCAAACGTTTTTGCAACGTGCATTTTTTAATTATTTAAATTTTTTTTTTCACCATGGCGTGCACGTTTTCGAGGCGGGGGCAGTGTTTGGGGTCCGGGGGCTTGTGCATGCACGTGAAGGATGAGCATACGGGAGAAAGGGGCGCCCAGTATGGAATATATGCTTAGTTTTTGCATGGGATGACGGGTGCGATCATACCAGCACTAATGCACTGGATCCCATCAGAACTCCGAAGATAAACGCGCTTGGGCGATAGTAGTACTAAGATGGGTGACCTCTTGGGAAGTCCTCGTGTTGCACCCCCAAACTTTTTTGCAACGTGCATTTTTTAATTATTTAATTTTTTTTTTCACCATGGCGTGCACGTTTTCGAGCCGGGGGTCAGTGTTTGGGGTCCGGGGGCTTGTGCATGCACGTGAAGGATGAGCATACGGGAGAAAGGGGCGCCCAGTATGGAATATATGCTTAGTTTTTGCATGGGATGACGGGTGCGATCATACCAGCACTAATGCACCGGATCCCATCAGAACTTCGAAGTTAAACGTGCTTGGGCGAGAGTAGTACTAAGATGGGTGACCTCTTGGGAAGTCCTCGTGTTGCACCCCCAAACTTTTTTGCAACGTGCATTTTTTAATTATTTAATTTTTTTTTCACCATGGCGTGCACGTTTTCGAGGCGGGGGTCAGTGTTTGGGGTCCGGGGGCTTGTGCATGCACGTGAAGGATGAGCATACGGGAGAAAGGGGCGCCCAGTATGGAATATATGCTTAGTTTTTGCATGGGATGACGGGTGCGATCATACCAGCACTAATGCACCGGATCCCATCAGAACTTCGAAGTGAAACGTGCTTGGGCGAGAGTAGTACTAAGATGGGTGACCTCTTGGGAAGTCCTCGTGTTGCACCCCCAAACTTTTTTGCAACGTGCATTTTTTAATTATTTAATTTTTTTTTCACCATGGCGTGCACGTTTTCGAGGCGGGGGTCAGTGTTTGGGGTCCGGGGGCTTGTGCATGCACGTGAAGGATGAGCATACGGGAGAAAGGGGCGCCCAGTATGGAATATATGCTTAGTTTTTGCATGGGATGACGGGTGCGATCATACCAGCACTAATGCACCGGATCCCATCAGAACTTCGAAGTTAAACGTGCTTGGGCGAGAGTAGTACTAAGATGGGTGACCTCTTGGGAAGTCCTCGTGTTGCACCCCCAAACTTTTTTGCAACGTGCATTTTTTAATTATTTAATTTTTTTTTCACCATGGCGTGCACGTTTTCGAGGCGGGGGTCAGTGTTTGGGGTCCGGGGGCTTGTGCATGCACGTGAAGGATGAGCATACGGGAGAAAGGGGCGCCCAGTATGGAATATATGCTTAGTTTTTGCATGGGATGACGGGTGCGATCATACCAGCACTAATGCACCGGATCCCATCAGAACTTCGAAGTTAAACGTGCTTGGGCGAGAGTAGTACTAAGATGGGTGACCTCTTGGGAAGTCCTCGTGTTGCACCCCCAAACTTTTTTGCAACGTGCATTTTTTAATTATTTAAATTTTTTTTTTCACCATGGCGTGCACGTTTTCGAGGCGGGGGTCAGTGTTTGGGGTCTGAGGGCTTGTGCATGCACGTGAAGGATGAGCATACGGGAGAAAGGGGCGCCCAGTATGGAATATATGCTTAGTTTTTGCATGGGATGACGGGTGCGATCATACCAGTACTAATGCACCGGATCCCATCAGAACTCCGAAGTTAAACGCGCTTGGGCGAGAGTAGTACTAAGATGGGTGACCTCTTGGGAAGTCCTCGTGTTGCACGCCCAAACGTTTTTGCAACGTGCATTTTTTAATTATTTAAATTTTTTTTTTCACCATGGCGTGCACGTTTTCGAGGCGGGGGTCAGTGTTTGGGGTCCGGGGGCTTGTGCATGCACGTGAAGGATGAGCATACGGGAGAAAGGGGCGCCCAGTATGGAATATATGCTTAGTTTTTGCATGGGATGACGGGTGCGATCATACCAGCACTAATGCACTGGATCCCATCTTAACTCCGAAGTTAAACGCGCTTGGGCGATAGTAGTACTAAGATGGGTGACCTCTTGGGAAGTCCTCGTGTTGCACGCCCAAACGTTTTTGCAACGTGCATTTTTTAATTATTTAAATTTTTTTTTCACCATGGCGTGCACGTTTTCGAGGCGGGGGTCAGTGTTTGGGGTCCGGGGGCTTGTGCATGCACGTGAAGGATGAGCATACGGGAGAAAGGGGCGCCCAGTATGGAATATATGCTTAGTTTTTGCATGGGATGACGGGTGCGATCATACCAGCACTAATGCACTGGATCCCATCAGAACTCCGAAGTTAAACGCGCTTGGGCGATAGTAGTACTAAGATGGGTGACCTCTTGGGAAGTCCTCGTGTTGCACCCCCAAACTTTTTTGCAACGTGCATTTTTTAATTATTTAAATTTTTTTTTTCACCATGGCGTGCACGTTTTCGAGGCGGGACTCAGTGTTTGGGGTCCGGGGGCTTGTGCATGCACGTGAAGGATGAGCATACGGGAGAAAGGGGCGCCTAGTATGGAATATATGCTTAGTTTTTGCATGGGATGACGGGTGCGATCATACCAGCACTAATGCAATGGATCCCATCAGAACTCCGAAGTTAAACGCGCTTGGGCGATAGTAGTACTAAGATGGGTGACCTCTTGGGAAGTCCTCGTGTTGCACCCCCAAACTTTTTTGCAACGTGCATTTTTTAATTATTTAATTTTTTTTTCACCATTGCGTGCACGTTTTCAAGGCGGGGGTCAGTGTTTGGGGTCCGGGGGCTTGTGCATGCACGTGAAGGATGAGCATACGGGAGAAAGGGGCGCCCAGTATGGAATATATGCTTAGTTTTTGCATGGGATGACGGGTGCGATCATACCAGCACTAATGCACCGGATCCCATCAGAACTCCGAAGATAAACGTGCTTGGGTGAGAGTAGTACTAAGATGGGTGACCTCTTGGGAAGTCCTCGTGTTGCACCCCCAAACTTTTTTAAAACGTGCATTTTTTAATTATTTAAATTTTTTTTTTCACCATGGCGTGCACGTTTTCGAGGCGGGGGTCAGTGTTTGGGGTCCGAGGGCTTGTGCATGCACGTGAAGGTTGAGCATACGGGAGAAAGGGGCGCCCAGTATGGAATATATGCTTAGTTTTTGCATGGGATGACGGGTGCGATCATACCAGTACTAATGCACCGGATCCCATCAGAACTCCGAAGTTAAACGCGCTTGGGCGAGAGTAGTACTAAGATGGGTGACCTCTTGGGAAGTCCTCGTGTTGCACGCCCAAACGTTTTTGCAACGTGCATTTTTTAATTATTTAAATTTTTTTTTTCACCATGGCGTGCACGTTTTCGAGGCGGGGGTCAGTGTTTGGGGTCCGGGGGCTTGTGCATGCACGTGAAGGATGAGCATACGGGAGAAAGGGGCGCCCAGTATGGAATATATGCTTAGTTTTTGCATGGGATGACGGGTGCGATCATACCAGCACTAATGCACTGGATCCCATCAGAACTCCGAAGTTAAACGCGCTTGGGCGATAGTAGTACTAAGATGGGTGACCTCTTGGGAAGCCCTCGTGTTGCACCCCCAAAATTTTTTGCAACGTGCATTTTTTAATTATTTAAATTTTTTTTTTCACCATGGCGTGCACGTTTTCGAGGCGGGGGTCAGTGTTTGGGGCCCGGGGGCTTGTGCATGCACGTGAAGGATGAGCATACGGGAGAAAGGGGCGCCCAGTATGGAATATATGCTTAGTTTTTGCATGGGATGACGGGTGCGATCATACCAGCACTAATGCACCGGATCCCATCAGAACTCCGAAGTTAAACGCGCTTGGGCGAGAGTAGTACTAAGATGGGTGACCTCTTGGGAAGTCCTCGTGTTGCACCCCCAAACTTTTTTGCAACGTGCATTTTTTAATTATTTAATTTTTTTTTCACCATGGCGTGCACGTTTTCGAGGCGGGGGTCAGTGTTTGGGGTCCGGGGGCTTGTGCATGCACATGAAGGATGAGCATATGGGAGAAAGGGGCGCCCAGTATGGAATATATGCTTAGTTTTTGCATGGGATGACCGGTGCGATCATACCAGCACTAATGCACCGGATCCCATCAGAACTCCGAAGTTAAACGTGCTAGGGCGAGAGTAGTACTAAGATGGGTGACCTCTTGGGAAGTCCTCGTGTTGCACCCCCAAACTTTTTTACAACGTGCATTTTTTAATTATTTATTTTTTTTTCACCATGGCGTGCACGTTTTCGAGGCGGGGGTCAGTGTTTGGGGTCCGGGGGCTTGTGCATGCACGTGAAGGATGAGCATACGGGAGAAAGGGGCGCCCAGTATGGAATATATGCTTAGTTTTTGCATGGGATGACGGGTGCGATCATACCAGCACTAATGCACCGGATCCCATCAGAACTCCGAATATAAACGTGCTTGGGCGAGAGTAGTACTAAGATGGGTGACCTCTTGGGAAGTCCTCGTGTTGCACGCCCAAACGTTTTTGCAACGTGCATTTTTTAATTATTTAATTTTTTTTTTTCACCATGGCGTGCACGTTTTCGAGGCGGGGGTCAGTGTTTGGGGTCCGGGGGCTTGTGCATGCACGTGAAGGATGAGCATACGGGAGAAAGGGGCGCCCAGTATGGAATATATGCTTAGTTTTTGCATGGGATGACGGGTGCGATCATACCAGCACTAATGCACTGGATCCCATCAGAACTCCGAAGTTAAACGCGCTTGGGCGATAGTAGTACTAAGATGGGTGACCTCTTGGGAAGTCCTCGTGTTGCACCCCCAAACTTTTTTGCAACGTGCATTTTTTAATTATTTAATTTTTTTTTTCACCATGGCGTGCACGTTTTCGAGGCGGGGGTGAGTGTTTGGGGTCCGGGGGCTTGTGCATGCACGTGAAGGATGAGCATACGGGAGAAAGGGGCGCCCAGTATGGAATATATGCTTAGTTTTTGCATGGGATGACGGGTGCGATCATACCAGCACTAATGCACCGGATCCCATCAGAACTCCGAAGATAAACGTGCTTGGGTGAGAGTAGTACTAAGATGGGTGACCTCTTGGGAAGTCCTCGTGTTGCACCCCCAAACTTTTTTGCAACGTGCATTTTTTAATTATTTAAATTTTTTTTTTCACCATGGCGTGCACGTTTTCGAGGCGGGGGTCAGTGTTTGGGGTCCGAGGGCTTGTGCATGCACGTGAAGGTTGAGCATACGGGAGAAAGGGGCGCCCAGTATGGAATATATGCTTAGTTTTTGGATGGGATGACGGGTGCGATCATACCAGTACTAATGCACCGGATCCCATCAGAACTCCGAAGTTAAACGCGCTTGGGCGAGAGTAGTACTAAGATGGGTGACCTCTTGGGAAGTCCTCGTGTTGCACCCCCAAACTTTTTTACAACGTGCATTTTTTAATTATTTATTTTTTTTTCACCATGGCGTGCACGTTTTCGAGGCGGGGGTCAGTGTTTGGGGTCCGGGGGCTTGTGCATGCACGTGAAGGATGAGCATACGGGAGAAAGGGGCGCCCAGTATGGAATATATGCTTAGTTTTTGCATGGGATGACGGGTGCGATCATACCAGCACTAATGCACCGGATCCCATCAGAACTCCGAATATAAACGTGCTTGGGCGAGAGTAGTACTAAGATGGGTGACCTCTTGGGAAGTCCTCGTGTTGCACGCCCAAACGTTTTTGCAACGTGCATTTTTTAATTATTTAATTTTTTTTTTCACCATGGCGTGCACGTTTTCGAGGCGGGGGTCAGTGTTTGGGGTCCGGGGGCTTGTGCATGCACGTGAAGGATGAGCATACGGGAGAAAGGGGCGCCCAGTATGGAATATATGCTTAGTTTTTGCATGGGATGACGGGTGCGATCATACCAGCACTAATGCACTGGATCCCATCAGAACTCCGAAGTTAAACGCGCTTGGGCGATAGTAGTACTAAGATGGGTGACCTCTTGGGAAGTCCTCGTGTTGCACCCCCAAACTTTTTTGCAACGTGCATTTTTTAATTATTTAATTTTTTTTTTCACCATGGCGTGCACGTTTTCGAGGCGGGGGTGAGTGTTTGGGGTCCGGGGGCTTGTGCATGCACGTGAAGGATGAGCATACGGGAGAAAGGGGCGCCCAGTATGGAATATATGCTTAGTTTTTGCATGGGATGACGGGTGCGATCATACCAGCACTAATGCACCGGATCCCATCAGAACTCCGAAGATAAACGTGCTTGGGTGAGAGTAGTACTAAGATGGGTGACCTCTTGGGAAGTCCTCGTGTTGCACCCCCAAACTTTTTTGCAACGTGCATTTTTTAATTATTTAAATTTTTTTTTTCACCATGGCGTGCACGTTTTCGAGGCGGGGGTCAGTGTTTGGGGTCCGAGGGCTTGTGCATGCACGTGAAGGTTGAGCATACGGGAGAAAGGGGCGCCCAGTATGGAATATATGCTTAGTTTTTGCATGGGATGACGGGTGCGATCATACCAGTACTAATGCACCGGATCCCATCAGAACTCCGAAGTTAAACGCGCTTGGGCGAGAGTAGTACTAAGATGGGTGACCTCTTGGGAAGTCCTCGTGTTGCACGCCCAAACGTTTTTGCAACGTGCATTTTTTAATTATTTAAATTTTTTTTTTCACCATGGCGTGCACGTTTTCGAGGCGGGGGTCAGTGTTTGGGGTCCGGGGGCTTGTGCATGCACGTGAAGGATGAGCATACGGGAGAAAGGGGCGCCCAGTATGGAATATATGCTTAGTTTTTGCATGGGATGACGGGTGCGATCATACCAGCACTAATGCACTGGATCCCATCAGAACTCCGAAGTTAAACGCGCTTGGGCGATAGTAGTACTAAGATGGGTGACCTCTTGGGAAGCCCTCGTGTTGCACCCCCAAAATTTTTTGCAACGTGCATTTTTTAATTATTTAAATTTTTTTTTTCACCATGGCGTGCACGTTTTCGAGGCGGGGGTCAGTGTTTGGGGCCCGGGGGCTTGTGCATGCACGTGAAGGATGAGCATACGGGAGAAAGGGGCGCCCAGTATGGAATATATGCTTAGTTTTTGCATGGGATGACGGGTGCGATCATACCAGCACTAATGCACCGGATCCCATCAGAACTCCGAAGTTAAATGCGCTTGGGCGAGAGTAGTACTAAGATGGGTGACCTCTTGGGAAGTCCTCGTGTTGCACCCCCAAACTTTTTTGCAACGTGCATTTTTTAATTATTTAATTTTTTTTTCACCATGGCGTGCACGTTTTCGAGGCGGGGGTCAGTGTTTGGGGTCCGGGGGCTTGTGCATGCACATGAAGGATGAGCATATGGGAGAAAGGGGCGCCCAGTATGGAATATATGCTTAGTTTTTGCATGGGATGACCGGTGCGATCATACCAGCACTAATGCACCGGATCCCATCAGAACTCCGAAGTTAAACGTGCTAGGGCGAGAGTAGTACTAAGATGGGTGACCTCTTGGGAAGTCCTCGTGTTGCACCCCCAAACTTTTTTACAACGTGCATTTTTTAATTATTTATTTTTTTTTCACCATGGCGTGCACGTTTTCGAGGCGGGGGTCAGTGTTTGGGGTCCGGGGGCTTGTGCATGCACGTGAAGGATGAGCATACGGGAGAAAGGGGCGCCCAGTATGGAATATATGCTTAGTTTTTGCATGGGATGACGGGTGCGATCATACCAGCACTAATGCACCGGATCCCATCAGAACTCCGAATATAAACGTGCTTGGGCGAGAGTAGTACTAAGATGGGTGACCTCTTGGGAAGTCCTCGTGTTGCACGCCCAAACGTTTTTGCAACGTGCATTTTTTAATTATTTAAATTTTTTTTTTCACCATGGCGTGCACGTTTTCGAGGCGGGGGTCAGTGTTTGGGGTCCGGGGGCTTGTGCATGCACGTGAAGGATGAGCATACGGGAGAAAGGGGCGCCCAGTATGGAATATATGCTTAGTTTTTGCATGGCATGACGGGTGCGATCATACCAGCACTAATGCACTGGATCCCATCAGAACTCCGAAGTTAAACGCGCTTGGGCGATAGTAGTACTAAGATGGGTGACCTCTTGGGAAGTCCTCGTGTTGCACCCCCAAACTTTTTTGCAACGTGCATTTTTTAATTATTTAATTTTTTTTTTCACCATGGCGTGCACGTTTTCGAGGCGGGGGTGAGTGTTTGGGGTCCGGGGGCTTGTGCATGCACGTGAAGGATGAGCATACGGGAGAAAGGGGCGCCCAGTATGGAATATATGCTTAGTTTTTGCATGGGATGACGGGTGCGATCATACCAGCACTAATGCACCGGATCCCATCAGAACTCCGAAGATAAACGTGCTTGGGCGAGAGTAGTACTAAGATGGGTGACCTCTTGGGAAGTCCTCGTGTTGCACCCCCAAACTTTTTTGCAACGTGCATTTTTTAATTATTTAATTTTTTTTTCACCATGGCGTGCACGTTTTCGAGGCGGGGGTGAGTGTTTGGGGTCCGGGGGCTTGTGCATGCACGTGAAGGATGAGCATACGGGAGAAAGGGGCGCCCAGTATGGAATATATGCTTAGTTTTTGCATGGGATGACGGGTGCGATCATACCAGCACTAATGCACCGGATCCCATCAGAACTCCGAAGTTAAACGTGTTTGGGCGAGAGTAGTACTAAGATGGGTGACCTCTTGGGAAGTCCTCGTGTTGCACCCCCAAACTTTTTTGCAACGTGCATTTTTTAATTAATTAATTTTTTTTTTCACCATGGCGTGCACGTTTTCGAGGCGGGGGTGAGTGTTTGGGGTCCGGGGGCTTGTGCATGCACGTGAAGGATGAGCATACGGGAGAAAGGGGCGCCCAGTATGGAATATATGCTTAGTTTTTGCATGGGATGACGGGTGCGATCATACCAGCACTAATGCACCGGATCCCATCAGAACTCCGAAGTTAAATGCGCTTGGGCGAGAGTAGTACTAAGATGGGTGACCTCTTGGGAAGTCCTCGTGTTGCACCCCCAAACTTTTTTGCAACGTGCATTTTTTAATTATTTAATTTTTTTTTCACCATGGCGTGCACGTTTTCGAGGCGGGGGTCAGTGTTTGGGGTCCGGGGGCTTGTGCATGCACATGAAGGATGAGCATATGGGAGAAAGGGGCGCCCAGTATGGAATATATGCTTAGTTTTTGCATGGGATGACCGGTGCGATCATACCAGCACTAATGCACCGGATCCCATCAGAACTCCGAAGTTAAACGTGCTAGGGCGAGAGTAGTACTAAGATGGGTGACCTCTTGGGAAGTCCTCGTGTTGCACCCCCAAACTTTTTTACAACGTGCATTTTTTAATTATTTATTTTTTTTTCACCATGGCGTGCACGTTTTCGAGGCGGGGGTCAGTGTTTGGGGTCCGGGGGCTTGTGCATGCACGTGAAGGATGAGCATACGGGAGAAAGGGGCGCCCAGTATGGAATATATGCTTAGT
The DNA here is from genome assembly GCF_963576675.1 of Euphorbia lathyris. Classification (NCBI taxonomy): domain Eukaryota; kingdom Viridiplantae; phylum Streptophyta; class Magnoliopsida; order Malpighiales; family Euphorbiaceae; genus Euphorbia; species Euphorbia lathyris. The sequence goes on along the minus strand of NC_088910.1, from coordinate 132,584,879 downwards.
TTTTGCATGGGATGACGGGTGCGATCATACCAGCACTAATGCACCGGATCCCATCAGAACTCCGAATATAAACGTGCTTGGGCGAGAGTAGTACTAAGATGGGTGACCTCTTGGGAAGTCCTCGTGTTGCACGCCCAAACGTTTTTGCAACGTGCATTTTTTAATTATTTAAATTTTTTTTTTCACCATGGCGTGCACGTTTTCGAGGCGGGGGTCAGTGTTTGGGGTCCGGGGGCTTGTGCATGCACGTGAAGGATGAGCATACGGGAGAAAGGGGCGCCCAGTATGGAATATATGCTTAGTTTTTGCATGGCATGACGGGTGCGATCATACCAGCACTAATGCACTGGATCCCATCAGAACTCCGAAGTTAAACGCGCTTGGGCGATAGTAGTACTAAGATGGGTGACCTCTTGGGAAGTCCTCGTGTTGCACCCCCAAACTTTTTTGCAACGTGCATTTTTTAATTATTTAATTTTTTTTTTCACCATGGCGTGCACGTTTTCGAGGCGGGGGTGAGTGTTTGGGGTCCGGGGGCTTGTGCATGCACGTGAAGGATGAGCATACGGGAGAAAGGGGCGCCCAGTATGGAATATATGCTTAGTTTTTGCATGGGATGACGGGTGCGATCATACCAGCACTAATGCACCGGATCCCATCAGAACTCCGAAGATAAACGTGCTTGGGCGAGAGTAGTACTAAGATGGGTGACCTCTTGGGAAGTCCTCGTGTTGCACCCCCAAACTTTTTTGCAACGTGCATTTTTTAATTATTTAATTTTTTTTTCACCATGGCGTGCACGTTTTCGAGGCGGGGGTGAGTGTTTGGGGTCCGGGGGCTTGTGCATGCACGTGAAGGATGAGCATACGGGAGAAAGGGGCGCCCAGTATGGAATATATGCTTAGTTTTTGCATGGGATGACGGGTGCGATCATACCAGCACTAATGCACCGGATCCCATCAGAACTCCGAAGTTAAACGTGTTTGGGCGAGAGTAGTACTAAGATGGGTGACCTCTTGGGAAGTCCTCGTGTTGCACCCCCAAACTTTTTTGCAACGTGCATTTTTTAATTAATTAATTTTTTTTTTCACCATGGCGTGCACGTTTTCGAGGCGGGGGTGAGTGTTTGGGGTCCGGGGGCTTGTGCATGCACGTGAAGGATGAGCATACGGGAGAAAGGGGCGCCCAGTATGGAATATATGCTTAGTTTTTGCATGGGATGACGGGTGCGATCATACCAGCACTAATGCACCGGATCCCATTAGAACTCCGAAGTTAAACGTGCTTGGGCGAGAGTAGTACTAAGATGGGTGACCTCTTGGGAAGTCCTCGTGTTGCACCCCCAAACTTTTTTGCAACGTGTATTTTTTAATTATTTAATTTTTTTTTCACCATGGCGTGCACGTTTTCGAGGCGGGCCCAAACTTTTTTACAACGTGCATTTTTTAATTATTTAATTTTTTTTTTCACCATGGCGTGCACGTTTTCGAGGCGGGGGTCAGTGTTTGGGGTCCGGGGGCTTGTGCATGCACGTGAAGGATGAGCATACGGGAGAAAGGGGCGCCCAGTATGGAATATATGCTTAGTTTTTGCATGGGATGACGGGTGCGATCATACCAGCACTAATGCACCGGATCCCATCAGAACTCCGAAGATAAACGTGCTTGGGCGAGAGTAGTACTAAGATGGGTGACCTATTGGGAAGTCCTCGTGTTGCACCCCCAAACTTTTTTGCAACGTGCATTTTTTAATTATTTAATTTTTTTTTCACCATGGCGTGCACGTTTTCGAGGCGGGCCCAAACTTTTTTGCAACGTGCATTTTTTAATTATTTAATTTTTTTTTCACCATGGCGTGCACGTTTTCGAGGCGGGGGTCAGTGTTTGGGGTCCGGGGGCTTGTGCATGCACGTGAAGGATGAGCATACGGGAGAAAGGGGCGCCCAGTATGGAATATATGCTTAGTTTTTGCAATGGATGACGGGTGCGATCATACCAGCACTAATGCACCGGATCCCATCAGAACTCCGATGTTAAACGTGCTTGGGCGAGAGTAGTACTAAGATGGGTGACCTCTTGGGAAGTCCTCGGGTTGCACCCCCAAACTTTTTTGCAACGTGCATTTTTTAATTATTTAATTTTTTTTTTCACCATGGCGTGCACGTTTTCGAGGCGGGGGTCAGTGTTTGGGGTCCGGGGGCTTGTGCTTGCACGTGAAGGATGAGCATACGGGAGAAAGGGGCGCCCAGTATGGAATATATGCTTAGTTTTTGCATGGGATGACGGGTGCGATCATACCAGCACTAATGCACCGGATCCCATCAGAACTCCGAAGTAAAACGTCCTTGGGCGAGAGTAGTACTAAGATGGGTGACCTCTTGGGAAGTCCTCGTGTTGCACCCCCAAACTTTTTTGCAACGTGCATTTTTTAATTATTTAATATTTTTTTTCACCATGGCGTGCACGTTTTCGAGGCAGGGGTGAGTGTTTGGGGTCCAGGGGCTTGTGCATGCACGTGAAGGATGAGCATACGGGAGAAAGGGGCGCCCAGTATGGAATATATGCTTAGTTTTTGCATGGGATGACGGGTGCGATCATACCAGCACTAATGCACCGGATCCCATTAGAACTCCGAAGTTAAACGTGCTTGGGCGAGAGTAGTACTAAGATGGGTGACCTCTTGGGAAGTCCTCGTCTTGCGCCCCCAAACTTTTTTGCAACATGCATTTTTTAATTATTTAATTTTTTTTTCACCATGGCGTGCACGTTTTCGAGGCGGGGGTCAGTGTTTGGGGTCCGGAGGCTTGTGCATGCACGTGAAGGATGAGCATACGGGAGAAAGGGGCGCCCAGTATGGAATATATGCTTAGTTTTTGCATGGGATGACGGGTGCGATCATACCAGCACTAATGCACCGGATCCCATCAGAACTCCGAAGTCAAACGTGTGCATTTTTTAATTATTTAATTTTTTTTTCACCATGGCGTGCACGTTTTCGAGGCGGGGGTCAGTGTTTGGGGTCCGGAGGCTTGTGCATGCACGTGAAGGATGAGCATACGGGAGAAAGGGGCGCCCAGTATGGAATATATGCTTAGTTTTTGCATGGGATGACGGGTGCGATCATACCAGCACTAATGCACCGGATCCCATCAGAACTCCGAAGTCAAACGTGCTTGGGCGAGAGTAGTACTAAGATGGGTGACCTCTTGGGAAGTCCTCGTGTTGCACCCCCAAACGTTTTTGCAACGTGCATTTTTTAATTATTTAAATTTTTTTTTTCACCATGGCGTGCACGTTTTCGAGGCGGGGGTCAGTGTTTGGGGTCCGGGGGCTTGTGCATGCACGTGAAGGATGAGCATACGGGAGAAAGGGGCGCCCAGTATGGAATATATGCTTAGTTTTTGCATGGGATGACGGGTGCGATCATACCAGCACTAATGCACCGGATCCCATCAGAACTCCGAAGATAAACGCGCTTGGGCGAGAGTAGTACTAAGATGGGTGACCTCTTGGGAAGTCCTCGTGTTGCACGCCCAAACGTTTTTGCAACGTGCATTTTTTAATTATTTAAATTTTTTTTTTCACCATGGCGTGCACGTTTTCGAGGCGGGGGTCAGTGTTTGGGGTCCGGGGGCTTGTGCATGCACGTGAAGGATGAGCATACGGGAGAAAGGGGCGCCCAGTATGGAATATATGCTTAGTTTTTGCATGGGATGACGGGTACGATCATACCAGCACTAATGCACTGGATCCCATCAGAACTCCGAAGTTAAACGCGCTTGGGCGATAGTAGTACTAAGATGGGTGACCTCTTGGGAAGCCCTCGTGTTGCACCCCCAAACTTTTTTGCAACGTGCATTTTTTAATTATTTAAATTTTTTTTTTCACCATGGCGTGCACGTTTTCGAGGCGGGGGTCAGTGTTTGGGGTCCGGGGGCTTGTGCATGCACGTGAAGGATGAGCATACGGGAGAAAGGGGCGCCCAGTATGGAATATATGCTTAGTTTTTGCATGGGATGACGGGTGCGATCATACCAGCACTAATGCACCGGATCCCATCAGAACTCCGAAGTTAAACGCGCTTGGGCGAGAGTAGTACTAAGATGGGTGACCTCTTGGGAAGTCCTCGTGTTGCACCCCCAAACTTTTTTGCAACGTGCATTTTTTAATTATTTAATTTTTTTTTCACCATGGCGTGCACGTTTTCGAGGCGGGGGTCAGTGTTTGGGGTCCGGGGGCTTGTGCATGCACATGAAGGATGAGCATATGGGAGAAAGGGGCGCCCAGTATGGAATATATGCTTAGTTTTTGCATGGGATGACCGGTGCGATCATACCAGCACTAATGCACCGGATCCCATCAGAACTCCGAAGTTAAACGTGCTAGGGCGAGAGTAGTACTAAGATGGGTGACCTCTTGGGAAGTCCTCGTGTTGCACCCCCAAACTTTTTTACAACGTGCATTTTTTAATTATTTATTTTTTTTTCACCATGGCGTGCACGTTTTCGAGGCGGGGGTGAGTGTTTGGGGTCCGGGGGCTTGTGCATGCACGTGAAGGATGAGCATACGGGAGAAAGGGGCGCCCAGTATGGAATATATGCTTAGTTTTTGCATGGGATGACGGGTGCGATCATACTAGCACTAATGCACCGGATCCCATCAGAACTCCGAAGATAAACGTGCTTGGGCGAGAGTAGTACTAAGATGGGTGACCTCTTGGGAAGTCCTCGTGTTGCACGCCCAAACGTTTTTGCAACGTGCATTTTTTAATTATTTAAATTTTTTTTTTCACCATGGCGTGCACGTTTTCGAGGCGGGGGTCAGTGTTTGGGGTCCGGGGGCTTGTGCATGCACGTGAAGGATGAGCATACGGGAAAAAGGGGCGCCCAGTATGGAATATATGCTTAGTTTTTGCATGGGATGACGGGTGCGATCATACCAGCACTAATGCACTGGATCCCATCAGAACTCCGAAGTTAAACGCGCTTGGGCGATAGTAGTACTAAGATGGGTGACCTCTTGGGAAGTCCTCGTGTTGCACCCCCAAACTTTTTTGCAACGTGCATTTTTTAATTATTTAATTTTTTTTTTCACCATGGCGTGCACGTTTTCGAGGCGGGGGTGAGTGTTTGGGGTCCGGGGGCTTGTGCATGCACGTGAAGGATGAGCATACGGGAGAAAGGGGCGCCCAGTATGGAATATATGCTTAGTTTTTGCATGGGATGACGGGTGCGATCATACCAGCACTAATGCACCGGATCCCATCAGAACTCCGAAGATAAACGTGCTTGGGTGAGAGTAGTACTAAGATGGGTGACCTCTTGGGAAGTCCTCGTGTTGCACCCCCAAACTTTTTTGCAACGTGCATTTTTTAATTATTTAATTTTTTTTTCACCATGGCGTGCACGTTTTCGAGGCGGGGGTGAGTGTTTGGGGTCCGGGGGCTTGTGCATGCACGTGAAGGATGAGCATACGGGAGAAAGGGGCGCCCAGTATGGAATATATGCTTAGTTTTTGCATGGGATGACGGGTGCGATCATACCAGCACTAATGCACCGGATCCCATCAGAACTCCGAAGTTAAACGTGCTAGGGCGAGAGTAGTACTAAGATGGGTGACCTCTTGGGAAGTCCTCGTGTTGCACCCCCAAACTTTTTTACAACGTGCATTTTTTAATTATTTATTTTTTTTTCACCATGGCGTGCACGTTTTCGAGGCGGGGGTCAGTGTTTGGGGTCCGGGGGCTTGTGCATGCACGTGAAGGATGAGCATACGGGAGAAAGGGGCGCCCAGTATGGAATATATGCTTAGTTTTTGCATGGGATGACGGGTGCGATCATACCAGCACTAATGCACCGGATCCCATCAGAACTCCGAAGATAAACGTGCTTGGGCGAGAGTAGTACTAAGATGGGTGACCTCTTGGGAAGTCCTCGTGTTGCACCCCCAAACTTTTTTGCAACGTGCATTTTTTAATTATTTAATTTTTTTTTCACCATGGCGTGCACGTTTTCGAGGCGGGGGTCAGTGTTTGGGGTCCGGGGGCTTGTGCATGCACGTGAAGGATGAGCATACGGGAGAAAGGGGCGCCCAGTATGGAATATATGCTTAGTTTTTGCATGGGATGACGGGTGCGATCATACCAGCACTAATGCACCGGATCCCATCAGAACTCCGAAGATAAACGTGCTTGGGTGAGAGTAGTACTAAGATGGGTGACCTCTTGGGAAGTCCTCGTGTTGCACCCCCAAACTTTTTTGCAACGTGCATTTTTTAATTATTTAATTTTTTTTTCACCATGGCGTGCACGTTTTCGAGGCGGGGGTGAGTGTTTGGGGTCCGGGGGCTTGTGCATGCACGTGAAGGATGAGCATACGGGAGAAAGGGGCGCCCAGTATGGAATATATGCTTAGTTTTTGCATGGGATGACGGGTGCGATCATACCAGCACTAATGCACCGGATCCCATCAGAACTCCGAAGTTAAACGTGCTAGGGCGAGAGTAGTACTAAGATGGGTGACCTCTTGGGAAGTCCTCGTGTTGCACCCCCAAACTTTTTTACAACGTGCATTTTTTAATTATTTATTTTTTTTTCACCATGGCGTGCACGTTTTCGAGGCGGGGGTCAGTGTTTGGGGTCCGGGGGCTTGTGCATGCACGTGAAGGATGAGCATACGGGAGAAAGGGGCGCCCAGTATGGAATATATGCTTAGTTTTTGCATGGGATGACGGGTGCGATCATACCAGCACTAATGCACCGGATCCCATCAGAACTCCGAAGATAAACGTGCTTGGGCGAGAGTAGTACTAAGATGGGTGACCTCTTGGGAAGTCCTCGTGTTGCACCCCCAAACTTTTTTGCAACGTGCATTTTTTAATTATTTAATTTTTTTTTCACCATGGCGTGCACGTTTTCGAGGCGGGGGTCAGTGTTTGGGGTCCGGGGGCTTGTGCATGCACGTGAAGGATGAGCATACGGGAGAAAGGGGCGCCCAGTATGGAATATATGCTTAGTTTTTGCATGGGATGACGGGTGCGATCATACCAGCACTAATGCACTGGATCCCATCAGAACTCCGAAGTTAAACGCGCTTGGGCGATAGTAGTACTAAGATGGGTGACCTCTTGGGAAGTCCTCGTGTTGCACCCCCAAACTTTTTTGCAACGTGCATTTTTTAATTATTTATTTTTTTTTTCACCATGGCGTGCACGTTTTCGAGGCGGGGGTGAGTGTTTGGGGTCCGGGGGCTTGTGCATGCACGTGAAGGATGAGCATACGGGAGAAAGGGGCGCCCAGTATGGAATATATGCTTAGTTTTTGCATGGGATGACGGGTGCGATCATACCAGCACTAATGCACCGGATCCCATCAGAACTCCGAAGATAAACGTGCTTGGGCGAGAGTAGTACTAAGATGGGTGACCTCTTGGGAAGTCCTCGTGTTGCACCCCCAAACTTTTTTGCAACGTGCATTTTTTAATTATTTAATTTTTTTTTCACCATGGCGTGCACGTTTTCGAGGCGGGGGTGAGTGTTTGGGGTCCGGGGGCTTGTGCATGCACGTGAAGGATGAGCATACGGGAGAAAGGGGCGCCCAGTATGGAATATATGCTTAGTTTTTGCATGGGATGACGGGTGCGATCATACCAGCACTAATGCACCGGATCCCATCAGAACTCCGAAGTTAAACGTGTTTGGGCGAGAGTAGTACTAAGATGGGTGACCTCTTGGGAAGTCCTCGTGTTGCACCCCCAAACTTTTTTGCAACGTGCATTTTTTAATTATTTAATTTTTTTTTTCACCATGGCGTGCACGTTTTCGAGGCGGGGGTCAGTGTTTGGGGTCCGGGGGCTTGTGCATGCACGTGAAGGATGAGCATACGGGAGAAAGGGGTGCCCAGTATGGGATATATGCTTAGTTTTTGCATGGGATGACGGGTGCGATCATACCAGCACTAATGCACCGGATCCCATTAGAACTCCGAAGTTAAACGTGCTTGGGCGAGAGTAGTACTAAGATGGGTGACCTCTTGGGAAGTCCTCGTGTTGCACCCCCAAACTTTTTTGCAACGTGTATTTTTTAATTATTTAATTTTTTTTTCACCATGGCGTGCACGTTTTCGAGGCGGGCCCAAACTTTTTTACAACGTGCATTTTTTAATTATTTAATTTTTTTTTTTCACCATGGCGTGCACGTTTTCGAGGCGGGGGTCAGTGTTTGGGGTCCGGGGGCTTGTGCATGCACGTGAAGGATGAGCATACGGGAGAAAGGGGCGCCCAGTATGGAATATATGCTTAGTTTTTGCATGGGATGACGGGTGCGATCATACCAGCACTAATGCACCGGATCCCATCAGAACTCCGAAGATAAACGTGCTTGGGCGAGAGTAGTACTAAGATGGGTGACCTATTGGGAAGTCCTCGTGTTGCACCCCCAAACTTTTTTGCAATGTGCATTTTTTAATTATTTAATTTTTTTTTCACCATGGCGTGCACGTTTTCGAGGCGGGCCCAAACTTTTTTGCAATGTGCATTTTTTAATTATTTAATTTTTTTTTCACCATGGCGTGCACGTTTTCGAGGCGGGGGTCAGTGTTTGGGGTCCGGGGGCTTGTGCATGCACGTGAAGGATGAGCATACGGGAGAAAGGGGCGCCCAGTATGGAATATATGCTTAGTTTTTGCATTGGATGACGGGTGCGATCATACCAGCACTAATGCACCGGATCCCATCAGAACTCCGATGTTAAACGTGCTTGGGCGAGAGTAGTACTAAGATGGGTGACCTCTTGGGAAGTCCTCGGGTTGCACCCCCAAACTTTTTTGCAACGTGCATTTTTTAATTATTTAATTTTTTTTTTCACCATGGCGTGCACGTTTTCGAGGCGGGGGTCAGTGTTTGGGGTCCGGGGGCTTGTGCATGCACGTGAAGGATGAGCATACGGGAGAAAGGGGCGCCCAGTATGGAATATATGCTTAGTTTTTGCATGGGATGACGGGTGCGATCATACCAGCACTAATGCACCGGATCCCATCAGAACTCCGAAGTAAAACGTGCTTGGGCGAGAGTAGTACTAAGATGGGTGACCTCTTGGGAAGTCCTCGTGTTGCACCCCCAAACTTTTTTGCAACGTGCATTTTTTAATTATTTAATTTTTTTTTTCACCATGGCGTGCACGTTTTCGAGGCAGGGGTGAGTGTTTGGGGTCCAGGGGCTTGTGCATGCACGTGAAGGATGAGCATACGGGAGAAAGGGGCGCCCAGTATGGAATATATGCTTAGTTTTTGCATGGGATGACGGGTGCGATCATACCAGCACTAATGCACCGGATCCCATTAGAACTCCGAAGTTAAACGTGCTTGGGCGAGAGTAGTACTAAGATGGGTGACCTCTTGGGAAGTCCTCGTCTTGCGCCCCCAAACTTTTTTGCAACGTGCATTTTTTAATTATTTAATTTTTTTTTCACCATGGCGTGCACGTTTTCGAGGCGGGGGTCAGTGTTTGGGGTCCGGAGGCTTGTGCATGCACGTGAAGGATGAGCATACGGGAGAAAGGGGCGCCCAGTATGGAATATATGCTTAGTTTTTGCATGGGATGACGGGTGCGATCATACCAGCACTAATGCACCGGATCCCATCAGAACTCCGAAGTCAAACGTGTGCATTTTTTAATTATTTAATTTTTTTTTCACCATGGCGTGCACGTTTTCGAGGCGGGGGTCAGTGTTTGGGGTCCGGAGGCTTGTGCATGCACGTGAAGGATGAGCATACGGGAGAAAGGGGCGCCCAGTATGGAATATATGCTTAGTTTTTGCATGGGATGACGGGTGCGATCATACCAGCACTAATGCACCGGATCCCATCAGAACTCCGAAGTCAAACGTGCTTGGGCGAGAGTAGTACTAAGATGGGTGACCTCTTGGGAAGTCCTCGTGTTGCACCCCCAAACGTTTTTGCAACGTGCATTTTTTAATTATTTAAATTTTTTTTTTCACCATGGCGTGCACGTTTTCGAGGCGGGGGTCAGTGTTTGGGGTCCGGGGGCTTGTGCATGCACGTGAAGGATGAGCATACGGGAGAAAGGGGCGCCCAGTATGGAATATATGCTTAGTTTTTGCATGGGATGACGGGTGCGATCATACCAGCACTAATGCACCGGATCCCATCAGAACTCCGAAGTTAAACGCGCTTGGGCGAGAGTAGTACTAAGATGGGTGACCTCTTGGGAAGTCCTCGTGTTGCACCCCCAAACTTTTTTGCAACGTGCATTTTTTAATTATTTAATTTTTTTTTTCACCATGGCGTGCGCGTTTTCGAGGCGGGGGTCAGTGTTTGGGGTCCGGGGGCTTGTGCATGCACGTGAAGGATGAGCATACGGGAGAAAGGGGCGTCCAGTATGGAATATATGCTTAGTTTTTGCATGGGATGACGGGTGCGATCATACCAGCACTAATGCACCGGATCCCATCAGAACTCCGAAGTCAAACGTGTGCATTTTTTAATTATTTAATTTTTTTTTCACCATGGCGTGCACGTTTTCGAGGCGGGGGTCAGTGTTTGGGGTCCGGAGGCTTGTGCATGCACGTGAAGGATGAGCATACGGGAGAAAGGGGCGCCCAGTATGGAATATATGCTTAGTTTTTGCATGGGATGACGGGTGCGATCATACCAGCACTAATGCACCGGATCCCATCAGAACTCCGAAGTTAAACGTGCTTGGGCGAGAGTAGTACTAAGATGGGTGACCTCTTGGGAAGTCCTCGTGTTGCACCCCCAAACTTTTTTGCAACGTGCATTTTTTAATTATTTAATTTTTTTTTCACCATGGCGTGCGCGTTTTCGAGGCGGGGGTCAGTGTTTGGGGTCCGGGGGCTTGTGCATGCACGTGAAGGATGAGCATACGGGAGAAAGGGGCGTCCAGTATGGAATATATGCTTAGTTTTTGCATGGGATGACGGGTGCGATCATACCAGCACTAATGCACCGGATCCCATCAGAACTCCGAAGTCAAACGTGCTTGGGCGAGAGTAGTACTAAAATGGGTGACCTGTTGGGAAGTCCTAGTGTTGCACCCCCAAACTTTTTTGCAACGTGCATTTTTTAATTATTTAATTTTTTTTCACCATGGCGTGCACGTTTTCGAGGCGGGCCCAAACTTTTTTGCAACGTGCATTTTTTAATTATTTAATTTATTTTTTCACCATGGCGTGCACGTTTTCGAGGCGGGGGTCAGTGTTTGGGGTCCGGGGGCTTGTGCATGCACGTGAAGGATGAGCATACGGGAGAAAGGGGCGCCCAGTATGGAATATATGCTTAGTTTTTGCATGGGATGACGGGTGCGATCATACCAGCACTAATGCACCGGATCCCATCAGAACTCCGAAGCTAAACGTGCTTGGGCGAGAGTAGTACTAAGATGGGTGACCTCTTGGGAAGTCCTCGTGTTGCACCCCCAAACTTTTTTGCAACGTGCATTTTTTAATTATTTAATTTTTTTTTCACCATGGCGTGCACGTTTTCGAGGCGGGGGTCAGTGTTTGGGGTCCGGGGGCTTGTGCATGCACGTGAAGGATGAGCATACGGGAGAAAGGGGCGCCCAGTATGGAATATATGCTTAGTTTTTGCATGGGATGACGGGTGCGATCATACCAGCACTAATGCACCGGATCCCATCAGAACTCCGAAGTTAAACGTGCTTGGGCGAGAGTAGTACTAAGATGGGTGACCTCTTGGGAAGTCCTCGTGTTGCACCCCCAAACTTTTTTACAACGTGCATTTTTTAATTATTTAAATTTTTTTTTCACCATGGCGTGCACGTTTTCGAGGCGGGGGTCAGTGTTTGGGGTCCGGGGGCTTGTGCATGCACGTGAAGGATGAGCATACGGGAGAAAGGTGCGCCCAGTATGGAATATATGCTTAGTTTTTGCATGGGATGACGGGTGCGATCATACCAGCACTAATGCACCGGATCCCATCAGAACTCCGAAGTTAAACGCGCTTGGGCGAGAGTAGTACTAAGATGGGCGACCTCTTGGGAAGTCCTCGTGTTGCACCCCCAAACTTTTTTGCAACGTGCATTTTTTAATTATTTAATGTTTTTTTTCACCATGGCGTGCACGTTTTCGAGGCGGGGGTCAGTGTTTGGGGTCCGGGGGCTTGTGCATGCACGTGAAGGATGAGCATACGGGAGAAAGGGGCGCCCAGTATGGAATATATGCTTAGTTTTTGCATGGGATGACGGGTGCGATCATACCAGCACTAATGCACCGGATCCCATCAGAACTCCGAAGTAAAACGTGCTTGGGCGAGAGTAGTACTAAGATGGGTGACCTCTTGGGAAGTCCTCGTGTTGCACCCCCAAACTTTTTGCAACGTGCATTTTTTAATTATTTAATTTTTTTTTCACCATGGCGTGCACGTTTTCGAGGCGGGGGTGAGTGTTTGGGGTCCGGGGGCTTGTGCATGCACGTGAAGGATGAGCATACGGGAGAAAGGGGCGCCCAGTATGGAATATATGCTTAGTTTTTGCATGGGATGACGGGTGCGATCATACCAGCACTAATGCACCGGATCCCATCAGAACTCCGAAGATAAACGTGCTTGGGCGAGAGTAGTACTAAGATGGGTGACCTCTTGGGAAGTCCTCGTGTTGCACCCCCAAACTTTTTTGCAACGTGCATTTTTTAATTATTTAATTTTTTTTTCACCATGGCGTGCACGTTTTCGAGGCGGGGGTGAGTGTTTGGGGTCCGGGGGCTTGTGCATGCACGTGAAGGATGAGCATACGGGAGAAAGGGGCGCCCAGTATGGAATATATGCTTAGTTTTTGCATGGGATGACGGGTGCGATCATACCAGCACTAATGCACCGGATCCCATCAGAACTCCGAAGATAAACGTGTTTGGGCGAGAGTAGTACTAAGATGGGTGACCTCTTGGGAAGTCCTCGTGTTGCACCCCCAAACTTTTTTGCAACGTGCATTTTTTAATTATTTAATTTTTTTTTCACCATGGCGTGCACGTTTTCGAGGCGGGGGTGAGTGTTTGGGGTCCGGGGGCTTGTGCATGCACGTGAAGGATGAGCATACGGGAGAAAGGGGCGCCCAGTATGGAATATATGCTTAGTTTTTGCATGGGATGACGGGTGCGATCATACCAGCACTAATGCACCGGATCCCATTAGAACTCCGAAGATAAACGTGCTTGGGCGAGAGTAGTACTAAGATGGGTGACCTCTTGGGAAGTCCTCGTGTTGCACCCCCAAACTTTTTTGCAACGTGCATTTTTTAATTATTTAATTTTTTTTTTTCACCATGGCGTACACGTTTTCGAGGCGGGGGTCAGTGTTTGGGGTCCGGGGGCTTGTGCATGCACGTGAAGGATGAGCATACGGGAGAAAGGGGCGCCCTGTATGGAATATATGCTTAGTTTTTGCATGGGATGACCGGTGCGATCATACCAGCACTAATGCACCGGATCCCATCAGAACTCCGAAGTTAAACGTGCTTGGGCGAGAGTAGTACTAAGATGGGTGACCTCTTGGGAAGTCCTCGTGTTGCACCCCCAAACTTTTTTACAACGTGCATTTTTTAATTATTTATTTTTTTTTCACCATGGCGTGCACGTTTTCGAGGCGGGGGTCAGTGTTTGGGGTCCGGGGGCTTGTGCATGCACGTGAAGGATGAGCATACGGGAGAAAGGGGCGCCCAGTATGGAATATATGCTTAGTTTTTGCATGGGATGACGGGTGCGATCATACCAGCACTAATGCACCGGATCCCATCAGAACTCCGAAGATAAACGTGCTTGGGCGAGAGTAGTACTAAGATGGGTGACCTCTTGGGAAGTCCTCATGTTGCACGCCCAAACGTTTTTGCAACGTGCATTTTTTAATTATTTAAATTTTTTTTTTCACCATGGCGTGCACGTTTTCGAGGCGGGGGTCAGTGTTTGGGGTCCGGGGGCTTGTGCATGCACGTGAAGGATGAGCATACGGGAGAAAGGGGCGCCCAGTATGGAATATATGCTTAGTTTTTGCATGGGATGACGGGTGCGATCATACCAGCACTAATGCACCGGATCCCATCAGAACTCCGAAGTTAAACGCGCTTGGGCGAGAGTAGTACTAAGATGGGTGACCTCTTGGGAAGTCCTCGTGTTGCACCCCCAAACTTTTTTGCAACGTGCATTTTTTAATTATTTAATTTTTTTTTTCACCATGGCGTGCGCGTTTTCGAGGCGGGGGTCAGTGTTTGGGGTCCGGGGGCTTGTGCATGCACGTGAAGGATGAGCATACGGGAGAAAGGGGCGTCCAGTATGGAATATATGCTTAGTTTTTGCATGGGATGACGGGTGCGATCATACCAGCACTAATGCACCGGATCCCATCAGAACTCCGAAGTCAAACGTGTGCATTTTTTAATTATTTAATTTTTTTTTCACCATGGCGTGCACGTTTTCGAGGCGGGGGTCAGTGTTTGGGGTCCGGAGGCTTGTGCATGCACGTGAAGGATGAGCATACGGGAGAAAGGGGCGCCCAGTATGGAATATATGCTTAGTTTTTGCATGGGATGACGGGTGCGATCATACCAGCACTAATGCACCGGATCCCATCAGAACTCCGAAGTTAAACGTGCTTGGGCGAGAGTAGTACTAAGATGGGTTACCTCTTGGGAAGTCCTCGTGTTGCACCCCCAAACTTTTTTGCAACGTGCATTTTTTAATTATTTAATTTTTTTTTCACCATGGCGTGCGCGTTTTCGAGGCGGGGGTCAGTGTTTGGGGTCCGGGGGCTTGTGCATGCACGTGAAGGATGAGCATACGGGAGAAAGGGGCGTCCAGTATGGAATATATGCTTAGTTTTTGCATGGGATGACGGGTGCGATCATACCAGCACTAATGCACCGGATCCCATCAGAACTCCGAAGTCAAACGTGCTTGGGCGAGAGTAGTACTAAAATGGGTGACCTGTTGGGAAGTCCTAGTGTTGCACCCCCAAACTTTTTTGCAACGTGCATTTTTTAATTATTTAATTTTTTTTTCACCATGGCGTGCACGTTTTCGAGGCGGGCCCAAACTTTTTTGCAACGTGCATTTTTTAATTATTTAATTTATTTTTTCACCATGGCGTGCACGTTTTTGAGGCGGGGGTCAGTGTTTGGGGTCCGGGGGCTTGTGCATGCACGTGAAGGATGAGCATACGGGAGAAAGGGGCGCCCAGTATGGAATATATGCTTAGTTTTTGCATGGGATGACGGGTGCGATCATACCAGCACTAATGCACCGGATCCCATCAGAACTCCGAAGCTAAACGTGCTTGGGCGAGAGTAGTACTAAGATGGGTGACCTCTTGGGAAGTCCTCGTGTTGCACCCCCAAACTTTTTTGCAACGTGCATTTTTTAATTATTTAATTTTTTTTCACCATGGCGTGCACGTTTTCGAGGCGGGGGTCAGTGTTTGGGGTCCGGGGGCTTGTGCATGCACGTGAAGGATGAGCATACGGGAGAAAGGGGCGCCCAGTATGGAATATATGCTTAGTTTTTGCATGGGATGACGGGTGCGATCATACCAGCACTAATGCACCGGATCCCATCAGAACTCCGAAGTTAAACGTGCTTGGGCGAGAGTAGTACTAAGATGGGTGACCTCTTGGGAAGTCCTCGTGTTGCACCCCCAAACTTTTTTACAACGTGCATTTTTTAATTATTTAAATTTTTTTTTCACCATGGCGTGCACGTTTTCGAGGCGGGGGTCAGTGTTTGGGGTCCGGGGGCTTGTGCATGCACGTGAAGGATGAGCATACGGGAGAAAGGTGCGCCCAGTATGGAATATATGCTTAGTTTTTGCATGGGATGACGGGTGCGATCTTTTTTGCAACGTGCATTTTTTAATTATTTAATTTTTTTTTTCACCATGGCGTGCACGTTTTCGAGGCGGGGGTCAGTGTTTGGGGTCCGGGGGCTTGTGCATGCACGTGAAGGATGAGCATACGGGAGAAAGGGGCGCCCAATATGGAATATATGCTTAGTTTTTGCATGGGATGACGGGTGCGATCATACCAGCACTAATGCACCGGATCCCATCAGAACTCCGAAGTGAAACGTGGTTGGGCGAGAGTAGTACTAAGATGGGTGACCTATTGGGAAGTCCTCGTGTTGCACACCCAAACTTTTTTGCAACGTGCATTTTTTAATTATTTAATTTTTTTTTCACCATGGCGTGCACGTTTTCGAGGCGGGCCCAAACTTTTTTGCAACGTGCATTTTTTAATTATTTAATTTTTTTTTCACCATGGCGTGCACGTTTTCGAGGTGGGGGTCAGTGTTTGGGGTCCGGGGGCTTGTGCATGCACGTGAAGGATGAGCATACGGGAGAAAGGGGCGCCCAGTATGGAATATATGCTTAGTTTTTGTATGGGATGACGGGTGCGATCATACCAGCACTAATGCATCGGATCCCATCAGAACTCCGAAGTTAAACGTGCTTGGGCGAGAGTAGTACTAAGATGGGTGACCTCTTAGGAAGTCCTCGTGTTGCACCCCCAAACTTTTTTGCAACGTGCATTTTTTAATTATTTAATTTTTTTTTCACCATGGCATGCACGTTTTCGAGGCGGGGGTCAGTGTTTGGGGTCCGGGGGCTTGTGCATGCACGTGAAGGATGAGCATACGGGAGAAATGGGCGCCCAGTATGGAATATATGCTTAGTTTTTGCATGGGATGACGGGTGCGATCATACCAGCACTAATGCACCGGATCCCATCAGAACTCCAAAGTTAAACGTGCTTGGGCGAGAGTAGTACTAAGATGGGTGACCTTTTGGGAAGTCCTCGTGGTGCACCCCCAAACTTTTTTGCAACGTGCATTTTTTAATTATTTAATTTTTTTTTTCACCATGGCGTGCACGTTTTCGAGGCGGGGGTCAGTGTTTGGGGTCCGGGGGCTTGTGCATGCACGTGAAGGATGAGCATACGGGAGAAAGGGGCGCCCAGTATGGAATATATGCTTAGTTTTTGCATGGGATGACGGGTGCGATCATACCAGCACTAATGCACCGGATCCCATCAGAACTCCGAAGTGAAACGTGCTTGGGCGAGAGTAGTACTAAGATGGGTGACCTTTTGGGAAGTCCTCGTGGTGCACCCCAAAACTTTTTTGCAACGTGCATTTTTTAATTATTTAATTTTTTTTTTCACCATGGCGTGCACGTTTTCGAGGCGGGGGTCAGTGTTTGGGGTCCGGGGGCTTGTGCATGCACGTGAAGGATGAGCATACGGGAGAAAGGGGCGCCCAGTATGGAATATGTGCTTAGTTTTTGCATGGGATGACGGGTGCGATCATACCAGCACTAATGCACCGGATCCCATCAAAACTCCGAAGTTAAACGTGCTTGGGCGAGAGTAGTACTAAGATGGGTGACCTCTTGGGAAGTCCTCGTGTTGCACCCCCAAACTTTTTTGCAACGTGCATTTTTTAATTATTTAATTTTTTTTTCACCATGGCGTGCACGTTTTCGAGGCGGGCCCAAACTTTTTTGCAACGTGCATTTTTTAATTATTTAATTTTTTTTTCACCATGGCGTGCACGTTTTCGAGGCGGGGGTCAGTGTTTGGGGTCCGGGGGCTTGTGCATGCACGTGAAGGATGAGCATACGGGAGAAAGGGGCGCCCAATATGGAATATATGCTTAGTTTTTGCATGGGATGACGGGTGCGATCATACCAGCACTAATGCACCGGATCCCATCAGAACTCCGAAGTGAAACGTGGTTGGGCGAGAGTAGTACTAAGATGGGTGACCTATTGGGAAGTCCTCGTGTTGCACACCCAAACTTTTTTGCAACGTGCATTTTTTAATTATTTAATTTTTTTTTCACCATGGCGTGCACGTTTTCGAGGCGGGCCCAAACTTTTTTGCAACGTGCATTTTTTAATTATTTAATTTTTTTTTCACCATGGCGTGCACGTTTTCGAGGTGGGGGTCAGTGTTTGGGGTCCGGGGGCTTGTGCATGCACGTGAAGGATGAGCATACGGGAGAAAGGGGCGCCCAGTATGGAATATATGCTTAGTTTTTGTATGGGATGACGGGTGCGATCATACCAGCACTAATGCATCGGATCCCATCAGAACTCCGAAGTTAAACGTGCTTGGGCGAGAGTAGTACTAAGATGGGTGACCTCTTGGGAAGTCCTCGTGTTGCACCCCTAAACTTTTTTGCAACGTGCATTTTTTAATTATTTAATTTTTTTTTCACCATGGCATGCACGTTTTCGAGGCGGGGGTCAGTGTTTGGGGTCCGGGGGCTTGTGCATGCACGTGAAGGATGAGCATACGGGAGAAATGGGCGCCCAGTATGGAATATATGCTTAGTTTTTGCATGGGATGACGGGTGCGATCATACCAGCACTAATGCACCGGATCCCATCAGAACTCCGAAGTTAAACGTGCTTGGGCGAGAGTAGTACTATGATGGGTGACCTCTTGGGAAGTCCTCGGGTTTACCCCTAAACTTTTTTGCAACGTGCATTTTTTAATTATTTAATTTTTTTTTTCACCATGGCGTGCACGTTTTCGAGGCGGGGGTCAGTGTTTGGGGTCCGGGGGCTTGTGCATGCACGTGAAGGATGAGCATACGGGAGAAAGGGGCTCCCAGTATGGAATATATGCTTAGTTTTTGCATGGGATGACGGGTGCGATCATACCAGCACTAATGCACCGGATCCCATCAGAACTCCAAAGTTAAACGTGCTTGGGCGAGAGTAGTACTAAGATGGGTGACCTTTTGGGAAGTCCTCGTGGTGCACCCCCAAACTTTTTTGCAACGTGCATTTTTTAATTATTTAATTTTTTTTTTCACCATGGCGTGCACGTTTTCGAGGCGGGGGTCAGTGTTTGGGGTCCGGGGGCTTGTGCATGCACGTGAAGGATGAGCATACGGGAGAAAGGGGCGCCCAGTATGGAATATATGCTTAGTTTTTGCATGGGATGACGGGTGCGATCATACCAGCACTAATGCACCGGATCCCATCAGAACTCCGAAGTGAAACGTGCTTGGGCGAGAGTAGTACTAAGATGGGTGACCTTTTGGGAAGTCCTCGTGGTGCACCCCAAAACTTTTTTGCAACGTGCATTTTTTAATTATTTAATTTTTTTTTTCACCATGGCGTGCACGTTTTCGAGGCGGGGGTCAGTGTTTGGGGTCCGGGGGCTTGTGCATGCACGTGAAGGATGAGCATACGGGAGAAAGGGGCGCCCAGTATGGAATATGTGCTTAGTTTTTGCATGGGATGACGGGTGCGATCATACCAGCACTAATGCACCGGATCCCATCAGAACTCCGAAGTTAAACGTGCTTGGGCGAGAGTAGTACTAAGATGGGTGACCTCTTGGGAAATCCTCGTGTTGCACCCCCAAACTTTTTTGCAACGTCCATTTTTTAATTATTTAATTTTTTTTTCACCATGGCATGCACGTTTTCGAGGCGGGGGTCAGTGTTTGGGGTCCGGGGGCTTGTGCATGCACGTGAAGGATGAGCATACGGGAGAAAGGGGCGCCCAGTATGGAATATATGCTTAGTTTTTGCATGGGATGACGGGTGCGATCATACCAGCACTAATGCACCGGATCCCATCAGAACTCCGAAGTTAAACGTGCTTGGGCGAGAGTAGTACTATGATGGGTGACCTCTTGGGAAGTCCTCGGGTTTACCCCTAAACTTTTTTGCAACGTGCATTTTTTAATTATTTAATTTTTTTTTTCACCATGGCGTGCACGTTTTCGAGGCGGGGGTCAGTGTTTGGGGTCCGGGGGCTTGTGCATGCACGTGAAGGATGAGCATACGGGAGAAAGGGGCGCCCAGTATGGAATATATGCTTAGTTTTTGCATGGGATGACGGGTGCGATCATACCAGCACTAATGCACCGGATCCAATCAGAACTCCGAAGTTAAACGTGCTTGGGCGAGAGTAGTACTAAGATGGGTGACCTTTTGGGAAGTCCTCGTGGTGCACCCCCAAACTTTTTTGCAACGTGCATTTTTTAATTATTTAATTTTTTTTTTCACCATGGCGTGCACGTTTTCGAGGCGGGGGTCAGTGTTTGGGGTCCGGGGGCTTGTGCATGCACGTGAAGGATGAGCATACGGGAGAAAGGGGCGCCCAGTATGGAATATATGCTTAGTTTTTGCATGGGATGACGGGTGCGATCATACCAGCACTAATGCACCGGATCCCATCAGAACTCCGAAGTGAAACGTGCTTGGGCGAGAGTAGTACTAAGATGGGTGACCTTTTGGGAAGTCCTCGTGGTGCACCCCAAAACTTTTTTGCAACGTGCATTTTTTAATTATTTAATTTTTTTTTTCACCATGGCGTGCACGTTTTCGAGGCGGGGGTCAGTGTTTGGGGTCCGGGGGCTTGTGCATGCACGTGAAGGATGAGCATACGGGAGAAAGGGGCGCCCAGTATGGAATATGTGCTTAGTTTTTGCATGGGATGACGGGTGCGATCATACCAGCACTAATGCACCGGATCCCATCAGAACTCCGAAGTTAAACGCGCTTGGGCGAGAGTAGTACTAAGATGGGTGACCTCTTGGGAAATCCTCGTGTTGCACCCCCAAACTTTTTTGCAACGTGCATTTTTTAATTATTTAATTTTTTTTTCACCATGGCGTGCACATTTTCGAGGCGGGCCCAAACTTTTTTGCAACGTGCATTTTTTAATTATTTAATTTTATTTTTCACCATGGCGTGCACGTTTTCGAGGCGGGGGTCAGTGTTTGGGGTCCGGGGGCTTGTGCATGCACGTGAAGGATGAGCATACGGGAGAAAGGGGCGCCCAATATGGAATATATGCGTAGTTTTTGCATGGAATGACGGGTGCGATCATACCAGCACTAATGCACCGGATCCCATCAGAACTCCGAAGTTCAACGTGCTTGGGCGAGAGTAGTACTAAGATGGGTGACCTCTTGGGAAGTCCTCGTGTTGCACCCCGAAACTTTTTTGCAACGTGCATTTTTTAATTATTTAATTTTTTTTTTCACCATGGCGTGCACGTTTTCGAGGCGGGGGTCAGTGTTTGGGGTCCGGGGGCTTGTGCATGCACGTGAAGGATGAGCATACGGGAGAAAGGGGCGCCCAGTATGGAATATATGCTTAGTTTTTGCATGGGATGACGGGTGCGATCATACCAGCACTAATGCACCGGATCCCATCAGAACTCCGAAGTTAAACGTGCTTGGGCGAGAGTAGTACTAAGATGGGTGACCTCTTGGGAAGTCCTCGTGTTGCACCCCCAAACTTTTTTGCAACGTGCATTTTTTAATTATTTAATTTTTTTTTCACCATGGCGTGCACGTTTTCGAGGCGGGCCCAAACTTTTTTGCAACGTGCATTTTTTAATTATTTAATTTTTTTTTCACCATGGCGTGCACGTTTTCGAGGCGGGGGTCAGTGTTTGGGGTCCGGGGGCTTGTGCATGCACGTGAAGGATGAGCATACGGGAGAAAGGGGCGCCCAGTATGGAATATATGCTTAGTTTTTGCATGGGATGACGGGTGCGATCATACCAGCACTAATGCATCGGATCCCATCAGAACTCCGAAGTTAAACGTGCTTGGGTGAGAGTAGTACTAAGATGGGTGACCTCTTGGGAAGTCCTCGTGTTGCACCCCCAAACTTTTTTGCAACGTGCATTTTTTAATTATTTAATTTTTTTTTCACCATAGCATGCACGTTTTCGAGGCGGGGGTCAGTGTTTGGGGTCCGGGGGCTTGTGCATGCACGTGAAGGATGAGCATACGGGAGAAAGGGGCGCCCAGTATGGAATATATGCTTAGTTTTTGCATGGGATGACGGGTGCGATCATACCAGCACTAATGCACCGGATCCCATCAGAACTCCGAAGCTAAACGTGCTTGGGCGAGAGTAGTACTAAGATGGGTGACCTTTTGGGAAGTCCTCGTGGTGCACCCCCAAACTTTTTTGCAACGTGCATTTTTTAATTATTTAATTTTTTTTTTCACCATGGCGTGCACGTTTTCGAGGCGGGGGTCAGTGTTTGGGGTCCGGGGGCTTGTGCATGCACGTGAAGGATGAGCATACGGGAGAAAGGGGCGCCCAGTATGCAATATATGCTTAGTTTTTGCATGGGATGACGGGTGCGATCATACCAGCACTAATGCACCGGATCCCATCAGAACTCCGAAGTGAAACGTGCTTGGGCGAGAGTAGTACTAAGATGGGTGACCTTTTGGGAAGTCCTCGTGGTGCACCCCAAAACTTTTTTGCAACGTGCATTTTTTAATTATTTAATTTTTTTTTTCACCATGGCGTGCACGTTTTCGAGGCGGGGGTCAGTGTTTGGGGTCCGGGGGCTTGTGCATGCACGTGAAGGATGAGCATACGGGAGAAAGGGGCGCCCAGTATGGAATATGTGCTTAGTTTTTGCATGGGATGACGGGTGCGATCATACCAGCACTAATGCATCGGATCCCATCAGAACTCCGAAGTTAAACGTGCTTGGGCGAGAGTAGTACTAAGATGGGTGACCTCTTGGGAAATCCTCGTGTTGCACCCCCAAACTTTTTTGCAACGTGCATTTTTTAATTATTTAATTTTTTTTTCACCATGGCGTGCACGTTTTCGAGGCGGGCCCAAACTTTTTTGCAACGTGCATTTTTTAATTATTTAATTTTTTTTTTCACCATGGCGTGCACGTTTTCGAGGCGGGGGTCAGTGTTTGGGGTCCGGGGGCTTGTGCATGCACGTGAAGGATGAGCATACGGGAGAAAGGGGCGCCCAATATGGAATATATGCGTAGTTTTTGCATGGAATGACGGTTGCGATCATACCAGCACTAATGCACCGGATCCCATCAGAACTCCGAAGTCAAACGTGCTTGGGCGAGAGTAGTACTAAGATGGGTGACCTCTTGGGAAGTCCTCGTGTTGCACCCCGAAACTTTTTTGCAACGTGCATTTTTTAATTATTGAATTTTTTTTTTCACCATGGCGTGCACGTTTTCGAGGCGGGGGTCAGTGTTTGGGGTCCGGGGGCTTGTGCATGCACGTGAAGGATGAGCATACGGGAGAAAGGGGCGCCCAGTATGGAATATATGCTTAGTTTTTGCATGGGATGACGGGTGCGATCATACCAGCACTAATGCACCGGATCCCATCAGAACTCCGAAGTTAAACGTGCTTGGGCGAGAGTAGTACTAAGATGGGTGACCTCTTGGGAAGTCCTCGTGTTGCACCCCCAAACTTTTTTGCAACGTGCATTTTTTAATTATTTAATTTTTTTTTCACCATGGCGTGCACGTTTTCGAGGCGGGCCCAAACTTTTTTGCAACGTGCATTTTTTAATTATTTAATTTTTTTTTCACCATGGCGTGCACGTTTTCGAGGCGGGGGTCAGTGTTTGGGGTCCGGGGGCTTGTGCATGCACGTGAAGGATGAGCATACGGGAGAAAGGGGCGCCCAGTATGGAATATATGCTTAGTTTTTGCATGGGATGACGGGTGCGATCATACCAGCACTAATGCACCGGATCCCATCAGAACTCCGAAGTTAAACGTGCATGGGCGAGAGTAGTACTAAGATGGGTGACCTCTTGGGAAGTCCTCGTGTTGCACCCCCAAACTTTTTTGCAACGTGCATTTTTTAATTATTTAATTTTTTTTTCACCATGGCATGCACGTTTTCGAGGCGGGGGTCAGTGTTTGGGGTCCGGGGGCTTGTGCATGCACGTGAAGGATGAGCATACGGGAGAAAGGGGCGCCCAGTATGGAATATATGCTTAGTTTTTGCATGGGATGACGGGTGCGATCATACCAGCACTAATGCACCGGATCCCATCAGAACTCCGAAGTTAAACGTGCTTGGGCGAGAGTAGTACTAAGATGGGTGACCTCTTGGGAAGTCCTCGTGTTGCACCCCCAAACTTTTTTGCAACGTTCATTTTTTAATTATTTAATTTTTTTTTCACCATGGCGTGCACGTTTTCGAGACGGGCCCAAACTTTTTTGCAACGTGCATTTTTTAATTATTTAATTTTTTTTTCACCATGGCGTGCACGTTTTCGAGGCGGGGGTCAGTGTTTGGGGTCCGGGGGCTTGTGCATGCACGTGAAGGATGAGCATACGGGAGAAAGGGGCGCCCAGTATGGAATATATGCTTAGTTTTTGCATGGGATGACGGGTGCGATCATACCAGCACTAATGCATCGGATCCCATCAGAACTCCGAAGTTAAACGTGCTTGGGCGAGAGTAGTACTAAGGTGGGTGACCTCTTGGGAAGTCCTCGTGTTGCACCCCCAAACTTTTTTGCAACGTGCATTTTTTAATTATTTAATTTTTTTTTCACCATAGCATGCACGTTTTCGAGGCGGGGGTCAGTGTTTGGGGTCCGGGGGCTTGTGCATGCACGTGAAGGATGAGCATACGGGAGAAAGGGGCGCCCAGTATGGAATATATGCTTAGTTTTTGCATGGGATGACGGGTGCGATCATACCAGCACTAATGCACCGGATCCCATCAGAACTCCGAAGTTAAACGTGCTTGGGCGAGAGTAGTACTAAGATGGGTGACCTTTTGGGAAGTCCTCGTGGTGCACCCCCAAACTTTTTTGCAACGTGCATTTTTTAATTATTTAATTTTTTTTTTCACCATGGCGTGCACGTTTTCGAGGCGGGGGTCAGTGTTTGGGGTCCGGGGGCTTGTGCATGCACGTGAAGGATGAGCATACGGGAGAAAGGGGCGCCCGGTATGGAATATATGCTTAGTTTTTGCATGGGATGACGGGTGCGATCATACCAGCACTAATGCACCGGATCCCATCAGAACTCCGAAGTGAAACGTGCTTGGGCGAGAGTAGTACTAAGATGGGTGACCTTTTGGGAAGTCCTCGTGATGCACCCCAAAACTTTTTTGCAACGTGCATTTTTTAATTATTTAATTTTTTTTTTCACCATGGCGTGCACGTTTTCGAGGCGGGGGTCAGTGTTTGGGGTCCGGGGGCTTGTGCATGCACGTGAAGGATGAGCATACGGGAGAAAGGGGCGCCCAGTATGGAATATGTGCTTAGTTTTTGCATGGGATGACGGGTGCGATCATACCAGCACTAATGCACCGGATCCCATCAGAACTCCGAAGTTAAACGTGCTTGGGCGAGAGTAGTACTAAGATGGGTGACCTCTTGGGAAATCCTCGTGTTGCACCCCCAAACTTTTTTGCAACGTGCATTTTTTAATTATTTAATTTTTTTTTCACCATGGCGTGCACGTTTTCGAGGCGGGCCCAAACTTTTTTGCAACGTGCATTTTTTAATTATTTAATTTTTTTTTTCACCATGGCGTGCACGTTTTCGAGGCGGGGGTCAGTGTTTGGGGTCCGGGGGCTTGTGCATGCACGTGAAGGATGAGCATACGGGAGAAAGGGGCGCCCAATATGGAATATATGCGTAGTTTTTGCATGGAATGACGGGTGCGATCATACCAGCACTAATGCACCGGATCCCATCAGAACTCCGAAGCTAAACGTGCTTGGGCGAGAGTAGTACTAAGATGGGTGACCTCTTGGGAAGTCCTCGTGTTGCACCCCGAAACTTTTTTGCAACGTGCATTTTTTAATTATTTAATTTTATTTTTCACCATGGCGTGCACGTTTTCGAGGCGGGGGTCAGTGTTTGGGGTCCGGGGGCTTGTGCATGCACGTGAAGGATGAGCATACGGGAGAAAGGGGCGCCCAGTATGGAATATATGCTTAGTTTTTGCATGGGAAGACGGGTGCGATCATACCAGCACTAATGCACCGGATCCCATCAGAACTCCGAAGCTAAACGTGCTTGGGCGAGAGTAGTACTAAGATGGGTGACCTCTTGGGAAGTCCTCGTGTTGCACCCCGAAACTTTTTTGCAACGTGCATTTTTTAATTATTTAATTTTATTTTTCACCATGGCGTGCACGTTTTCGAGGCGGGGGTCAGTGTTTGGGGTCCGGGGGCTTGTGCATGCACGTGAAGGATGAGCATACGGGAGAAAGGGGCGCCCAGTATGGAATATATGCTTAGTTTTTGCATGGGAAGACGGGTGCGATCATACCAGCACTAATGCACCGGATCCCATCAGAACTCCGAAGTTAAACGTCCTTGGGCGAGAGTAGTACTAAGATGGGTGACCTCTTGGGAAGTCCTCGTGTTGCACCCCCAAACTTTTTTGCAACGTGCATTTTTTAATTATTTAATTTTTTTTTCACCATGGCGTGCACGTTTTCGAGGCGGGCCCAAACTTTTTTGCAACGTGCATTTTTTAATTATTTAATTTTTTTTTTCACCATGGCGTGCACGTTTTCGAGGCGGGGGTCAGTGTTTGGGGTCCGGGGGCTTGTGCATGCACGTGAAGGACGAGCATACGGGAGAAAGGGGCACCCAGTATGGAATATATGCTTAGTTTTTGCATGGGATGACGGGTGCGATCATACCAGCACCCTACAGGATCCAATCAGAACTCCGAAGTTAAACGTGCTTGGGCGAGAGTAGTACTAAGATGGGTGACCTCTTGGGAAGTCCTCGTGTTGCACCCCCAAACTTTTTTGCAACGTGCATTTTTTAATTATTTAATTTTTTTTTCACCATGGCGTGCACGTTTTCTAGGCGGGCCCAAACTTTTTTGCAACGTGCATTTTTTAATTATTTAATTTTTTTTTCACCATGGCGTGCACGTTTTCGAGGCGGGGTCAGCGTTTGGGGTCCGGGGGCTTGTGCATGCACGTGAAGGATGAGCATACGGGAGAAAGGGGCGCCCAGTATGGAATATATGCTTAGTTTTTGCATGGGATGACGGGTGCGATCATACCAGCACTAATGCACCGGATCCCATCAGAACCCCGAAGTTAAACGTGCTTGGGCGAGAGTAGTACTAAGATGGGTGACCTCTTGGGAAGTCCTCGGGTTGCACCACCAAACTTTTTTGCAACGTGCATTTTTTAATTATTTAATTTTTTTTTTTCACCATGGCGTGCACGTTTTCGAGGCGGGGGTCAGTGTTTGGGGTCCGGGGGCTTGTGCATGCACGTGAAGGATGAGCATACGGGAGAAAGGGGCGCCCAGTATGGAATATATGCTTAGTTTTTGCATGGGAAGACGGGTGCGATCATACCAGCACTAATGCACCGGATCCCATCAGAACTCCGAAGTTAAACGTCCTTGGGCGAGAGTAGTACTAAGATGGGTGACCTCTTGGGAAATCCTCGTGTTGCACCCCCAAACTTTTTTGCAACGTGCATTTTTTAATTATTTAATTTTTTTTTCACCATGGCGTGCACGTTTTCGAGGCGGGCCCAAACTTTTTTGCAACGTGCATTTTTTAATTATTTAATTTTTTTTTTCACCATGGCGTGCACGTTTTCGAGGCGGGGGTCAGTGTTTGGGGTCCGGGGGCTTGTGCATGCACGTGAAGGACGAGCATACGGGAGAAAGGGGCACCCAGTATGGAATATATGCTTAGTTTTTGCATGGGATGACGGGTGCGATCATACCAGCACCCTACAGGATCCAATCAGAACTCCGAAGTTAAACGTGCTTGGGCGAGAGTAGTACTAAGATGGGTGACCTCTTGGGAAGTCCTCGTGTTGCACCCCCAAACTTTTTTGCAACGTGCATTTTTTAATTATTTAATTTTTTTTTCACCATGGCGTGCACGTTTTCTAGGCGGGCCCAAACTTTTTTGCAACGTGCATTTTTTAATTATTTAATTTTTTTTTCACCATGGCGTGCACGTTTTCGAGGCGGGGTCAGCGTTTGGGGTCCGGGGGCTTGTGCATGCACGTGAAGGATGAGCATACGGGAGAAAGGGGCGCCCAGTATGGAATATATGCTTAGTTTTTGCATGGGATGACGGGTGCGATCATACCAGCACTAATGCACCGGATCCCATCAGAACCCCGAAGTTAAACGTGCTTGGGCGAGAGTAGTACTAAGATGGGTGACCTCTTGGGAAGTCCTCGGGTTGCACCACCAAACTTTTTTGCAACGTGCATTTTTTAATTATTTAATTTTTTTTTTCACCATGGCGTGCACGTTTTCGAGGCGGGGGTCAGTGTTTGGGGTCCGGGGGCTTGTGCATGCACGTGAAGGATGAGCATACGGGAGAAAGGGGCGCCCAGTATGGAATATATGCTTAGTTTTTGCATGGGATGATGGGTGCGATCATACCAGCACTAATGCACCGGATCCCATCAGAACTTCGAAGTGAAACGTGCTTGGGCGAGAGTAGTACTAAGATGGGTGACCTCTTGGGAAGTCCTCGTGTTGCACCCCCAAACTTTTTTGCAACGTGCATTTTTTAATTATTTAATTTTTTTTTCACCATGGCGTGCACGTTTACGAGGCGGGGGTCAGCGTTTGGGGTCCGGGGGCTTGTGCATGCACGTGAAGGATGAGCATACGGGAGAAAGGGGCGCCCAGTATGGAATATATGCTTAGTTTTTGCATGGGATGACGGGTGCGATCATACCAGCACTAATGCACCGGATCCCATCAGAACCCCGAAGTTAAACGTGCTTGGGCGAGAGTAGTACTAAGATGGGTGACCTCTTGGGAAGTCCTCGGGTTGCACCCCCAAACTTTTTTGCAACGTGCATTTTTTAATTATTTAATTTTTTTTTTCACCATGGCGTGCACGTTTTCGAGGCGGGGGTCAGTGTTTGGGGTCCGGGGGCTTGTGCATGCACGTGAAGGATGAGCATACGGGAGAAAGGGGCGCCCAGTATGGAATATATGCTTAGTTTTTGCATGGGATGACGGGTGCGATCATACCAGCACTAATGCACCGGATCCTATCAGAACTTCGAAGGTAAACGTGCTTGGGCGAGAGTAGTACTAAGATGGGTGACCTCTTGGGAAGTCCTCGTGTTGCACCCCCAAACTTTATTGCAACATGCATTTTTTAATTATTTAATTTTTTTTTCACCATGGCGTGCACGTTTTCGAGGCGGGGGTCAGCGTTTGGGGTCCGGGGGCTTGTGCATGCACGTGAAGGATGAGCATACGGGAGAAAGGGGCGCCCAGTATGGAATATATGCTTAGTTTTTGCATGGGATGACGGGTGCGATCATACCAGCACTAATGCACCGGATCCCATCAGAACTCTGAAGTGAAACGTGCTTGGGCGAGAGTAGTACTAAGATGGGTGACCTCTTGGGAAGTCCTCGGGTTGCACCCCCTAACTTTTTTGCAACGTGCATTTTTTATTTATTTAATTTTTTTTTTCACCATGGCGTGCACGTTTTCGAGGCGGGGGTCAGTGTTTGGGGTCCGGGGGCTTGTGCATGCACGTGAAGGATGAGCATACGGGAGAAAGGGGCGCCCAATATGGAATATATGCTTAGTTTTTGCATGGGATGACGGGTGCGATCATACCAGCACTAATGCACCGGATCCCATCAGAACTCCGAAGTGAAACGTGCTTGGGCGAGAGTAGTACTAAAATGGGTGACCTCTTGGGAAGTCCTCGTGTTGCACCCCCAAACTTTTTTGCAACGTGCATTTTTTAATTATTTAATTTTTTTTTCACCATGGCGTGCACGTTTTCGAGGCGGGCCCAAACTTTTTTGCAACGTGCATTTTTTAATTATTTAATTTTTTTTTTCACCATGGCGTGCACGTTTTCGAGGCGGGGGTCAGTGTTTGGGGTCCGGGGGCTTGTGCATGCACGTGAAGGATGAGCATACGGGAGAAAGGGGCACCCAGTATGGAATATATGCTTAGTTTTTGCATGGGATGACGGGTGCGATCATACCAGCACTAATGCACCGGATCCCATCAGAACTCCGAAGTTAAACGTGCTTGGGCGAGAGTAGTACTAAGATGGGTGACCTCTTGGGAAGTCCTCGTGTTGCACCCCCAAACTTTTTTGCAACGTGCATTTTTTAATTATTTAATTTTTTTTTCACCATGGCGTGCACGTTTTCGAGGCGGGCCCAAACTTTTTTGCAACGTGCATTTTTTAATTATTTAATTTTTTTTTTCACCATGGCGTGCACGTTTTCGAGGCGGGGGTCAGTGTTTGGGGTCCGGGGGCTTGTGCATGCACGTGAAGGATGAGCATACGGGAGAAAGGGGCGCCCAGTATGGAATATATGCTTAGTTTTTGCATGGGATGACGGGTGCGATCATACCAGCACTAATGCACCGGATCCCATCAGAACTCCGAAGTTAAACGTCCTTGGGCGAGAGTAGTACTAAGATGGGTGACCTCTTGGGAAGTCCTCGTGTTGCACCCCCAAACTTTTTTGCAACGTGCATTTTTTAATTATTTAATTTTTTTTTCACCATGGCGTGCACGTTTTCGAGGCGGGCCCAAACTTTTTTGCAACGTGCATTTTTTAATTATTTAATTTTTTTTTTCACCATGGCGTGCACGTTTTCGAGGCGGGGGTCAGTGTTTGGGGTCCGGGGGCTTGTGCATGCACGTGAAGGACGAGCATACGGGAGAAAGGGGCACCCAGTATGGAATATATGCTTAGTTTTTGCATGGGATGACGGGTGCGATCATACCAGCACCCTACAGGATCCAATCAGAACTCCGAAGTTAAACGTGCTTGGGCGAGAGTAGTACTAAGATGGGTGACCTCTTGGGAAGTCCTCGTGTTGCACCCCCAAACTTTTTTGCAACGTGCATTTTTTAATTATTTAATTTTTTTTTCACCATGGCGTGCACGTTTTCTAGGCGGGCCCAAACTTTTTTGCAACGTGCATTTTTTAATTATTTAATTTTTTTTTCACCATGGCGTGCACGTTTTCGAGGCGGGGTCAGCGTTTGGGGTCCGGGGGCTTGTGCATGCACGTGAAGGATGAGCATACGGGAGAAAGGGGCGCCCAGTATGGAATATATGCTTAGTTTTTGCATGGGATGACGGGTGCGATCATACCAGCACTAATGCACCGGATCCCATCAGAACCCCGAAGTTAAACGTGCTTGGGCGAGAGTAGTACTAAGATGGGTGACCTCTTGGGAAGTCCTCGGGTTGCACCACCAAACTTTTTTGCAACGTGCATTTTTTAATTATTTAATTTTTTTTTTTCACCATGGCGTGCACGTTTTCGAGGCGGGGGTCAGTGTTTGGGGTCCGGGGGCTTGTGCATGCACGTGAAGGATGAGCATACGGGAGAAAGGGGCGCCCAGTATGGAATATATGCTTAGTTTTTGCATGGGAAGACGGGTGCGATCATACCAGCACTAATGCACCGGATCCCATCAGAACTCCGAAGTTAAACGTCCTTGGGCGAGAGTAGTACTAAGATGGGTGACCTCTTGGGAAGTCCTCGTGTTGCACCCCCAAACTTTTTTGCAACGTGCATTTTTTAATTATTTAATTTTTTTTTCACCATGGCGTGCACGTTTTCGAGGCGGGCCCAAACTTTTTTGCAACGTGCATTTTTTAATTATTTAATTTTTTTTTTCACCATGGCGTGCACGTTTTCGAGGCGGGGGTCAGTGTTTGGGGTCCGGGGGCTTGTGCATGCACGTGAAGGACGAGCATACGGGAGAAAGGGGCACCCAGTATGGAATATATGCTTAGTTTTTGCATGGGATGACGGGTGCGATCATACCAGCACCCTACAGGATCCAATCAGAACTCCGAAGTTAAACGTGCTTGGGCGAGAGTAGTACTAAGATGGGTGACCTCTTGGGAAGTCCTCGTGTTGCACCCCCAAACTTTTTTGCAACGTGCATTTTTTAATTATTTAATTTTTTTTTCACCATGGCGTGCACGTTTTCTAGGCGGGCCCAAACTTTTTTGCAACGTGCATTTTTTAATTATTTAATTTTTTTTTCACCATGGCGTGCACGTTTTCGAGGCGGGGTCAGCGTTTGGGGTCCGGGGGCTTGTGCATGCACGTGAAGGATGAGCATACGGGAGAAAGGGGCGCCCAGTATGGAATATATGCTTAGTTTTTGCATGGGATGACGGGTGCGATCATACCAGCACTAATGCACCGGATCCCATCAGAACCCCGAAGTTAAACGTGCTTGGGCGAGAGTAGTACTAAGATGGGTGACCTCTTGGGAAGTCCTCGGGTTGCACCACCAAACTTTTTTGCAACGTGCATTTTTTAATTATTTAATTTTTTTTTTTCACCATGGCGTGCACGTTTTCGAGGCGGGGGTCAGTGTTTGGGGTCCGGGGGCTTGTGCATGCACGTGAAGGATGAGCATACGGGAGAAAGGGGCGCCCAGTATGGAATATATGCTTAGTTTTTGCATGGGATGATGGGTGCGATCATACCAGCACTAATGCACCGGATCCCATCAGAACTTCGAAGTGAAACGTGCTTGGGCGAGAGTAGTACTAAGATGGGTGACCTCTTGGGAAGTCCTCGTGTTGCACCCCCAAACTTTTTTGCAACGTGCATTTTTTAATTATTTAATTTTTTTTTCACCATGGCGTGCACGTTTACGAGGCGGGGGTCAGCGTTTGGGGTCCGGGGGCTTGTGCATGCACGTGAAGGATGAGCATACGGGAGAAAGGGGCGCCCAGTATGGAATATATGCTTAGTTTTTGCATGGGATGACGGGTGCGATCATACCAGCACTAATGCACCGGATCCCATCAGAACCCCGAAGTTAAACGTGCTTGGGCGAGAGTAGTACTAAGATGGGTGACCTCTTGGGAAGTCCTCGGGTTGCACCCCCAAACTTTTTTGCAACGTGCATTTTTTAATTATTTAATTTTTTTTTTCACCATGGCGTGCACGTTTTCGAGGCGGGGGTCAGTGTTTGGGGTCCGGGGGCTTGTGCATGCACGTGAAGGATGAGCATACGGGAGAAAGGGGCGCCCAGTATGGAATATATGCTTAGTTTTTGCATGGGATGACGGGTGCGATCATACCAGCACTAATGCACCGGATCCTATCAGAACTTCGAAGGTAAACGTGCTTGGGCGAGAGTAGTACTAAGATGGGTGACCTCTTGGGAAGTCCTCGTGTTGCACCCCCAAACTTTATTGCAACGTGCATTTTTTAATTATTTAATTTTTTTTTCACCATGGCGTGCACGTTTTCGAGGCGGGGGTCAGCGTTTGGGGTCCGGGGGCTTGTGCATGCACGTGAAGGATGAGCATACGGGAGAAAGGGGCGCCCAGTATGGAATATATGCTTAGTTTTTGCATGGGATGACGGGTGCGATCATACCAGCACTAATGCACCGGATCCCATCAGAACTCTGAAGTGAAACGTGCTTGGGCGAGAGTAGTACTAAGATGGGTGACCTCTTGGGAAGTCCTCGGGTTGCACCCCCTAACTTTTTTGCAACGTGCATTTTTTATTTATTTAATTTTTTTTTTCACCATGGCGTGCACGTTTTCGAGGCGGGGGTCAGTGTTTGGGGTCCGGGGGCTTGTGCATGCACGTGAAGGATGAGCATACGGGAGAAAGGGGCGCCCAATATGGAATATATGCTTAGTTTTTGCATGGGATGACGGGTGCGATCATACCAGCACTAATGCACCGGATCCCATCAGAACTCCGAAGTGAAACGTGCTTGGGCGAGAGTAGTACTAAAATGGGTGACCTCTTGGGAAGTCCTCGTGTTGCACCCCCAAACTTTTTTGCAACGTGCATTTTTTAATTATTTAATTTTTTTTTCACCATGGCGTGCACGTTTTCGAGGCGGGCCCAAACTTTTTTGCAACGTGCATTTTTTAATTATTTAATTTTTTTTTTCACCATGGCGTGCACGTTTTCGAGGCGGGGGTCAGTGTTTGGGGTCCGGGGGCTTGTGCATGCACGTGAAGGATGAGCATACGGGAGAAAGGGGCACCCAGTATGGAATATATGCTTAGTTTTTGCATGGGATGACGGGTGCGATCATACCAGCACTAATGCACCGGATCCCATCAGAACTCCGAAGTTAAACGTGCTTGGGCGAGAGTAGTACTAAGATGGGTGACCTCTTGGGAAGTCCTCGTGTTGCACCCCCAAACTTTTTTGCAACGTGCATTTTTTAATTATTTAATTTTTTTTTCACCATGGCGTGCACGTTTTCGAGGCGGGCCCAAACTTTTTTGCAACGTGCATTTTTTAATTATTTAATTTTTTTTTTCACCATGGCGTGCACGTTTTCGAGGCGGGGGTCAGTGTTTGGGGTCCGGGGGCTTGTGCATGCACGTGAAGGATGAGCATACGGGAGAAAGGGGCGCCCAGTATGGAATATATGCTTAGTTTTTGCATGGGATGACGGGTGCGATCATACCAGCACTAATGCACCGGATCCCATCAGAACTCCGAAGTTAAACGTCCTTGGGCGAGAGTAGTACTAAGATGGGTGACCTCTTGGGAAGTCCTCGTGTTGCACCCCCAAACTTTTTTGCAACGTGCATTTTTTAATTATTTAATTTTTTTTTCACCATGGCGTGCACGTTTTCTAGGCGGGCCCAAACTTTTTTGCAACGTGCATTTTTTAATTATTTAATTTTTTTTTCACCATGGCGTGCACGTTTTCGAGGCGGGGTCAGCGTTTGGGGTCCGGGGGCTTGTGCATGCACGTGAAGGATGAGCATACGGGAGAAAGGGGCGCCGAGTATGGAATATATGCTTAGTTTTTGCATGGGATGACGGGTGCGATCATACCAGCACTAATGCACCGGATCCCATCAGAACCCCGAAGTTAAACGTGCTTGGGCGAGAGTAGTACTAAGATGGGTGACCTCTTGGGAAGTCCTCGGGTTGCACCACCAAACTTTTTTGCAACGTGCATTTTTTAATTATTTAATTTTTTTTTTCACCATGGCGTGCACGTTTTCGAGGCGGGGGTCAGTGTTTGGGGTCCGGGGGCTTGTGCATGCACGTGAAGGATGAGCATACGGGAGAAAGGGGCGCCCAGTATGGAATATATGCTTAGTTTTTGCATGGGATGATGGGTGCGATCATACCAGCACTAATGCACCGGATCCCATCAGAACTTCGAAGTGAAACGTGCTTGGGCGAGAGTAGTACTAAGATGGGTGACCTCTTGGGAAGTCCTCGTGTTGCACCCCCAAACTTTTTTGCAACGTGCATTTTTTAATTATTTAATTTTTTTTTCACCATGGCGTGCACGTTTACGAGGCGGGGGTCAGCGTTTGGGGTCCGGGGGCTTGTGCATGCACGTGAAGGATGAGCATACGGGAGAAAGGGGCGCCCAGTATGGAATATATGCTTAGTTTTTGCATGGGATGACGGGTGCGATCATACCAGCACTAATGCACCGGATCCCATCAGAACCCCGAAGTTAAACGTGCTTGGGCAAGAGTAGTACTAAGATGGGTGACCTCTTGGGAAGTCCTCGGGTTGCACCCCCAAACTTTTTTGCAACGTGCATTTTTTAATTATTTAATTTTTTTTTTCACCATGGCGTGCACGTTTTCGAGGCGGGGGTCAGTGTTTGGGGTCCGGGGGCTTGTGCATGCACGTGAAGGATGAGCATACGGGAGAAAGGGGCGCCCAGTATGGAATATATGCTTAGTTTTTGCATGGGATGACGGGTGCGATCATACCAGCACTAATGCACCGGATCCTATCAGAACTTCGAAGGTAAACGTGCTTGGGCGAGAGTAGTACTAAGATGGGTGACCTCTTGGGAAGTCCTCGTGTTGCACCCCCAAACTTTTTTGCAACGTGCATTTTTTAATTATTTAATTTTTTTTTCACCATGGCGTGCACGTTTTCGAGGCGGGGGTCAGCGTTTGGGGTCCGGGGGCTTGTGCATGCACGTGAAGGATGAGCATACGGGAGAAAGGGGCGCCCAGTATGGAATATATGCTTAGTTTTTGCATGGGATGACGGGTGCGATCATACCAGCACTAATGCACCGGATCCCATCAGAACTCTGAAGTGAAACGTGCTTGGGCGAGAGTAGTACTAAGATGGGTGACCTCTTGGGAAGTCCTCGGGTTGCACCCCCTAACTTTTTTGCAACGTGCATTTTTTATTTATTTAATTTTTTTTTTCACCATGGCGTGCACGTTTTCGAGGCGGGGGTCAGTGTTTGGGGTCCGGGGGCTTGTGCATGCACGTGAAGGATGAGCATACGGGAGAAAGGGGCGCCCAATATGGAATATATGCTTAGTTTTTGCATGGGATGACGGGTGCGATCATACCAGCACTAATGCACCGGATCCCATCAGAACTCCGAAGTGAAACGTGCTTGGGCGAGAGTAGTACTAAGATGGGTGACCTCTTGGGAAGTCCTCGTGTTGCACCCCCAAACTTTTTTGCAACGTGCATTTTTTAATTATTTAATTTTTTTTTCACCATGGCGTGCACGTTTTCGAGGCGGGCCCAAACTTTTTTGCAACGTGCATTTTTTAATTATTTAATTTTTTTTTTCACCATGGCGTGCACGTTTTCGAGGCGGGGGTCAGTGTTTGGGGTCCGGGGGCTTGTGCATGCACGTGAAGGATGAGCATACGGGAGAAAGGGGCACCCAGTATGGAATATATGCTTAGTTTTTGCATGGGATGATGGGTGCGATCATACCAGCACTAATGCACCGGATCCCATCAGAACTCCGAAGTTAAACGTGCTTGGGCGAGAGTAGTACTAAGATGGGTGACCTCTTGGGAAGTCCTCGTGTTGCACCCCCAAACTTTTTTGCAACGTGCATTTTTTAATTATTTAATTTTTTTTTCACCATGGCGTGCACGTTTTCGAGGCGGGCCCAAACTTTTTTGCAACGTGCATTTTTTAATTATTTAATTTTTTTTTTCACCATGGCGTGCACGTTTTCGAGGCGGGGGTCAGTGTTTGGGGTCCGGGGGCTTGTGCATGCACGTGAAGGATGAGCATACGGGAGAAAGGGGCACCCAGTATGGAATATATGCTTAGTTTTTGCATGGGATGACGGGTGCGATCATACCAGCACTAATGCACCGGATCCCATCAGAACTCCGAAGTTAAACGTGCTTGGGCGAGAGTAGTACTAAGATGGGTGACCTCTTGGGAAGTCCTCGTGTTGCACCCCCAAACTTTTTTGCAACGTGCATTTTTTAATTATTTAATTTTTTTTTCACCATGGCGTGCACGTTTTCTAGGCGGGCCCAAACTTTTTTGCAACGTGCATTTTTAATGATTTAATTTTTTTTTCACCATGGCGTGCACGTTTTCGAGGCGGGGTCAGCGTTTGGGGTCCGGGGGCTTGTGCATGCACGTGAAGGATGAGCATACGGGAGAAAGGGGCGCCCAGTATGGAATATATGCTTAGTTTTTGCATGGGATGACGGGTGCGATCATACCAGCACTAATGCACCGGATCCCATCAGAACCCCGAAGTTAAACGTGCTTGGGCGAGAGTAGTACCAAGATGGGTGACCTCTTGGGAAGTCCTCGGGTTGCACCCCCAAACTTTTTTGCAACGTGCATTTTTTAATTATTTAATTTTTTTTTTTCACCATGGCGTGCACGTTTTCGAGGCGGGGGTCAGTGTTTGGGGTCCGGGGGCTTGTGCATGCACGTGAAGGATGAGCATACGGGAGAAAGGGGCGCCCAGTATGGAATATATGCTTAGTTTTTGCATGGGATGATGGGTGCGATCATACCAGCACTAATGCACCGGATCCCATCAGAACTTCGAAGTGAAACGTGCTTGGGCGAGAGTAGTACTAAGATGGGTGACCTCTTGGGAAGTCCTCGTGTTGCACCCCCAAACTTTTTTGCAATGTGCATTTTTTAATTATTTAATTTTTTTTTCACCATGGCGTGCACGTTTACGAGGCGGGGGTCAGCGTTTGGGGTCCGGGGGCTTGTGCATGCACGTGAAGGATGAGCATACGGGAGAAAGGGGCGCCCAGTATGGAATATATGCTTAGTTTTTGCATGGGATGACGGGTGCGATCATACCAGCACTAATGCACCGGATCCCATCAGAACCCCGAAGTTAAACGTGCTTGGGCGAGAGTAGTACTAAGATGGGTGACCTCTTGGGAAGTCCTCGGGTTGCACCCCCAAACTTTTTTGCAACGTGCATTTTTTAATTATTTAATTTTTTTTTTCACCATGGCGTGCACGTTTTCGAGGCGGGGGTCAGTGTTTGGGGTCCGGGGGCTTGT
The DNA here is from genome assembly GCF_963576675.1 of Euphorbia lathyris. Taxonomy (NCBI): domain Eukaryota; kingdom Viridiplantae; phylum Streptophyta; class Magnoliopsida; order Malpighiales; family Euphorbiaceae; genus Euphorbia; species Euphorbia lathyris. Next base: position 132,546,800 of record NC_088910.1, on the reverse strand, counting down.
GCATGCACGTGAAGGATGAGCATACGGGAGAAAGGGGCGCCCAGTATGGAATATATGCTTAGTTTTTGCATGGGATGACGGGTGCGATCATACCAGCACTAATGCACCGGATCCCATCAGAACTTCGAAGGTAAACGTGCTTGGCCGAGAGTAGTACTAAGATGGGTGACCTCTTGGGAAGTCCTCGTGTTGCACCCCCAAACTTTTTTGCAACGTGCATTTTTTAATTATTTAATTTTTTTTTCACCATGGCGTGCACGTTTTCGAGGCGGGGGTCAGCATTTGGGGTCCGGGGGCTTGTGCATGCACGTGAAGGATGAGCATACGGGAGAAAGGGGCGCCCAGTATGGAATATATGCTTAGTTTTTGCATGGGATGACGGGTGCGATCATACCAGCACTAATGCACCGGATCCCATCAGAACTCTGAAGTGAAACGTGCTTGGGCGAGAGTAGTACTAAGATGGGTGACCTCTTGGGAAGTCCTCGGGTTGCACCCCCTAACTTTTTTGCAACGTGCATTTTTTATTTATTTAATTTTTTTTTTCACCATGGCGTGCACGTTTTCGAGGCGGGGGTCAGTGTTTGGGGTCCGGGGGCTTGTGCATGCACGTGAAGGATGAGCATACGGGAGAAAGGGGCGCCCAATATGGAATATATGCTTAGTTTTTGCATGGGATGACGGGTGCGATCATACCAGCACTAATGCACCGGATCCCATCAGAACTCCGAAGTGAAACGTGCTTGGGCGAGAGTAGTACTAAGATGGGTGACCTCTTGGGAAGTCCTCGTGTTGCACCCCCAAACTTTTTTGCAACGTGCATTTTTTAATTATTTAATTTTTTTTTTCACCATGGCGTGCACGTTTTCGAGGCGGGGGTCAGTGTTTGGGGTCCGGGGGCTTGTGCATGCACGTGAAGGATGAGCATACGGGAGAAAGGGGCACCCAGTATGGAATATATGCTTAGTTTTTGCATGGGATGACGGGTGCGATCATACCAGCACTAATGCACCGGATCCCATCAGAACTCCGAAGTTAAACGTGCTTGGGCGAGAGCAGTACTAAGATGGGTGACCTCTTGGGAAGTCCTCGTGTTGCACCCCCAAACTTTTTTGCAACGTGCATTTTTTAATTATTTAATTTTTTTTTCACCATGGCGTGCACGTTTTCTAGGCGGGCCCAAACTTTTTTGCAACGTGCATTTTTTAATTATTTAATTTTTTTTTCACCATGGCGTGCACGTTTTCGAGGCGGGGTCAGCGTTTGGGGTCCGGGGGCTTGTGCATGCACGTGAAGGATGAGCATACGGGAGAAAGGGGCGCCCAGTATGGAATATATGCTTAGTTTTTGCATGGGATGACGGGTGCGATCATACCAGCACTAATGCATCGGATCCCATCAGAACCCCGAAGTTAAACGTGCTTGGGCGAGAGTAGTACCAAGATGGGTGACCTCCTGGGAAGTCCTCGGGTTGCACCCCCAAACTTTTTTGCAACGTGCATTTTTTAATTATTTAATTTTTTTTTTTCACCATGGCGTGCACGTTTTCGAGGCGGGGGTCAGTGTTTGGGGTCCGGGGGCTTGTGCATGCACGTGAAGGATGAGCATACGGGAGAAAGGGGCGCCCAGTATGGAATATATGCTTAGTTTTTGCATGGGATGATGGGTGCGATCATACCAGCACTAATGCACCGGATCCCATCAGAACTTCGAAGTGAAACGTGCTTGGGCGAGAGTAGTACTAAGATGGGTGACCTCTTGGGAAGTCCTCGTGTTGCACCCCCAAACTTTTTTGCAATGTGCATTTTTTAATTATTTAATTTTTTTTTCACCATGGCGTGCACGTTTACGAGGCGGGGGTCAGCGTTTGGGGTCCGGGGGCTTGTGCATGCACGTGAAGGATGAGCATACGGGAGAAAGGGGCGCCCAGTATGGAATATATGCTTAGTTTTTGCATGGGATGACGGGTGCGATCATACCAGCACTAATGCACCGGATCCCATCAGAACCCCGAAGTTAAACGTGCTTGGGCGAGAGTAGTACTAAGATGGGTGACCTCTTGGGAAGTCCTCGGGTTGCACCCCCAAACTTTTTTGCAACGTGCATTTTTTAATTATTTAATTTTTTTTTCACCATGGCGTGCACGTTTTCGAGGCGGGGGTCAGTGTTTGGGGTCCGGGGGCTTGTGCATGCACGTGAAGGATGAGCATACGGGAGAAAGGGGCGCCCAGTATGGAATATATGCTTAGTTTTTGCATGGGATGACGGGTGCGATCATACCAGCACTAATGCACCGGATCCCATCAGAACTTCGAAGGTAAACGTGCTTGGCCGAGAGTAGTACTAAGATGGGTGACCTCTTGGGAAGTCCTCGTGTTGCACCCCCAAACTTTTTTGCAACGTGCATTTTTTAATTTTTTAATTTTTTTTTCACCATGGCGTGCACGTTTTCGAGGCGGGGGTCAGCATTTGGGGTCCGGGGGCTTGTGCATGCACGTGAAGGATGAGCATACGGGAGAAAGGGGCGCCCAGTATGGAATATATGCTTAGTTTTTGCATGGGATGACGGGTGCGATCATACCAGCACTAATGCACCGGATCCCATCAGAACTCTGAAGTGAAACGTGCTTGGGCGAGAGTAGTACTAAGATGGGTGACCTCTTGGGAAGTCCTCGGGTTGCACCCCCTAACTTTTTTGCAACGTGCATTTTTTATTTATTTAATTTTTTTTTTCACCATGGCGTGCACGTTTTCGAGGCGGGGGTCAGTGTTTGGGGTCCGGGGGCTTGTGCATGCACGTGAAGGATGAGCATACGGGAGAAAGGGGCGCCCAATATGGAATATATGCTTAGTTTTTGCATGGGATGACGGGTGCGATCATACCAGCACTAATGCACCGGATCCCATCAGAACTCCGAAGTGAAACGTGCTTGGGCGAGAGTAGTACTAAGATGGGTGACCTCTTGGGAAGTCCTCGTGTTGCACCCCCAAACTTTTTTGCAACGTGCATTTTTTAATTATTTAATTTTTTTTTTCACCATGGCGTGCACGTTTTCGAGGCGGGGGGTCAGTGTTTGGGGTCCGGGGGCTTGTGCATGCACGTGAAGGATGAGCATACGGGAGAAAGGGGCACCCAGTATGGAATATATGCTTAGTTTTTGCATGGGATGACGGGTGCGATCATACCAGCACTAATGCACCGGATCCCATCAGAACTCCGAAGTTAAACGTGCTTGGGCGAGAGCAGTACTAAGATGGGTGACCTCTTGGGAAGTCCTCGTGTTGCACCCCCAAACTTTTTTGCAACGTGCATTTTTTAATTATTTAATTTTTTTTTCACCATGGCGTGCACGTTTTCTAGGCGGGCCCAAACTTTTTTGCAACGTGCATTTTTTAATTATTTAATTTTTTTTTCACCATGGCGTGCACGTTTTCGAGGCGGGGTCAGCGTTTGGGGTCCGGGGGCTTGTGCATGCACGTGAAGGATGAGTATACGGGAGAAAGGGGCGCCCAGTATGGAATGTATGCTTAGTTTTTGCATGGGATGACGGGTGCGATCATACCAGCACTAATGCACCGGATCCCATCAGAACCCCGAAGTTAAACGTGCTTGGGCGAGAGTAGTACTAAGATGGGTGACCTCTTGGGAAGTCCTCGGGTTGCACCCCCAAACTTTTTTGCAACGTGCATTTTTTAATTATTTAATTTTTTTTTTTCACCATGGCGTGCACGTTTTCGAGGCGGGGGTCAGTGTTTGGGGTCCGGGGGCTTGTGCATGCACGTGAAGGATGAGCATACGGGAGAAAGGGGCGCCCAGTATGGAATATATGCTTAGTTTTTGCATGGGATGACGGGTGCGATCATACCAGCACTAATGCATCGGATCCCATCAGAACTCCGAACTTAAACGTGCTTGGGCGAGAGTAGTACTAAGATGGGTGACCTCTTGGGAAGTCCTCGGGTTGCACCCCCAAACTTTTTTGCAACGTGCATTTTTTAATTATTTAATTTTTTTTTTTCACCATGGCGTGCACGTTTTCGAGGCGGGGGTCAGTGTTTGGGTCCGGGGGCTTGTGCATGCACGTGAAGGATGAGCATACGGGAGAAAGGGGCGCCCAGTATGGAATATATGCTTAGTTTTTGCATGGGATGACGGGTGCGATCATACCAGCACTAATGCACCGGATCCCATAAGAACCCCGAAGTTAAACGTGCTTGGGCGAGAGTAGTACTAAGATGGGTGACCTCTTGGGAAGTCCTCGGGTTGCACCCCCAAACTTTTTTGCAACGTGCATTTTTTAATTATTTAATTTTTTTTTTTCACCATGGCGTGCACGTTTTCGAGGCGGGGGTCAGTGTTTGGGGTCCGGGGGCTTGTGCATGCACGTGAAGGATGAGCATACGGGAGAAAGGGGCGCCCAGTATGGAATATATGCTTAGTTTTTGCATGGGATGATGGGTGCGATCATACCAGCACTAATGCACCGGATCCCATCAGAACTTCGAAGTGAAACGTGCTTGGGCGAGAGTAGTACTAAGATGGGTGACCTCTTGGGAAGTCCTCGTGTTGCACCCCCAAACTTTTTTGCAACGTGCATTTTTTAATTATTTAATTTTTTTTTCACCATGGCGTGCACGTTTACGAGGCGGGGGTCAGCGTTTGGGGTCCGGGGGCTTGTGCATGCACGTGAAGGATGAGCATACGGGAGAAAGGGGCGCCCAGTATGGAATATATGCTTAGTTTTTGCATGGGATGACGGGTGCGATCATACCAGCACTAATGCACCGGATCCCATCAGAACCCCGAAGTTAAACGTGCTTGGGCGAGAGTAGTACTAAGATGGGTGACCTCTTGGGAAGTCCTCGGGTTGCACCCCCAAACTTTTTTGCAACGTGCATTTTTTAATTATTTAATTTTTTTTTTCACCATGGCGTGCACGTTTTCGAGGCGGGGGTCAGTGTTTGGGGTCCGGGGGCTTGTGCATGCACGTGAAGGATGAGCATACGGGAGAAAGGGGCGCCCAGTATGGAATATATGCTTAGTTTTTGCATGGGATGACGGGTGCGATCATACCAGCACTAATGCACCGGATCCTATCAGAACTTCGAAGGTAAACGTGCTTGGGCGAGAGTAGTACTAAGATGGGTGACCTCTTGGGAAGTCCTCGTGTTGCACCCCCAAACTTTTTTGCAACGTGCATTTTTTAATTATTTAATTTTTTTTTCACCATGGCGTGCACGTTTTCGAGGCGGGGGTCAGCGTTTGGGGTCCGGGGGCTTGTGCATGCACGTGAAGGATGAGCATACGGGAGAAAGGGGCGCCCAGTATGGAATATATGCTTAGTTTTTGCATGGGATGACGGGTGCGATCATACCAGCACTAATGCACCGGATCCCATCAGAACTCTGAAGTGAAACGTGCTTGGGCGAGAGTAGTACTAAGATGGGTGACCTCTTGGGAAGTCCTCGGGTTGCACCCCCTAACTTTTTTGCAACGTGCATTTTTTATTTATTTAATTTTTTTTTTCACCATGGCGTGCACGTTTTCGAGGCGGGGGTCAGTGTTTGGGGTCCGGGGGCTTGTGCATGCACGTGAAGGATGAGCATACGGGAGAAAGGGGCGCCCAATATGGAATATATGCTTAGTTTTTGCATGGGATGACGGGTGCGATCATACCAGCACTAATGCACCGGATCCCATCAGAACTCCGAAGTGAAACGTGCTTGGGCGAGAGTAGTACTAAGATGGGTGACCTCTTGGGAAGTCCTCGTGTTGCACCCCCAAACTTTTTTGCAACGTGCATTTTTTAATTATTTAATTTTTTTTTCACCATGGCGTGCACGTTTTCGAGGCGGGCCCAAACTTTTTTGCAACGTGCATTTTTTAATTATTTAATTTTTTTTTTCACCATGGCGTGCACGTTTTCGAGGCGGGGGTCAGTGTTTGGGGTCCGGGGGCTTGTGCATGCACGTGAAGGATGAGCATACGGGAGAAAGGGGCACCCAGTATGGAATATATGCTTAGTTTTTGCATGGGATGATGGGTGCGATCATACCAGCACTAATGCACCGGATCCCATCAGAACTCCGAAGTTAAACGTGCTTGGGCGAGAGTAGTACTAAGATGGGTGACCTCTTGGGAAGTCCTCGTGTTGCACCCCCAAACTTTTTTGCAACGTGCATTTTTTAATTATTTAATTTTTTTTTCACCATGGCGTGCACGTTTTCGAGGCGGGCCCAAACTTTTTTGCAACGTGCATTTTTTAATTATTTAATTTTTTTTTTCACCATGGCGTGCACGTTTTCGAGGCGGGGGTCAGTGTTTGGGGTCCGGGGGCTTGTGCATGCACGTGAAGGATGAGCATACGGGAGAAAGGGGCACCCAGTATGGAATATATGCTTAGTTTTTGCATGGGATGACGGGTGCGATCATACCAGCACTAATGCACCGGATCCCATCAGAACTCCGAAGTTAAACGTGCTTGGGCGAGAGTAGTACTAAGATGGGTGACCTCTTGGGAAGTCCTCGTGTTGCACCCCCAAACTTTTTTGCAACGTGCATTTTTTAATTATTTAATTTTTTTTTCACCATGGCGTGCACGTTTTCTAGGCGGGCCCAAACTTTTTTGCAACGTGCATTTTTTAATGATTTAATTTTTTTTTCACCATGGCGTGCACGTTTTCGAGGCGGGGTCAGCGTTTGGGGTCCGGGGGCTTGTGCATGCACGTGAAGGATGAGCATACGGGAGAAAGGGGCGCCCAGTATGGAATATATGCTTAGTTTTTGCATGGGATGACGGGTGCGATCATACCAGCACTAATGCACCGGATCCCATCAGAACCCCGAAGTTAAACGTGCTTGGGCGAGAGTAGTACCAAGATGGGTGACCTCTTGGGAAGTCCTCGGGTTGCACCCCCAAACTTTTTTGCAACGTGCATTTTTTAATTATTTAATTTTTTTTTTTCACCATGGCGTGCACGTTTTCGAGGCGGGGGTCAGTGTTTGGGGTCCGGGGGCTTGTGCATGCACGTGAAGGATGAGCATACGGGAGAAAGGGGCGCCCAGTATGGAATATATGCTTAGTTTTTGCATGGGATGATGGGTGCGATCATACCAGCACTAATGCACCGGATCCCATCAGAACTTCGAAGTGAAACGTGCTTGGGCGAGAGTAGTACTAAGATGGGTGACCTCTTGGGAAGTCCTCGTGTTGCACCCCCAAACTTTTTTGCAATGTGCATTTTTTAATTATTTAATTTTTTTTTCACCATGGCGTGCACGTTTACGAGGCGGGGGTCAGCGTTTGGGGTCCGGGGGCTTGTGCATGCACGTGAAGGATGAGCATACGGGAGAAAGGGGCGCCCAGTATGGAATATATGCTTAGTTTTTGCATGGGATGACGGGTGCGATCATACCAGCACTAATGCACCGGATCCCATCAGAACCCCGAAGTTAAACGTGCTTGGGCGAGAGTAGTACTAAGATGGGTGACCTCTTGGGAAGTCCTCGGGTTGCACCCCCAAACTTTTTTGCAACGTGCATTTTTTAATTATTTAATTTTTTTTTTCACCATGGCGTGCACGTTTTCGAGGCGGGGGTCAGTGTTTGGGGTCCGGGGGCTTGTGCATGCACGTGAAGGATGAGCATACGGGAGAAAGGGGCGCCCAGTATGGAATATATGCTTAGTTTTTGCATGGGATGACGGGTGCGATCATACCAGCACTAATGCACCGGATCCCATCAGAACTTCGAAGGTAAACGTGCTTGGCCGAGAGTAGTACTAAGATGGGTGACCTCTTGGGAAGTCCTCGTGTTGCACCCCCAAACTTTTTTGCAACGTGCATTTTTTAATTATTTAATTTTTTTTTCACCATGGCGTGCACGTTTTCGAGGCGGGGGTCAGCATTTGGGGTCCGGGGGCTTGTGCATGCACGTGAAGGATGAGCATACGGGAGAAAGGGGCGCCCAGTATGGAATATATGCTTAGTTTTTGCATGGGATGACGGGTGCGATCATACCAGCACTAATGCACCGGATCCCATCAGAACTCTGAAGTGAAACGTGCTTGGGCGAGAGTAGTACTAAGATGGGTGACCTCTTGGGAAGTCCTCGGGTTGCACCCCCTAACTTTTTTGCAACGTGCATTTTTTATTTATTTAATTTTTTTTTTCACCATGGCGTGCACGTTTTCGAGGCGGGGGTCAGTGTTTGGGGTCCGGGGGCTTGTGCATGCACGTGAAGGATGAGCATACGGGAGAAAGGGGCGCCCAATATGGAATATATGCTTAGTTTTTGCATGGGATGACGGGTGCGATCATACCAGCACTAATGCACCGGATCCCATCAGAACTCCGAAGTGAAACGTGCTTGGGCGAGAGTAGTACTAAGATGGGTGACCTCTTGGGAAGTCCTCGTGTTGCACCCCCAAACTTTTTTGCAACGTGCATTTTTTAATTATTTAATTTTTTTTTTCACCATGGCGTGCACGTTTTCGAGGCGGGGGTCAGTGTTTGGGGTCCGGGGGCTTGTGCATGCACGTGAAGGATGAGCATACGGGAGAAAGGGGCACCCAGTATGGAATATATGCTTAGTTTTTGCATGGGATGACGGGTGCGATCATACCAGCACTAATGCACCGGATCCCATCAGAACTCCGAAGTTAAACGTGCTTGGGCGAGAGCAGTACTAAGATGGGTGACCTCTTTGGAAGTCCTCGTGTTGCACCCCCAAACTTTTTTGCAACGTGCATTTTTTAATTATTTAATTTTTTTTTCACCATGGCGTGAACGTTTTCTAGGCGGGCCCAAACTTTTTTGCAACGTGCATTTTTTAATTATTTAATTTTTTTTTCACCATGGCGTGCACGTTTTCGAGGCGGGGTCAGCGTTTGGGGTCCGGGGGCTTGTGCATGCACGTGAAGGATGAGTATACGGGAGAAAGGGGCGCCCAGTATGGAATGTATGCTTAGTTTTTGCATGGGATGACGGGTGCGATCATACCAGCACTAATGCACCGGATCCCATCAGAACCCCGAAGTTAAACGTGCTTGGGCGAGAGTAGTACTAAGATGGGTGACCTCTTGGGAAGTCCTCGGGTTGCACCCCCAAACTTTTTTGCAACGTGCATTTTTTAATTATTTAATTTTTTTTTTTCACCATGGCGTGCACGTTTTCGAGGCGGGGGTCAGTGTTTGGGGTCCGGGGGCTTGTGCATGCACGTGAAGGATGAGCATACGGGAGAAAGGGGCGCCCAGTATGGAATATATGCTTAGTTTTTGCATGGGATGACGGGTGCGATCATACCAGCACTAATGCATCGGATCCCATCAGAACTCCGAACTTAAACGTGCTTGGGCGAGAGTAGTACTAAGATGGGTGACCTCTTGGGAAGTCCTCGTGTTGCACCCCCAAACTTTTTTGCAACGTGCATTTTTTAATTATTTAATTTTTTTTTCACCATGGCGTGCACGTTTACGAGGCGGGGGTCAGCGTTTGGGGTCCGGGGGCTTGTGCATGCACTTGAAGGATGAGCATACGGGAGAAAGGGGCGCCCAGTATGGAATATATGCTTAGTTTTTGCATGGGATGACGGGTGCGATCATACCAGCACTAATGCACCGGATCCCATCAGAACCCCGAAGTTAAACGTGCTTGGGCGAGAGTAGTACTAAGATGGGTGACCTCTTGGGAAGTCCTCGGGTTGCACCCCCAAACTTTTTTGCAACGTGCATTTTTTAATTATTTAATTTTTTTTTTCACCATGGCGTGCACGTTTTCGAGGCGGGGGTCAGTGTTTGGGTCCGGGGGCTTGTGCATGCACGTGAAGGATGAGCATACGGGAGAAAGGGGCGCCCAGTATGGAATATATGCTTAGTTTTTGCATGGGATGACGGGTGCGATCATACCAGCACTAATGCACCGGATCCCATCAGAACTTCGAAGTTAAACGTGCTTGGACGAGAGTAGTACTAAGATGGGTGACCTCTTGGGAAGTCCTCGTGTTGCACCCCCAAACTTTTTTGCAACGTGCATTTTTTAATTATTTAATTTTTTTTTCACCATGGCGTGCACGTTTTCGAGGCGGGGGTCAGCGTTTGGGGTCCGGGGGCTTGTGCATGCACGTGAAGGATGAGCATACGGGAGAAAGGGGCGCCCAGTATGGAATATATGCTTAGTTTTTGCATGGGATGACGGGTGCGATCATACCAGCACTAATGCACCGGATCCCATCAGAACTCTGAAGTGAAACGTGCTTGGGCGAGAGTAGTACTAAGATGGGTGACCTCTTGGGAAGTCCTCGGGTTGCACCCCCAAACTTTTTTGCAACGTGCATTTTTTAATTATTTAATTTTTTTTTCACCATGGCGTGCACGTTTTCGAGGCGGGGGTCAGCGTTTGGGGTCCGGGGGCTTGTGCATGCACGTGAAGGATGAGCATACGGGAGAAAGGGGCGCCCAGTATGGAATATATGCTTAGTTTTTGCATGGGATGACGGGTGCGATCATACCAGCACTAATGCACCGGATCCCATCAGAACCCCGAAGTTAGACGTGCTTGGGCGAGAGTAGTACTAAGATGGGTGACCTCTTGGGAAGTCCTCGGGTTGCACCCCCAAACTTTTTTGCAACGTGCATTTTTTAATTATTTAATTTTTTTTTTCACCATGGCGTGCACGTTTTCGAGGCGGGGGTCAGTGTTTGGGGTCCGGGGGCTTGTGCATGCACGTGAAGGATGAGCATACGGGAGAAAGGGGCGCCCAGTATGGAATATATGCTTAGTTTTTGCATGGGATGACGGGTGCGATCATACCAGCACTAATGCACCGGATCCCATCAGAACCCCGAAGTTAGACGTGCTTGGGCGAGAGTAGTACTAAGATGGGTGACCTCTTGGGAAGTCCTCGGGTTGCACCCCCAAACTTTTTTGCAACGTGCATTTTTTAATTATTTAATTTTTTTTTTCACCATGGCGTGCACGTTTTCGAGGCGGGGGTCAGTGTTTGGGGTCCGGGGGCTTGTGCATGCACGTGAAGGATGAGCATACGGGAGAAAGGGGCGCCCAGTATGGAATATATGCTTAGTTTTTGCATGGGATGACGGGTGCGATCATACCAGCACTAATGCACCGGATCCCATCAGAACTTCGAAGTCAAACGTGCTTGGGCGAGAGTAGTACTTAGATGGGTGACCTCTTGGGAAGTCCTCGTGTTGCACCCCCAAACTTTTTTGCAACGTGCATTTTTTAATTATTTAATTTTTTTTTCACCATGGCGTGCACGTTTTCGAGGCGGGGGTCAGTGTTTGGGGTCCGGGGGCTTGTGCATGCACGTGAAGGATGAGCATACGGGAGAAAGGGGCGCCCAGTATGGAATATATGCTTAGTTTTTGCATGGGATGATGGGTGCGATCATACCAGCACTAATGCACCGGATCCCATCAGAACTTCGAAGTGAAACGTGCTTGGGCGAGAGTAGTACTAAGATGGGTGACCTCTTGGGAAGTCCTCGTGTTGCACCCCCAAACTTTTTTGCAATGTGCATTTTTTAATTATTTAATTTTTTTTTCACCATGGCGTGCACGTTTACGAGGCGGGGGTCAGCGTTTGGGGTCCGGGGGCTTGTGCATGCACGTGAAGGATGAGCATACGGGAGAAAGGGGCGCCCAGTATGGAATATATGCTTAGTTTTTGCATGGGATGACGGGTGCGATCATACCAGCACTAATGCACCGGATCCCATCAGAACCCCGAAGTTAAACGTGCTTGGGCGAGAGTAGTACTAAGATGGGTGACCTCTTGGGAAGTCCTCGGGTTGCACCCCCAAACTTTTTTGCAACGTGCATTTTTTAATTATTTAATTTTTTTTTTCACCATGGCGTGCACGTTTTCGAGGCGGGGGTCAGTGTTTGGGGTCCGGGGGCTTGTGCATGCACGTGAAGGATGAGCATACGGGAGAAAGGGGCGCCCAGTATGGAATATATGCTTAGTTTTTGCATGGGATGACGGGTGCGATCATACCAGCACTAATGCACCGGATCCCATCAGAACTTCGAAGGTAAACGTGCTTGGCCGAGAGTAGTACTAAGATGGGTGACCTCTTGGGAAGTCCTCGTGTTGCACCCCCAAACTTTTTTGCAACGTGCATTTTTTAATTATTTAATTTTTTTTTCACCATGGCGTGCACGTTTTCGAGGCGGGGGTCAGCATTTGGGGTCCGGGGGCTTGTGCATGCACGTGAAGGATGAGCATACGGGAGAAAGGGGCGCCCAGTATGGAATATATGCTTAGTTTTTGCATGGGATGACGGGTGCGATCATACCAGCACTAATGCACCGGATCCCATCAGAACTCTGAAGTGAAACGTGCTTGGGCGAGAGTAGTACTAAGATGGGTGACCTCTTGGGAAGTCCTCGGGTTGCACCCCCTAACTTTTTTGCAACGTGCATTTTTTATTTATTTAATTTTTTTTTTCACCATGGCGTGCACGTTTTCGAGGCGGGGGTCAGTGTTTGGGGTCCGGGGGCTTGTGCATGCACGTGAAGGATGAGCATACGGGAGAAAGGGGCGCCCAATATGGAATATATGCTTAGTTTTTGCATGGGATGACGGGTGCGATCATACCAGCACTAATGCACCGGATCCCATCAGAACTCCGAAGTGAAACGTGCTTGGGCGAGAGTAGTACTAAGATGGGTGACCTCTTGGGAAGTCCTCGTGTTGCACCCCCAAACTTTTTTGCAACGTGCATTTTTTAATTATTTAATTTTTTTTTTCACCATGGCGTGCACGTTTTCGAGGCGGGGGTCAGTGTTTGGGGTCCGGGGGCTTGTGCATGCACGTGAAGGATGAGCATACGGGAGAAAGGGGCACCCAGTATGGAATATATGCTTAGTTTTTGCATGGGATGACGGGTGCGATCATACCAGCACTAATGCACCGGATCCCATCAGAACTCCGAAGTTAAACGTGCTTGGGCGAGAGCAGTACTAAGATGGGTGACCTCTTTGGAAGTCCTCGTGTTGCACCCCCAAACTTTTTTGCAACGTGCATTTTTTAATTATTTAATTTTTTTTTCACCATGGCGTGAACGTTTTCTAGGCGGGCCCAAACTTTTTTGCAACGTGCATTTTTTAATTATTTAATTTTTTTTTCACCATGGCGTGCACGTTTTCGAGGCGGGGTCAGCGTTTGGGGTCCGGGGGCTTGTGCATGCACGTGAAGGATGAGTATACGGGAGAAAGGGGCGCCCAGTATGGAATGTATGCTTAGTTTTTGCATGGGATGACGGGTGCGATCATACCAGCACTAATGCACCGGATCCCATCAGAACCCCGAAGTTAAACGTGCTTGGGCGAGAGTAGTACTAAGATGGGTGACCTCTTGGGAAGTCCTCGGGTTGCACCCCCAAACTTTTTTGCAACGTGCATTTTTTAATTATTTAATTTTTTTTTTTCACCATGGCGTGCACGTTTTCGAGGCGGGGGTCAGTGTTTGGGGTCCGGGGGCTTGTGCATGCACGTGAAGGATGAGCATACGGGAGAAAGGGGCGCCCAGTATGGAATATATGCTTAGTTTTTGCATGGGATGACGGGTGCGATCATACCAGCACTAATGCATCGGATCCCATCAGAACTCCGAACTTAAACGTGCTTGGGCGAGAGTAGTACTAAGATGGGTGACCTCTTGGGAAGTCCTCGTGTTGCACCCCCAAACTTTTTTGCAACGTGCATTTTTTAATTATTTAATTTTTTTTTCACCATGGCGTGCACGTTTACGAGGCGGGGGTCAGCGTTTGGGGTCCGGGGGCTTGTGCATGCACTTGAAGGATGAGCATACGGGAGAAAGGGGCGCCCAGTATGGAATATATGCTTAGTTTTTGCATGGGATGACGGGTGCGATCATACCAGCACTAATGCACCGGATCCCATCAGAACCCCGAAGTTAAACGTGCTTGGGCGAGAGTAGTACTAAGATGGGTGACCTCTTGGGAAGTCCTCGGGTTGCACCCCCAAACTTTTTTGCAACGTGCATTTTTTAATTATTTAATTTTTTTTTTCACCATGGCGTGCACGTTTTCGAGGCGGGGGTCAGTGTTTGGGTCCGGGGGCTTGTGCATGCACGTGAAGGATGAGCATACGGGAGAAAGGGGCGCCCAGTATGGAATATATGCTTAGTTTTTGCATGGGATGACGGGTGCGATCATACCAGCACTAATGCACCGGATCCCATCAGAACTTCGAAGTTAAACGTGCTTGGACGAGAGTAGTACTAAGATGGGTGACCTCTTGGGAAGTCCTCGTGTTGCACCCCCAAACTTTTTTGCAACGTGCATTTTTTAATTATTTAATTTTTTTTTCACCATGGCGTGCACGTTTTCGAGGCGGGGGTCAGCGTTTGGGGTCCGGGGGCTTGTGCATGCACGTGAAGGATGAGCATACGGGAGAAAGGGGCGCCCAGTATGGAATATATGCTTAGTTTTTGCATGGGATGACGGGTGCGATCATACCAGCACTAATGCACCGGATCCCATCAGAACTCTGAAGTGAAACGTGCTTGGGCGAGAGTAGTACTAAGATGGGTGACCTCTTGGGAAGTCCTCGGGTTGCACCCCCAAACTTTTTTGCAACGTGCATTTTTTAATTATTTAATTTTTTTTTCACCATGGCGTGCACGTTTTCGAGGCGGGGGTCAGCGTTTGGGGTCCGGGGGCTTGTGCATGCACGTGAAGGATGAGCATACGGGAGAAAGGGGCGCCCAGTATGGAATATATGCTTAGTTTTTGCATGGGATGACGGGTGCGATCATACCAGCACTAATGCACCGGATCCCATCAGAACCCCGAAGTTAGACGTGCTTGGGCGAGAGTAGTACTAAGATGGGTGACCTCTTGGGAAGTCCTCGGGTTGCACCCCCAAACTTTTTTGCAACGTGCATTTTTTAATTATTTAATTTTTTTTTTCACCATGGCGTGCACGTTTTCGAGGCGGGGGTCAGTGTTTGGGGTCCGGGGGCTTGTGCATGCACGTGAAGGATGAGCATACGGGAGAAAGGGGCGCCCAGTATGGAATATATGCTTAGTTTTTGCATGGGATGACGGGTGCGATCATACCAGCACTAATGCACCGGATCCCATCAGAACCCCGAAGTTAGACGTGCTTGGGCGAGAGTAGTACTAAGA
The DNA here is from genome assembly GCF_963576675.1 of Euphorbia lathyris. Taxonomy (NCBI): domain Eukaryota; kingdom Viridiplantae; phylum Streptophyta; class Magnoliopsida; order Malpighiales; family Euphorbiaceae; genus Euphorbia; species Euphorbia lathyris. The sequence continues at coordinate 132,531,625 of NC_088910.1, read as the reverse complement.
TGGGTGACCTCTTGGGAAGTCCTCGGGTTGCACCCCCAAACTTTTTTGCAACGTGCATTTTTTAATTATTTAATTTTTTTTTTCACCATGGCGTGCACGTTTTCGAGGCGGGGGTCAGTGTTTGGGGTCCGGGGGCTTGTGCATGCACGTGAAGGATGAGCATACGGGAGAAAGGGGCGCCCAGTATGGAATATATGCTTAGTTTTTGCATGGGATGACGGGTGCGATCATACCAGCACTAATGCACCGGATCCCATCAGAACTTCGAAGTCAAACGTGCTTGGGCGAGAGTAGTACTTAGATGGGTGACCTCTTGGGAAGTCCTCGTGTTGCACCCCCAAACTTTTTTGCAACGTGCATTTTTTAATTATTTAATTTTTTTTTCACCATGGCGTGCACGTTTACGAGGCGGGGGTCAGCGTTTGGGGTCCGGGGGCTTGTGCATGCACGTGAAGGATGAGCATACGGGAGAAAGGGGCGCCCAGTATGGAATATATGCTTAGTTTTTGCATGGGATGACGGGTGCGATCATACCAGCACTAATGCACCGGATCCCATCAGAACCCCGAAGTTAGACGTGCTTGGGCGAGAGTAGTACTAAGATGGGTGACCTCTTGGGAAGTCCTCGGGTTGCACCCCCAAACTTTTTTGCAACGTACATTTTTTAATTATTTAATTTTTTTTTCACCATGGCGTGCACGTTTTCGAGGCGGGGGTCAGTGTTTGGGGTCCGGGGGCTTGTGCATGCACGTGAAGGATGAGCATACGGGAGAAAGGGGCGCCCAGTATGGAATATATGCTTAGTTTTTGCATGGGATGACGGGTGCGATCATACCAGCGCTAATGCACCGGATCCCATCAGAACTTCGAAGTTAAACGTGCTTGGGCGAGAGTAGTACTTAGATGGGTGACCTCTTGGGAAGTCCTCGTGTTGCACCCCCAAACTTTTTTGCAACGTGCATTTTTTAATTATTTAATTTTTTTTTCACCATGGCGTGCACGTTTACGAGGCGGGGGTCAGCGTTTGGGGTCCGGGGGCTTGTGCATGCACGTGAAGGATGAGCATACGGGAGAAAGGGGCGCCCAGTATGGAATATATGCTTAGTTTTTGCATGGGATGACGGGTGCGATCATACCAGCACTAATGCACCGGATCCCATTAGATCCCCGAAGTTAAACGTGCTTGGGCGAGAGTAGTACTAAGATGGGTGACCTCTTGGGAAGTCCTCCGGTTGCACCCCCAAACTTTTTTGCAACGTGCATTTTTTAATTATTTAATTTTTTTTTTCACCATGGCGTGCACGTTTTCGAGGCGGGGGTCAGTGTTTGGGGTCCGGGGGCTTGTGCATGCACGTGAAGGATGAGCATACGGGAGAAAGGGGCGCCCAGTATGGAATATTTGCTTAGTTTTTGCATGGGATGACGGGTGCGATCATACCAGCACTAATGCACCGGATCCCATCAGAACTTCGAAGTTAAACGTGCTTGGGCGAGAGTAGTACTAAGATGGGTGACCTCTTGGGAAGTCCTCGTGTTGCACCCCCAAACTTTTTTGCAACGTGCATTTTTTAATTATTTAATTTTTTTTTCACCATGGCGTGCACGTTTTTTAGGCGGGGGTCAGCGTTTGGGGTCCGGGGGCTTGTGCATGCACGTGAAGGATGAGCATACGGGAGAAAGGGGTGCCCAGTATGGAATATATGCTTAGTTTTTGCATGGGATGACGGGTGCGATCATACCAGCACTAATGCACCGGATCCCATCAGAACCCCGAAGTTAAACGTGCTTGGGCAAGAGTAGTACTAAGATGGGTGACCTCTTGGGAAGTCCTCGGGTTGCACCCCCAAACTTTTTTGCAACGTGCATTTTTTAATTATTTAATTTTTTTTTTTCACCATGGCGTGCACGTTTACGAGGCGGGGGTCAGTGTTTGGGGTCCGGGGGCTTGTGCATGCACGTGAAGGATGAGCATACGGGAGAAAGGGGCGCCCAGTATGGAATATATGCTTAGTTTTTGCATGGGATGACGGGTGCGATCATACCAGCACTAATGCACCGGATCCCATCAGAACTTCGAAGTTAAACGTGTTTGGGCGAGAGTAGTACTAAGATGGGTGACCTCTTGGGAAGTCCTCGTGTTGCACCCCCAAACTTTTTTGCAACGTGCATTTTTTAATTATTTAATTTTTTTTTCACCATGGCGTGCATGTTTTCGAGGCGGGGGTCAGCGTTTGAGGTCCGGGGGCTTGTGCATGCACGTGAAGGATGAGCATACGGGACAAAGGGGCGCCCAGTATGGAATATATGCTTAGTTTTTGCATGGGATGACGGGTGCGATCATACCAGCACTAATGCACCGGATCCCATCAGAACCCCGAAGTTAAACGTGCTTGGGCGAGAGTAGTACTAAGATGGGTGACCTCTTGGGAATTCCTCGGGTTGCACCCCCAAACTTTTTTGCAACGTGCATTTTTTAATTATTTAATTTATTTTTTTCACCATGGCGTGCACGTTTACGAGGCGGGGGTCAGTGTTTGGGGTCCGGGGGCTTGTGCATGCACGTGAAGGATGAGCATACGGGAGAAAGGGGCGCCCAGTATGGAATATATGCTTAGTTTTTGCATGGGATGACGGGTGCGATCATACCAGCACTAATGCACCGGATCCCATCAAAACTCCGAAGTTAAACGTCCTTTGGCGAGAGTAGTACTAAGATGGGTGACCTCTTGGGAAGTCCTCGTGTTGCACCCCCAAACTTTTTTGCAACGTGCATTTTTTAATTATTTAATTTTTTTTTCACCATGGCGTGCACGTTTTCGAGGCGGGCCCAAACTTTTTTGCAACGTGCATTTTAATTATTTAATTTTTTTTTTCACCATGGCGTGCACGTTTTCGAGGCGGGGGTCAGTGTTTGGGGTCCGGGGGCTTGTGCATGCACGTGAAGGATGAGCATACGGGAGAAAGGGGCACCCAGTATGGAATATATGCTTAGTTTTTGCATGGGATGACGGGTGCGATCATACCAGCACTAATGCACCGGATCCCATCAGAAGTCCGAAGTTAAACGTGCTTGGGCGAGAGTAGTACTAAGATGGGTGACCTCTTGGGAAGTCCTCGTGTTGCACCACCAAAATTTTTGCAACGTGTATTTTTTAATTATTTAATTTTTTTTTCACCATGGCGTGCACGTTTTCGAGGCGGGCCCAAACTTTTTTGCAACGTGCATTTTTTAATTATTTTATTTTTTTTTTCACCATGGCGTGCACGTTTTCGAGGCGGGAGTCAGTGTTTGGGGTCCGGGGGCTTGTGCATGCACGTGAAGGATGATCATACGGGAGAAAGGGGCGCCCAGTATGGAATATATGCTTAGTTTTTGCATGGGATGACGGGTGCGATCATACCAGCACTAATGCACCGGATCCCATCAGAACTCCGAAGTTAAACGTGCTTGGGCGAGAGTAGTACTAAGATGGGTGACCTCTTGGGAAGTCCTCGTGTTGCACCCCCAAACTTTTTTGCAACGTGCATTTTTTTATTATTTAATTTTTTTTTCACCATGGCGTGCACGTTTTCGAGGCGGGGGTCAGTGTTTGGTGTCCGGGGGCTTGTGCATGCACGTGAAGGATGAGCATACGGGAGAAAGGGGCGCCCAGTATGGAATATATGCTTAGTTTTTGCATGGGATGACGGGTGCGATCATACCAGCACTAATGCACCGGATCCCATCAGAACTCTGAAGTTAAACGTGCTTGGGCCAGAGTAGTACTAAGATGGGTGACCTTTTGGGAAGTTCTCGTGTTGCACCCCCAAACTTTTTTACAACGTGCATTTTTTAATTATTTAATTTTTTTTTCACCATGGCATGCACGTTTTCGAGGCGGGGGTCAGTGTTTGGGGTCCGGGGGCTTGTGCATGCACGTGAAGGATGAGCATACGGGAGAAAGGGGCGCCCAGTATGGAATATATGCTTAGTTTTTGCATGGCATGACGGGTGCGATCATACCAGCACTAATGCACCGGATCCCATCAGAACTCCGAAGTTAAACGTGCTTGGGCGAGAGTAGTACTAAGATGGGTGACCTCTTGGGAAGTCCTCGGGTTTACCCCCAAACTTTTTTGCAACGTGCATTTTTTAATTATTTAATTTTTTTTTTCACCATGGCGTGCACGTTTTCGAGGCGGGGGTCAGTGTTTGGGGTCCGGGGGCTTGTGCATGCACGTGAAGGATGAGCATACGGGAGAAAGGGGCACCCAGTATGGAATATATGCTTAGTTTTTGCATGGGATGACGGGTGCGATCATACCAGCACTAATGCACCGGATCCCATCAGAACTCCGAAGTTAAACGTGCTTGTGTGAGAGTAGTACTAAGATGGGTGACCTCTTGGGAAGTCCTCGTGTTGCACCCCCAAACTTTTTTGCAACGTGCATTTTTTAATTATTTAATTTTTTTTTCACCATGGCGTGCACGTTTTCGAGGCGGGGGTCAGTGTTTGGGGTCCGGGGGCTTGTGCATGCACGTGAAGGATGAGCATACGGGAGAAAGGGGCACCCAGTATGGAATATATGCTTAGTTTTTGCATGGGATGACGGGTGCGATCATACCAGCACTAATGCACCGGATCCCATCAGAACTCCGAAGTTAAACGTGCTTGGGCGAGAGTAGTACTAAGATGGGTGACCTCTTGGGAAGTCCTCGTGTTGCACCCCCAAACTTTTTTGCAACATGCATTTTTTAATTATTTAATTTTTTTTTCACCATGGCGTGCACGTTTTCGAGGCGGGCCCAAACTTTTTTGCAACGTGCATTTTTTAATTATTTAATTTTTTTTTCACCATGGCGTGCACGTTTTCGAGGCGGGGGTCAGTGTTTGGGGTTCGGGGGCTTATGCATGCACGTGAAGGATGAGCATACGGGAGAAAGGGGCGCCTAGTATGGAATATATGCTTACTTTTTGCATGGGATGACGGGTGCGATCATACCAGCAATAATGCACCGGATCCCATCAGAACTCTGAAGTGAAACGTGCTTGGGCGAGAGTAGTACTAAGATGGGTGACCTCTTGGGAAGTCCTCGGGTTGCACCCCCAAACTTTTTTGCAACGTGCATTTTTTAATTATTTAATTTTTTTTTTCACCATGGCGTGCACGTTTTCGAGGCGGGGGTCAGTGTTTGGGGTCCGGGGGCTTGTGCATGCACGTGAAGGATGAGCATACGGGAGAAAGGGGCGCCCAATATGGAATATATGCTTAGTTTTTGCATAGGATGACGGGTGCGATCATACCAGCACTAATGCACCGGATCCCATCAGAACTCCGAAGTGAAACGTGCTTGGGCGAGAGTAGTACTAAGATGGGTGACCTCTTGGGAACTCCTCGTGTTGCACACCCAAACTTTTTTGCAACGTGCATTTTTTAATTATTTAATTTTTTTTTCACCATGGCGTGCACGTTTTCGAGGCGGGCCCAAACTTTTTTGCAACGTGCATTTTTTAATTATTTAATTTTTTTTTCACCATGGCGTGCACGTTTTCGAGGCGGGGGTCAGTGTTTGGGGTCCGGGGGCTTGTGCATGCACGTGAAGGATGAGCATACGGGAGAAAGGGGCGCCCAGTATGGAATATATGCTTAGTTTTTGCATTGGATGACGGGTGCGATCATACCAGCACTAATGCACCGGATCCCATCAGAACTCCGAAGATAAACGTGCTTGGGCGAGAGTAGTACTAAGATGGGTGACCTCTTGGGAAGTCCTCGTGTTGCACCCCCAAACTTTTTTGCAACGTGCATTTTTTAATTATTTAATTTTTTTTTCACCATGGCATGCACGTTTTCGAGGCGGGGGTCAGTGTTTGGGGTCCGGGGGCTTGTGCATGCACGTGAAGGATGAGCATACGGGAGAAAGGGGTGCCCAGTATGGAATATATGCTTAGTTTTTGCATGGGATGACGGGTGCGATCATACCAGCACTAATGCACCGGATCCCATCAGAACCCCGAAGTTAAACGTGCTTGGGCAAGAGTAGTACTAAGATGGGTGACCTCTTGGGAAGTCCTCGGGTTGCACCCCCAAACTTTTTTGCAACGTGCATTTTTTAATTATTTAATCTTTTTTTTTCACCATGGCGTGCACGTTTACGAGGCGGGGGTCAGTGTTTGGGGTCCGAGGGCTTGTGCATGCACGTGAAGGATGAGCATACGGGAGAAAGGGGCGCCCAGTATGGAATATATGCTTAGTTTTTGCATGGGATGACGGGTGCGATCATACCAGCACTAATGCACCGGATCCCATCAGAACTTCGAAGTTAAACGTGTTTGGGCGAGAGTAGTACTAAGATGGGTGACCTCTTGGGAAGTCCTCGTGTTGCACCCCCAAACTTTTTTGCAACGTGCATTTTTTAATTATTTAATTTTTTTTTCACCATGGCGTGCATGTTTTCGAGGCGGGGGTCAGCGTTTGGGGTCCGGGGGCTTGTGCATGCACGTGAAGGATGAGCATACGGGAGAAAGGGGCGCCCAGTATGGAATATATGCTTAGTTTTTGCATGGGATGACGGGTGCGATCATACCAGCACTAATGCACCGGATCCCATCAGAACCCCGAAGTTAAACGTGCTTGGGCGAGAGTAGTACTAAGATGGGTGACCTCTTGGGAAGTCCTCGGGTTGCACCCCCAAACTTTTTTGCAACGTGCATTTTTTAATTATTTAATTTATTTTTTTCACCATGGCGTGCACGTTTACGAGGCGGGGGTCAGTGTTTGGGGTCCGGGGGCTTGTGCATGCACGTGAAGGATGAGCATACGGGAGAAAGGGGCGCCCAGTATGGAATATATGCTTAGTTTTTGCATGGGATGACGGGTGCGATCATACCAGCACTAATGCACCGGATCCCATCAGAACTCCGAAGTCCAACGTCCTTTGGCGAGAGTAGTACTAAGATGGGTGACCTCTTGGGAAGTCCTCGTGTTGCACCCCCAAACTTTTTTGCAACGTGCATTTTTTAATTATTTAATTTTTTTTTCACCATGGCGTGCACGTTTTCGAGGCGGGCCCAAACTTTTTTGCAACGTGCATTTTAATTATTTAATTTTTTTTTTCACCATGGCGTGCACGTTTTCGAGGCGGGGGTCAGTGTTTGGGGTCCGGGGGCTTGTGCATGCACGTGAAGGATGAGCATACGGGAGAAAGGGGCACCCAGTATGGAATATATGCTTAGTTTTTGCATGGGATGACGGGTGCGATCATACCAGCACTAATGCACCGGATCCCATCAGAAGTCCGAAGTTAAACGTGCTTGGGCGAGAGTAGTACTAAGATGGGTGACCTCTTGGGAAGTCCTCGTGTTGCACCACCAAAATTTTTGCAACGTTTATTTTTTAATTATTTAATTTTTTTTTCACCATGGCGTGCACGTTTTCGAGGCGGGGGTCAGTGTTTGGGGTCCGGGGGCTTGTGCATGCACGTGAAGGATGAGCATACGGGAGGAAGGGGCGCCCAGTATGGAATATATGCTTAGTTTTTGCATGGGATGACGGGTGCGATTATACCAGCACTAATGCACCGGATCCCATCAGAACTCCGAAGTTAAACGCGCTTGGGCGAGAGTAGTACTAAGATGGGTGACCTCTTGGGAAGTCCTCGGGTTTACCCCCAAACTTTTTTGCAACGTGCATTTTTTAATTATTTAATTTTTTTTTCACCATGGCATGCACATTTTCGAGGCGGGGGTCAGTGTTTGGGGTCCGGGGGCTTGTGCATGCACGTGAAGGATGAGCATACGGGAGGAAGGGGCGCCCAGTATGGAATATATGCTTAGTTTTTGCATGGGATGACGGGTGCGATTATACCAGCACTAATGCACCGGATCCCATCAGAACTCCGAAGTTAAACGCGCTTGGGCGAGAGTAGTACTAAGATGGGTGACCTCTTGGGAAGTCCTCGGGTTTACCCCCAAACTTTTTTGCAACGTGCATTTTTTAATTATTTAATTTTTTTTTCACCATGGCGTGCACGTTTTCGAGGCGGGGGTCAGTGTTTGGGGTCCGGGGGCTTGTGCATGCACGTGAAGGATGAGCATACGGGAGGAAGGGGCGCCCAGTATGGAATATATGCTTAGTTTTTGCATGGGATGACGGGTGCGATTATACCAGCACTAATGCACCGGATCCCATCAGAACTCCGAAGTTAAACGCGCTTGGGCGAGAGTAGTACTAAGATGGGTGACCTCTTGGGAAGTCCTCGGGTTTACCCCCAAACTTTTTTGCAACGTGCATTTTTTAATTATTTAATTTTTTTTTCACCATGGCATGCACATTTTCGAGGCGGGGGTCAGTGTTTGGGGTCCGGGGGCTTGTGCATGCACGTGAAGGATGAGCATACGGGAGGAAGGGGCGCCCAGTATGGAATATATGCTTAGTTTTTGCATGGGATGACGGGTGCGATTATACCAGCACTAATGCACCGGATCCCATCAGAACTCCGAAGTTAAACGCGCTTGGGCGAGAGTAGTACTAAGATGGGTGACCTCTTGGGAAGTCCTCGGGTTTACCCCCAAACTTTTTTGCAACGTGCATTTTTTAATTATTTAATTTTTTTTTTCACCATGGCGTGCACGTTTTCGAGGCGGGGGTCAGTGTTTGGGGTCCGGGGGCTTGTGCATGCACGTGAAGGATGAGCATACGGGAGAAAGGGGCGCCCAGTATGGAATATATGCTTAGTTTTTGCATGGGATGACGGGTGCGATCATACCAGCACTAATGCACCGGATCCCATCAGAACTCCGAAGTTAAACGTGCTTGGGCGAGAGTAGTACTAAGATGGGTGACCTTTTGGGAAGTCCTCGTGGTGCACCCCCAAACTTTTTTGCAACGTGCATTTTTTAATTATTTAATTTTTTTTTTCACCATGGCGTGCACGTTTTCGAGGCGGGGGTCAGTGTTTGGGGTCCGGGGGCTTGTGCATGCACGTGAAGGATGAGCATACGGGAGAAAGGGGCGCCCAGTATGGAATATATGCTTAGTTTTTGTATGGGATGACGGGTGCGATCATACCAGCACTAATGCACCGGATCCCATCAGAACTCCGAAGACAAACGTGCTTGGGCGAGAGTAGTACTAAGATGGGTGACCTTTTGGGAAGTCCTCGTGGTGCACCCCCAAACTTTTTTGCAACGTGCATTTTTTAATTATTTAATTTTTTTTTTCACCATGGCGTGCACGTTTTCGAGGCGGGGGTCAGTGTTTGGGGTCCGGGGGCTTGTGCATGCACGTGAAGGATGAGCATACGGGAGAAAGGGGCGCCCAGTATGGAATATATGCTTAGTTTTTGCATGGGATGACGGGTGCGATCATACCAGCACTAATGCACCGGATCCCATCAGAACTCCGAAGTCAAACGTGCTTGGGCGAGAGTAGTACTAAGATGGGTGACCTCTTGGGAAGTCCTCGTGTTGCACCCCCAAACTTTTTTGCAACGTGCATTTTTTAATTATTTAATTTTTTTTTCACCATGGCGTGCACGTTTTCGAGGCGGGCCCAAACTTTTTTGCAACGTGCATTTTTTAATTATTTAATTTTTTTTTCACCATGGCGTGCACGTTTTCGAGGCGGGGGTCAGTGTTTGGGGTCCGGGGGCTTGTGCATACACGTAAAGGATGAGCATACGGGAGAAAGGGGCGCCCAGTATGGAATATATGCTTAGTTTTTGCATGGGATAACGGGTGCGATCATACCAGCACTAATGCACCGGATCCCATCAGAACTCCGAAGTTAAACGTGCTTGGGCGAGAGTAGTACTAAGATGGGTGACCTCTTGGGAAGTCCTCGTGTTGCACCCCCAAACTTTTTTGCAACGTGCATTTTTTAATTATTTAATTTTTTTTCACCATGGCGTGCACGTTTTCGAGGCGGGCCCAAACTTTTTTGCAACGTGCATTTTTTAATTATTTAATTTTTTTTTTCACCATGGCGTGCACGTTTTCGAGGCGGGGGTCAGTGTTTGGGGTCCGGGGGCTTGTGCATGCACGTGAAGGATGAGCATACGGGAGAAAGGGGCGCCTAATATGGAATATATGCGTAGTTTTTGCATGGGATGACGGGTGCGATCATACCAGCACTAATGCACCGGATCCCATCAGAACTCTAAAGTTAAACGTGCTTGGGCGAGAGTAGTACTAAGATGGGTGACCTCTTGGGAAGTCCTTGTGTTGCACCCCCAAACTTTTTTGCAACGTGCATTTTTTAATTATTTAATTTTTTTTTTCACCATGGCGTGCACGTTTTCGAGGCGGGGGTCAGTGTTTGGGGTCCGGGGGCTTGTGCATGCACGTGAAGGATGAGCATACGGGAGAAAGGGGCGCCCAGTATGGAATATATGCTTAGTTTTTGCATGGGATGAAGGGTGCGATCATACCAGCACTAATGCACCGGATCCCATCAGAACTCCGAAGTTAAACGTGCTTGGGTGAGAGTAGTACTAAGATGGGTGACCTCTTGGGAAGTCCTCGTGTTGCACCCCCAAACTTTTTTGCAACGTGCATTTTTTAATTATTTAATTTTTTTTTCACCATGGCGTGCACGTTTTCGAGGCGGGCCCAAACTTTTTTGCAACGTGCATTTTTTAATTATTTAATTTTTTTTTTCACCATGGCGTGCACGTTTTCGAGGCGGGGGTCAGTGTTTGGGGTCCGGGGGCTTGTGCATGCACGTGAAGGATGAGCATACGGGAGAAAGGGGCGCCCAGTATGGAATATATGCTTAGTTTTTGCATGGGATGACGGGTGCGATCATACCAGCACTAATGCACCGGATCCCATCAGAACTCCGAAATTAAACGTGCTTGGGCGAGAGTAGTACTAAGATGGGTGACCTCTTGGGAAGTCCTCGTGTTGCACCCCCAAAATTTTTGCAACGTGTATTTTTTAATTATTTAATTTTTTTTTCACCATGGCGTGCACGTTTTCGAGGCGGGGGTCAGTGTTTGGGGTCCGGGGGCTTGTGCATGCACGTGAAGGATGAGCATACGGGAGAAAGGGGCGCCCAGTATGGAATATATGCTTAGTTTTTGCATGGGATGACGGGTGCGATCATACCAGCACTAATGCACCGGATCCCATCAGAACTCCGAAGTCAAACGTGCTTGGGCGAGAGTAGTACTAAGATGGGTGACCTCTTGGGAAGTCCTCGTGTTGCACCCCCAAACTTTTTTGCAACGTGCATTTTTTAATTATTTAATTTTTTTTCACCATGGCGTGCACGTTTTCGAGGCGGGCCCAAACTTTTTTGCAACGTGCATTTTTTAATTATTTAATTTTTTTTTCACCATGGCGTGCACGTTTTCGAGGCGGGGGCAGTGTTTGGGGTCCGGGGGCTTGTGCATGCACGTGAAGGATGAGCATACGGGAGAAAGGGGCGCCCAGTATGGAATATATGCTTAGTTTTTGCATGGGATAACGGGTGCGATCATACCAGCACTAATGCACCGGATCCCATCAGAACTCCGAAGTTAAACGTGCTTGGGCGAGAGTAGTACTAAGATGGGTGACCTCTTGGGAAGTCCTCGTGTTGCACCTCCAAACTTTTTTGCAACGTGCATTTTTTAATTATTTAATTTTTTTTCACCATGGCGTGCACGTTTTCGAGGCGGGCCCAAACTTTTTTGCAACGTGCATTTTTTAATTATTTAATTTTTTTTTTCACCATGGCGTGCACGTTTTCGAGGCGGGGGTCAGTGTTTGGGGTCCGGGGGCTTGTGCATGCACGTGAAGGATGAGCATACGGGAGAAAGGGGCGCCTAATATGGAATATATGCGTAGTTTTTGCATGGGATGACGGGTGCGATCATACCAGCACTAATGCACCGGATCCCATCAGAACTCTAAAGTTAAACGTGCTTGGGCGAGAGTAGTACTAAGATGGGTGACCTCTTGGGAAGTCCTCGTGTTGCACCCCCAAACTTTTTTGCAACGTGCATTTTTTAAATATTTAATTTTTTTTTTCACCATGGCGTGCACGTTTTCGAGGCGGGGGTCAGTGTTTGGGGTCCGGGGGCTTGTGCATGCACGTGAAGGATGAGCATACGGGAGAAAGGGGCGCCCAGTATGGAATATATGCTTAGTTTCTGCATGGGATGAAGGGTGCGATCATACCAGCACTAATGCACCGGATCCCATCAGAACTCCGAAGTTAAACGAGCTTGGGTGAGAGTAGTACTAAGATGGGTGACCTCTTGGGAAGTCCTCGTGTTGCACCCCCAAACTTTTTTGCAACGTGCATTTTTTAATTATTTAATTTTTTTTTCACCATGGCGTGCACGTTTTCGAGGCGGGCCCAAACTTTTTTGCAACGTGCATTTTTTAATTATTTAATTTTTTTTTTCACCATGGCGTGCACGTTTTCGAGGCGGGGGTCAGTGTTTGGGGTCCGGGGGCTTGTGCATGCACGTGAAGGATGAGCATACGGGAGAAAGGGGCGCCCAGTATGGAATATATGCTTAGTTTTTGCATGGGATGACGGGTGCGATCATACCAGCACTAATGCACCGGATCCCATCAGAACTCCGAAATTAAACGTGCTTGGGCGAGAGTAGTACTAAGATGGGTGACCTCTTGGGAAGTCCTCGTGTTGCACCCCCAAAATTTTTGCAACGTGTATTTTTTAATTATTTAATTTTTTTTTCACCATGGCGTGCACGTTTTCGAGACGGGCCCAAACTTTTTTGCAACGTGCATTTTTTAATTATTTAATTTTTTTTTTCACCATGGCGTGCACGTTTTCGAGGCGGGGGTCAGTGTTTGGGGTCCGGGGGCTTGTGCATGCACGTGAAGGATGAGCATACGGGAGAAAGGGGCGCCCAGTATGGAATATATGCTTAGTTTTTGCATGGGATGACGGGTGCGATCATACCAGCACTAATGCACCGGATCCCATCAGAACTCCGAAGTCAAACGTGCTTCGGCGAGAGTAGTACTAAGATGGGTGACCTCTTGGGAAGTCCTCGTGTTGCACCCCCAAACTTTTTTGCAACGTGCATTTTTTAATTACTTAATTTTTTTTTTTCACCATGGCGTGCACGTTTACGAGGCGGGGTCAGTGTTTGGGGTCCGGGGGCTTGTGCATGCACGTGAAGGATGAGCATACGGGAGAAAGGGGCGCCCAGTATGGAATATATGCTTAGTTTTTGCATGGGATGATGGGTGCGATCATACCAGCACTAATGCACCGGATCCCATCAGAACTCCGAAGTCAAACGTGCTAGGGCGAGAGTAGTACTAAGATGGGTGACCTCTTGGGAAGTCCTCGTGTTGCACCCCCAAACTTTTTTGCAACGTGCATTTTTTAATTTTTTAATTTGTTTTTTCACCATGGCGTGCACGTTTTCGAGGCGGGCCTAAACTTTTTTGCAACGTGCATTTTTTAATTATTTAATTTTTTTTTCACCATGTCGTGCACGTTTTCGAGGCGGGGGTCAGTGTTTGGGGTCCGGGGGCTTGTGCATGCACGTGAAGGATGAGCATACGGGAGAAAGGGGCGCCCAGTATGGAATATATGCTTAGTTTTTGCATGGGATGACGGGTGCGATCATACCAGCACTAATGCACCGGATCCCATCAGAACTCCGAAGTTAAACGTGCTTGGGCGAGAGTAGTACTAAGATGGGTGACCTCTTGGGAAGTCCTCGTCTTGCACCACCAAACTTTTTTGCAACGTGCATTTTTTAATTATTTAATTTTTTTTTCACCATGGCGTGCACGTTTTCGAGGCGGGCCCAAACTTTTTTGCAACGTGCATTTTTTAATTATTTAATTTTTTTTTCACCATGGCGTGCACGTTTTCGAGGCGGGGGTCAGTGTTTGGGGTCCGGGGGCTTGTGCATGCACGTGAAGGATGAGCATACGGGAGAAAGGGGCGCCCAGTATGGAATATATGCTTACTTTTTGCATGGGACGACGGGTGCGATCATACCAGCACTAATGCACCGGATCCCATCAGAACTCCGAAGTTAAACGTGCTTGGGCGAGAGTAGTACTAAGATGGGTGACCTCTTGGGAAGTCCTCGTGTTGCACCCCCAAACTTTTTTGCAACGTGCATTTTTTAATTATTTAATTTTTTTTTCACCATGGCGTGCACGTTTACGAGGCGGGGGTCAGTGTTTGGGGTCCGGGGGCTTGTGCATGCACGTGAAGGATGAGCATACGGGAGAAAGGGGCGCCCAGTATGGAATATATGCTTAGTTTTTGCATGGGATAACGGGTGCGATCATACCAGCACTAATGCACCGGATCCCATCAGAACTCCGAAGTTAAACGTGCTTGGGCGAGAGTAGTACTAAGATGGGTGACCTCTTGGGAAGTCCTCGTGTTGCACCCCCAAACTTTTTTGCAACGTGCATTTTTTAATTATTTAATTTTTTTTCACCATGGCGTGCATGTTTTCGAGGCGGGCCCAAACTTTTTTGCAACGTGCATTTTTTAATTATTTAATTTTTTTTTTCACCATGGCGTGCACGTATTCGAGGCGGGGGTCAGTGTTTGGGGTCCGGGGGCTTGTGCATGCACGTGAAGGATGAGCATACGGGAGAAAGGGGCGCCCAATATGGAATATATGCGTAGTTTTTGCATGGGATGACGGGTGCGATCATACCAGCACTTATGCACCGGATCCCATCAGAACTCCGAAGTTAAACGTGCTTGGGCGAGAGTAGTACTAAGATGGGTGACCTCTTGGGAAGTCCTCGTGTTGCACCCCCAAACTTTTTTGCAACGTGCATTTTTTAATTATTTAATTTTTTTTTTCACCATGGCGTGCACGTTTTCGAGGCGGGGGTCAGTGTTTGCGGTCCGGGGGCTTGTGCATGCACGTGAAGGATGAGCATACGGGAGAAAGGGGCGCCCAGTATGGAATATATGCTTAGTTTTTGCATGGGATGAAGGGTGCGATCATACCAGCACTAATGCACCGGATCCCATCAGAACTCCGAAGTTAAACGTGCTTGGGTGAGAGTAGTACTAAGATGGGTGACCTCTTGGGAAGTCCTCGTGTTGCACCCCCAAACTTTTTTGCAACGTGCATTTTTTAATTATTTAATTTTTTTTTCACCATGGCGTGCACGTTTTCGAGGCGGGCCCAAACTTTTTTGCAACGTGCATTTTTTAATTATTTAATTTTTTTTTTCACCATGGCGTGCACGTTTTCGAGGCGGGGGTCAGTGTTTGGGGTCCGGGGGCTTGTGCATGCACGTGAAGGATGAGCATACGGGAGAAAGGGGCGCCCAGTATGGAATATATGCTTAGTTTTTGCATGGGATGACGGGTGCGATCATACCAGCACTAATGCACCGGATCCCATCAGAACTCCGAAATTAAACGTGCTTGGGCGAGAGTAGTACTAAGATGGGTGACCTCTTGGGAAGTCCTCGTGTTGCACCCCCAAAATTTTTGCAACGTGTATTTTTTAATTATTTAATTTTTTTTTCACCATGGCGTGCACGTTTTCGAGGCGGGGGTCAGTGTTTGGGGTCCGGGGGCTTGTGCATGCACGTGAAGGATGAGCATACGGGAGAAAGGGGCGCCCAGTATGGAATATATGCTTAGTTTTTGCATGGGATGACGGGTGCGATCATACCAGCACTAATGCACCGGATCCCATCAGAACTCCGAAGTCAAACGTGCTAGGGCGAGAGTAGTACTAAGATGGGTGACCTCTTGGGAAGTCCTCGTGTTGCACCCCCAAACTTTTTTGCAACGTGCATTTTTTAATTATTTAATTTTTTTTTCACCATGGCGTGCACGTTTACGAGGCGGGGGTCAGTGTTTGGGGTCCGGGGGCTTGTGCATGCACGTGAAGGATGAGCATACGGGAGAAAGGGGCGCCCAGTATGGAATATATGCTTAGTTTTTGCATGGGATAACGGGTGCGATCATACCAGCACTAATGCACCGGATCCCATCAGAACTCCGAAGTTAAACGTGCTTGGGCGAGAGTAGTACTAAGATGGGTGACCTCTTGGGAAGTCCTCGTGTTGCACCCCCAAACTTTTTTGCAACGTGCATTTTTTAATTATTTAATTTTTTTTCACCATGGCGTGCATGTTTTCGAGGCGGGCCCAAACTTTTTTGCAACGTGCATTTTTTAATTATTTAATTTTTTTTTTCACCATGGCGTGCACGTTTTCGAGGCGGGGGTCAGTGTTTGGGGTCCGGGGGCTTGTGCATGCACGTGAAGGATGAGCATACGGGAGAAAGGGGCGCCCAATATGGAATATATGCGTAGTTTTTGCATGGGATGACGGGTGCGATCATACCAGCACTAATGCACCGGATCCCATCAGAACTCCGAAGTTAAACGTGCTTGGGCGAGAGTAGTACTAAGATGGGTGACCTCTTGGGAAGTCCTCGTGTTGCACCCCCAAACTTTTTTGCAACGTGCATTTTTTAATTATTTAATTTTTTTTTTCACCATGGCGTGCACGTTTTCGAGGCGGGGGTCAGTGTTTGCGGTCCGGGGGCTTGTGCATGCACGTGAAGGATGAGCATACGGGAGAAAGGGGCGCCCAGTATGGAATATATGCTTAGTTTTTGCATGGGATGAAGGGTGCGATCATACCAGCACTAATGCACCGGATCCCATCAGAACTCCGAAGCTAAACGTGCTTGGGTGAGAGTAGTACTAAGATGGGTGACCTCTTGGGAAGTCCTCGTGTTGCACCCCCAAACTTTTTTGCAACGTGCATTTTTTAATTATTTAATTTTTTTTTCACCATGGCGTGCACGTTTTCGAGGCGGGCCCAAACTTTTTTACAACGTGCATTTTTTAATTATTTAATTTTTTTTTTCACCATGGCGTGCACGTTTTCGAGGCGGGGGTCAGTGTTTGGGGTCCGGGGGCTTGTGCATGCACGTGAAGGATGAGCATACGGGAGAAAGGGGCGCCCAGTATGGAATATATGCTTAGTTTTTGCATGGGATGACGGGTGCGATCATACCAGCACTAATGCACCGGATCCCATCAGAACTCCGAAATTAAACGTGCTTGGGCGAGAGTAGTACTAAGATGGGTGACCTCTTGGGAAGTCCTCGTGTTGCACCCCCAAAATTTTTGCAACGTGTATTTTTTAATTATTTAATTTTGTTTTCACCATGGCGTGCACGTTTTCGAGGCGGGGGTCAGTGTTTGGGGTCCGGGGGCTTGTGCATGCACGTGAAGGATGAGCATACGGGAGAAAGGGGCGCCCAGTATGGAATATATGCTTAGTTTTTGCATGGGATGACGGGTGCGATCATACCAGCACTAATGCACCGGATCCCATCAGAACTCCGAAGTCAAACGTGCTTGGGCGAGAGTAGTACTAAGATGGGTGACCTCTTGGGAAGTCCTCGTGTTGCACCCCCAAACTTTTTTGCAACGTGCATTTTTTAATTATTTAATTTTTTTTTCACCATGGCGTGCAACGTGCATTTTTTAATTATTTAATTTTTTTTTCACCATGGCGTGCACGTTTTCGAGGCGGGGGTCAGTGTTTGGGGTCCGGGGGCTTGTGCATGCACGTGAAGGATGAGCATACGGGAGAAAGGGGCGCCCAGTATGGAATATATGCTTAGTTTTTGCTTGGGATAACGGGTGCGATCATACCAGCACTAATGCACCGGATCCCATCAGAACTCCGAAGTTAAACGTGCTTGGGCGAGAGTAGTACTAAGATGGGTGACCTCTTGGGAAGTCCTCGTGTTGCACCCCCAAACTTTTTTGCAACGTGCATTTTTTAATTATTTAATTTTTTTTTTCACCATGGCGTGCACGTTTTCGAGGCGGGGGTCAGTGTTTGCGGTCCGGGGGCTTGTGCATGCACGTGAAGGATGAGCATACGGGAGAAAGGGGCGCCCAGTATGGAATATATGCTTAGTTTTTGCATGGGATGAAGGGTGCGATCATACCAGCACTAATGCACCGGATCCCATCAGAACTCCGAAGTTAAACGTGCTTGGGTGAGAGTAGTACTAAGATGGGTGACCTCTTGGGAAGTCCTCGTGTTGCACCCCCAAACTTTTTTGCAACGTGCATTTTTTAATTATTTAATTTTTTTTTCACCATGGCGTGCACGTTTTCGAGGCGGGCCCAAACTTTTTTACAACGTGCATTTTTTAATTATTTAATTTTTTTTTTCACCATGGCGTGCACGTTTTCGAGGCGGGGGTCAGTGTTTGGGGTCCGGGGGCTTGTGCATGCACGTGAAGGATGAGCATACGGGAGAAAGGGGCGCCCAGTATGGAATATATGCTTAGTTTTTGCATGGGATGACGGGTGCGATCATACCAGCACTAATGCACCGGATCCCATCAGAACTCCGAAATTAAACGTGCTTGGGCGAGAGTAGTACTAAGATGGGTGACCTCTTGGGAAGTCCTCGTGTTGCACCCCCAAAATTTTTGCAACGTGTATTTTTTAATTATTTAATTTTGTTTTCACCATGGCGTGCACGTTTTCGAGGCGGGGGTCAGTGTTTGGGGTCCGGGGGCTTGTGCATGCACGTGAAGGATGAGCATACGGGAGAAAGGGGCGCCCAGTATGGAATATATGCTTAGTTTTTGCATGGGATGACGGGTGCGATCATACCAGCACTAATGCACCGGATCCCATCAGAACTCCGAAGTCAAACGTGCTTGGGCGAGAGTAGTACTAAGATGGGTGACCTCTTGGGAAGTCCTCGTGTTGCACCCCCAAACTTTTTTGCAACGTGCATTTTTTAATTATTTAATTTTTTTTTCACCATGGCGTGCAACGTGCATTTTTTAATTATTTAATTTTTTTTTCACCATGGCGTGCACGTTTTCGAGGCGGGGGTCAGTGTTTGGGGTCCGGGGGCTTGTGCATGCACGTGAAGGATGAGCATACGGGAGAAAGGGGCGCCCAGTATGGAATATATGCTTAGTTTTTGCATGGGATAACGGGTGCGATCATACCAGCACTAATGCACCGGATCCCATCAGAACGCCGAAGTTAAACGTGCTTGGGCGAGAGTAGTACTAAGATGGGTGACCTCTTGGGAAGTCCTCGTGTTGCACCCCCAAACTTTTTTGCAACGTGCATTTTTTAATTATTTAATTTTTTTTCACCATGGCGTGCACGTTTTCGAGGCGGGCCCAAACTTTTTTGCAACGTGCATTTTTTAATTATTTAATTTTTTTTTTCACCATGGCGTGCACGTTTTCGAGGCGGGGGTCAGTGTTTGGGGTCCGGGGGCTTGTGCATGCACGTGAAGGATGAGCATACGGGAGAAAGGGGCGCCTAATATGGAATATATGCGTAGTTTTTGCATGAGATGACGGGTGCGATCATACCAGCACTAATGCACCGGATCCCATCAGAACTCTAAAGTTAAACGTGCTTGGGCGAGAGTAGTACTAAGATGGGTGACCTCTTGGGAAGTCCTCGTGTTGCACCCCCAAACTTTTTTGCAACGTGCATTTTTTAATTATTTAATTTTTTTTTTCACCATGGCGTGCACGTTTTTGAGGCGGGGGTCAGTGTTTGGGGTCCGGGGGCTTGTGCATGCACGTGAAGGATGAGCATACGGGAGAAAGGGGCGCCCAGTATGGAATATATGCTTAGTTTTTGCATGGGATGAAGGGTGCGATCATACCAGCACTAATGCACCGGATCCCATCAGAACTCCGAAGTTAAACGTGCTTGGGTGAGAGTAGTACTAAGATGGGTGACCTCTTGGGAAGTCCTCGTGTTGCACCCCCAAACTTTTTTGCAACGTGCATTTTTTAATTATTTAATTTTTTTTTCACCATGGCGTGCACGTTTTCGAGGCGGGCCCAAACTTTTTTGCAACGTGCATTTTTTAATTATTTAATTTTTTTTTTCACCATGGCGTGCACGTTTTCGAGGCGGGGGTCAGTGTTTGGGGTCCGGGGGCTTGTGCATGCACGTGAAGGATGAGCATACGGGAGAAAGGGGCGCCCAGTATGGAATATATGCTTAGTTTTTGCATGGGATGACGGGTGCGATCATACCAGCACTAATGCACCGGATCCCATCAGAACTCCGAAATTAAACGTGCTTGGGCGAGAGTAGTACTAAGATGGGTGACCTCTTGGGAAGTCCTCGTGTTGCACCCCCAAAATTTTTGCAACGTGTATTTTTTAATTATTTAATTTTTTTTTCACCATGGCGTGCACGTTTTCGAGGCGGGGGTCAGTGTTTGGGGTCCGGGGGCTTGTGCATGCACGTGAAGGATGAGCATACGGGAGAAAGGGGCGCCCAGTATGGAATATATGCTTAGTTTTTGCATGGGATGACGGGTGCGATCATACCAGCACTAATGCACCGGATCCCATCAGAACTCCGAAGTCAAACGTGCTTGGGCGAGAGTAGTACTAAGATGGGTGACCTCTTGGGAAGTCCTCGTGTTGCACCCCCAAACTTTTTTGCAACGTGCATTTTTTAATTATTTAATTTTTTTTTCACCATGGCGTGCACGTTTTCGAGGCGGGCCCAAACTTTTTTGCAACGTGCATTTTTTAATTATTTAATTTTTTTTTCACCATGGCGTGCACGTTTTCGAGGCGGGGGTCAGTGTTTGGGGTCCGGGGGCTTGTGCATGCACGTGAAGGATGAGCATACGGGAGAAAGGGGCGCCCAGTATGGAATATATGCTTAGTTTTTGCATGGGATAACGGGTGCGATCATACCAGCACTAATGCACCGGATCCCATCAGAACTCCGAAGTTAAACGTGCTTGGGCGAGAGTAGTACTAAGATGGGTGACCTCTTGGGAAGTCCTCGTGTTGCACCCCCAAACTTTTTTGCAACGTGCATTTTTTAATTATTTAATTTTTTTTCACCATGGCGTGCACGTTTTCGAGGCGGGCCCAAACTTTTTTGCAACGTGCATTTTTTAATTATTTAATTTTTTTTTTCACCATGGCGTGCACGTTTTCGAGGCGGGGGTCAGTGTTTGGGGTCCGGGGGCTTGTGCATGCACGTGAAGGATGAGCATACGGGAGAAAGGGGCGCCTAATATGGAATATATGCGTAGTTTTTGCATGAGATGACGGGTGCGATCATACCAGCACTAATGCACCGGATCCCATCAGAACTCTAAAGTTAAACGTGCTTGGGCGAGAGTAGTACTAAGATGGGTGACCTCTTGGGAAGTCCTCGTGTTGCACCCCCAAACTTTTTTGCAACGTGCATTTTTTAATTATTTAATTTTTTTTTTCACCATGGCGTGCACGTTTTTGAGGCGGGGGTCAGTGTTTGGGGTCCGGGGGCTTGTGCATGCACGTGAAGGATGAGCATACGGGAGAAAGGGGCGCCCAGTATGGAATATATGCTTAGTTTTTGCATGGGATGAAGGGTGCGATCATACCAGCACTAATGCACCGGATCCCATCAGAACTCCGAAGTTAAACGTGCTTGGGTGAGAGTAGTACTAAGATGGGTGACCTCTTGGGAAGTCCTCGTGTTGCACCCCCAAACTTTTTTGCAACGTGCATTTTTTAATTATTTAATTTTTTTTTCACCATGGCGTGCACGTTTTCGAGGCGGGCCCAAACTTTTTTGCAACGTGCATTTTTTAATTATTTAATTTTTTTTTTCACCATGGCGTGCACGTTTTCGAGGCGGGGGTCAGTGTTTGGGGTCCGGGGGCTTGTGCATGCACGTGAAGGATGAGCATACGGGAGAAAGGGGCGCCCAGTATGGAATATATGCTTAGTTTTTGCATGGGATGACGGGTGCGATCATACCAGCACTAATGCACCGGATCCCATCAGAACTCCGAAATTAAACGTGCTTGGGCGAGAGTAGTACTAAGATGGGTGACCTCTTGGGAAGTCCTCGTGTTGCACCCCCAAAATTTTTGCAACGTGTATTTTTTAATTATTTAATTTTTTTTTCACCATGGCGTGCACGTTTTCGAGGCGGGGGTCAGTGTTTGGGGTCCGGGGGCTTGTGCATGCACGTGAAGGATGAGCATACGGGAGAAAGGGGCGCCCAGTATGGAATATATGCTTAGTTTTTGCATGGGATGACGGGTGCGATCATACCAGCACTAATGCACCGGATCCCATCAGAACTCCGAAGTCAAACGTGCTTGGGCGAGAGTAGTACTAAGATGGGTGACCTCTTGGGAAGTCCTCGTGTTGCACCCCCAAACTTTTTTGCAACGTGCATTTTTTAATTATTTAATTTTTTTTTCACCATGGCGTGCACGTTTTCGAGGCGGGCCCAAACTTTTTTGCAACGTGCATTTTTTAATTATTTAATTTTTTTTTCACCATGGCGTGCACGTTTTCGAGGCGGGGGTCAGTGTTTGGGGTCCGGGGGCTTGTGCATGCACGTGAAGGATGAGCATACGGGAGAAAGGGGCGCCCAGTATGGAATATATGCTTAGTTTTTGCATGGGATAACGGGTGCGATCATACCAGCACTAATGCACCGGATCCCATCAGAACTCCGAAGTTAAACGTGCTTGGGCGAGAGTAGTACTAAGATGGGTGACCTCTTGGGAAGTCCTCGTGTTGCACCCCCAAACTTTTTTGCAACGTGCATTTTTTAATTATTTAATTTTTTTTCACCATGGCGTGCACGTTTTCGAGGCGGGCCCAAACTTTTTTGCAACGTGCATTTTTTAATTATTTAATTTTTTTTTTCACCATGGCGTGCACGTTTTCGAGGCGGGGGTCAGTGTTTGGGGTCCGGGGGCTTGTGCATGCACGTGAAGGATGAGCATACGGGAGAAAGGGGCGCCTAATATGGAATATATGCGTAGTTTTTGCATGGGATGACGGGTGCGATCATACCAGCACTAATGCACCGGATCCCATCAGAACTCTAAAGTTAAACGTGCTTGGGCGAGAGTAGTACTAAGATGGGTGACCTCTTGGGAAGTCCTCGTGTTGCACCCCCAAACTTTTTTGCAACGTGCATTTTTTAATTATTTAATTTTTTTTTTCACCATGGCGTGCACGTTTTCGAGGCGGGGGTCAGTGTTTGGGGTCCGGGGGCTTGTGCATGCACGTGAAGGATGAGCATACGGGAGAAAGGGGCGCCCAGTATGGAATATATGCTTAGTTTTTGCATGGGATGAAGGGTGCGATCATACCAGCACTAATGCACCGGATCCCATCAGAACTCCGAAGTTAAACGTGCTTGGGTGAGAGTAGTACTAAGATGGGTGACCTCTTGGGAAGTCCTCGTGTTGCACCCCCAAACTTTTTTGCAACGTGCATTTTTTAATTATTTAATTTTTTTTTCACCATGGCGTGCACGTTTTCGAGGCGGGCCCAAACTTTTTTGCAACGTGCATTTTTTAATTATTTAATTTTTTTTTTCACCATGGCGTGCACGTTTTCGAGGCGGGGGTCAGTGTTTGGGGTCCGGGGGCTTGTGCATGCACGTGAAGGATGAGCATACGGGAGAAAGGGGCGCCCAGTATGGAATATATGCTTAGTTTTTGCATGGGATGACGGGTGCGATCATACCAGCACTAATGCACCGGATCCCATCAGAACTCCGAAATTAAACGTGCTTGGGCGAGAGTAGTACTAAGATGGGTGACCTCTTGGGAAGTCCTCGTGTTGCACCCCCAAAATTTTTGCAACGTGTATTTTTTAATTATTTAATTTTTTTTTCACCATGGCGTGCACGTTTTCGAGGCGGGGGTCAGTGTTTGGGGTCCGGGGGCTTGTGCATGCACGTGAAGGATGAGCATACGGGAGAAAGGGGCGCCCAGTATGGAATATATGCTTAGTTTTTGCATGGGATGACGGGTGCGATCATACCAGCACTAATGCACCGGATCCCATCAGAACTTCGAAATTAAACGTGCTTGGGCGAGAGTAGTACTAAGATGGGTGACCTCTTGGGAAGTCCTCGTGTTGCACCCCCAAAATTTTTGCAACGTGTATTTTTTAATTATTTAATTTTTTTTTTCACCATGGCGTGCACGTTTTCGAGGCGGGGGTCAGTGTTTGGGGTCCGGGGGCTTGTGCATGCACGTGAAGGATGAGCATACGGGAGAAAGGGGCGCCCAGTATGGAATATATACTTAGTTTTTGCATGGGATGAAGGGTGCGATCATACCAGCACTAATGCACCGGATCCCATCAGAACTCCGAAGTCAAACGTGCTTGGGTGAGAGTAGTACTAAGATGGGTGACCTCTTGGGAAGTCCTCGTGTTGCACCCCCAAACTTTTTTGCAACGTGCATTTTTTAATTATTTAATTTTTTTTTCACCATGGCGTGCACGTTTTCGAGGCGGGCCCAAACTTTTTTGCAACGTGCATTTTTTAATTATTTAATTTTTTTTTTCACCATGGCGTGCACGTTTTCGAGGCGGGGGTCAGTGTTTGGGGTCCGGGGGCTTGTGCATGCACGTGAAGGATGAGCATACGGGAGAAAGGGGCGCCCAGTATGGAATATATGCTTAGTTTTTGCATGGGATGACGGGTGCGATCATACCAGCACTAATGCACCGGATCCCATCAGAACTTCGAAATTAAACGTGCTTGGGCGAGAGTAGTACTAAGATGGGTGACCTCTTGGGAAGTCCTCGTGTTGCACCCCCAAAATTTTTGCAACGTGTATTTTTTAATTATTTAATTTTTTTTTCACCATGGCGTGCACGTTTTCGAGGCGGGCCCAAACTTTTTTGCAACGTGCATTTTTTAATTATTTAATTTTTTTTTTCACCATGGCGTGCACGTTTTCGAGGCGGGGGTCAGTGTTTGGGGTCCGGGGGCTTGTGCATGCACGTGAAGGATGAGCATACGGGAGAAAGGGGCGCCCAGTATGGAATATATGCTTAGTTTTTGCATGGGATGACGGGTGCGATCATACCAGCACTAATGCACCGGATCCCATCAGAACTCCGAAGTGAAACGTACTTGGGCGAAAGTAGTACTAAGATGGGTGACCTCTTGGGAAGTCCTCGTGTTGCACCCCCAAACTTTTTTGCAACGTGCATTTTTTAATTATTTAATTTTTTTTTCACCATGGCGTGCACGTTTACGAGGCGGGGTCAGTGTTTGGGGTCCGGGGGCTTGTGCATGCACGTGAAGGATGAGCATACGGGAGAAAGGGGCGCCCAGTATGGAATATATGCTTAGTTTTTGCATGGGATGACGGGTGCGATCATACCAGCACTAATGCATCGGATCCCATCGGAACTCCGAAGTTAAACGTGCTTGGGCGAGAGTAGTACTAAGATGGGTGACCTCTTGGGAAGTCCTCGTGTTGCACCCCCAAACTTTTTTGCAACGTGCATTTTTTAATTATTTAATTTTTTTTTCACCATGGCGTGCACGTTTTCGAGGCGGGCCCAAACTTTTTTGCAACGTGCATTTTTTAATTATTTAATTTTTTTTTCACCATGGCGTGCACGTTTTCGAGGCGGGGGTCAGTGTTTGGGGTCCGGGGGCTTGTGCATGCACGTGAAGGATGAGCATACGGGAGAAAGGGGCGCCCAGTATGGAATATATGCTTAGTTTTTGCATGGGATGACGGGTGCGATCATACCAGCACTAATGCACCGGATCCCATCAGAACTCCGAAGTTAAACGTGCTTGGGCGAGAGTAGTACTAAGATGGGTGACCTCTTGGGAAGTCCTCGTGTTGCACCCCCAAACTTTTTTGCAACGTGCATTTTTTAATTATTTAATTTTTTTTTCACCATGGCGTGCACGTTTTCGAGGCGGGCCCAAACTTTTTTGCAACGTGCATTTTTTAATTATTTAATTTTTTTTTCACCATGGCGTGCACGTTTTCGAGGCGGGGGTCAGTGTTTGGGGTCCGGGGGCTTGTGCATGCACGTGAAGGATGAGCATACGGGAGAAAGGGGCGCCCAGTATGGAATATATGCTTACTTTTTGCATGGGATGACGGGTGCGATCATACCAGCACTAATGCACCGGATCCCATCAGAACTCCGAAGTAAAACGTGCTTGGGCGAGAGTAGTACTAAGATGGGTGACCTCTTGGGAAGTCCTCGTGTTGCACCCCCAAACTTTTTTGCAACGTGCATTTTTTAATTATTTAATTTTTTTTTCACCATGGCGTGCACGTTTTCGAGGCGGGCCCAAAATTTTTTGCAACGTGCATTTTTTAATTATTTAATTTTTTTTTCACCATGGCGTGCACGTTTTCGAGGCGGGGGTCAGTGTTTGGGGTCCGGGGGCTTGTGCATGCACGTGAAGGATGAGCATACGGGAGAAAGGGGCGCCCAGTATGGAATATATGCTTACTTTTTGCATGGGATGACAGGTGCGATCATACCAGCACTAATGCACTGGATCCCATCAGAACTCCGAAGTTAAACGTGCTTGGGCGAGAGTAGTACTAAGATGGGTGACCTCTTGGGAAGTCCTCGTGTTGCACCCCCAAACTTTTTTGCAACGTGCATTTTTTAATTATTTAATTTTTTTTTCACCATGGCGTGCACGTTTACGAGGCGGGGGTCAGTGTTTGGGGTCCGGGGGCTTGTGCATGCACGTGAAGGATGAGCATACGGGAGAAAGGGGCGCCCAGTATGGAATATATGCTTAGTTTTTGCATGGGATAACGGGTGCGATCATACCAGCACTAATGCACCGGATCCCATCAGAACTCCGAAGTTAAACGTGCTTGGGCGAGAGTAGTACGAAGATGGGTGACCTCTTGGGAAGTCCTCGTGTTGCACCCCCAAACTTTTTTGCAACGTGCATTTTTTAATTATTTAATTTTTTTTCACCATGGCGTGCACGTTTTCGAGGCGGGCCCAAACTTTTTTGCAACGTGCATTTTTTAATTATTTAATTTTTTTTTTCACCATGGCGTGCACGTTTTCGAGGCGGGGGTCAGTGTTTGGGGTCCGGGGGCTTGTGCATGCACGTGAAGGATGAGCATACGGGAGAAAGGGGCGCCCAATATGGAATATATGCGTAGTTTTTGCATGGGATGACGGGTGCGATCATACCAGCACTAATGCACCGGATCCCATCAGAACTCCGAAGTTAAACGTGCTTGGGCGAGAGTAGTACTAAGATGGGTGACCTCTTGGGAAGTCCTCGTGTTGCACCCCCAAACTTTTTTGCAACGTGCATTTTTTAATTATTTAATTTTTTTTTTCACCATGGCGTGCACGTTTTCGATGCGGGGGTCAGTGTTTGGGGTCCGGGGGCTTGTGCATGCACGTGAAGGATGAGCATACGGGAGAAAGGGGCGCCCAGTATGGAATATATGCTTAGTTTTTGCATGGGATGAAGGGTGCGATCATACCAGCACTAATGCACCGGATCCCATCAGAACTCCGAAGTTAAACGTGCTTGGGTGAGAGTAGTACTAAGATTGGTGACCTCTTGGGAAGTCCTCGTGTTGCACCCCCAAACTTTTTTGCAACGTGCATTTTTTAATTATTTAATTTTTTTTTTCACCATGGCGTGCACGTTTTCGAGGCGGGGGTCAGTGTTTGGGGTCCGGGGGCTTGTGCATGCACGTGAAGGATGAGCATACGGGAGAAAGGGGCGCCCAGTATGGAATATATGCTTAGTTTTTGCATGGGATGGCGGGTGCGATCATACCAGCACTAATGCACCGGATCCCATCAGAACTCTGAAGTTAAACGTGCTTGGGCGAGAGTAGTACTAAGATGGGTGACCTCTTGGGAAGTCCTCGTGTTGCACCCCCAAACTTTTTTGCAACGTGCATTTTTTAATTATTTAATTTTTTTTCACCATGGCGTGCACGTTTACGAGGCGGGGGTCAGTGTTTGGGGTCCGGGGGCTTGTGCATGCACGTGAAGGATGAGCATACGGGAGAAAGGGGCGCCCAGTATGGAATATATGCTTAGTTTTTGCATGGGATGACGGGTGCGATCATACCAGCACTAATGCACCGGATCCCATCAGAACTCCGAAGTTAAACGTGCTCGGGCGAGAGTAGTACTAAGATGGGTGACCTCTTGGGAAGTCCTCGTGTTGCACCCCCAAACTTTTTTGCAACGTGCATTTTTTAATTATTTAATTTTTTTTTTCATCATGGCGTGCACGTTTTCGAGGCGAGGGTCAGTGTTTGGGGTCGGGGGGCTTGTGCATGCACGTGAAGGATGAGCATACGGGAGAAAGGGGCGCCCAGTATGGAATATATGCTTAGTTTTTGCATGGGATGACGGGTGCGATCATACCAGCACTAATGCACCGGATCCCAGCAGAACTCCGAAGTTTAACGTGCTTGGGGGAGAGTAGTACTAAGATGGGTGACCTCTTGGGAAGTCCTCGTGTTGCACCCCAAACTTTTTTGCAACGTGCATTTTTTAATTATTTAATTTTTTTTTCACCATGGCGTGCACGTTTTCGAGGCGGGCCCAAACTTTTTTGCAACGTGCATTTTTTAATTATTTAATTTTTTTTTTCACCATGGCGTGCACGTTTTCGAGGCGGGGGTCAGTGTTTGGGGTTCGGGGGCTTGTGCATGCACGTGAAGGATGAGCATACGGGAGAAAGGTGCGCCCAGTATGGAATATATGCTTAGTTTTTGCATGGGATGACGGGTGCGATCATACCAGCACTAATGCACCGGATCCCATCAGAACTCCGAAATTAAACGTGCTTGGGCGAGAGTAGTACTAAGATGGGTGACCTCTTGGGAAGTCCTCGTGTTGCACCCCCAAAATTTTTGCAACGTGTATTTTTTAATTATTTAATTTTTTTTTCACCATGGCGAGCACGTTTTCGAGGCGGGCCCAAACTTTTTTGCAACGTGCATTTTTTAATTATTTAATTTTTTTTTTCACCATGGCGTGCAAATTTTCGAGGCGGGGGTCAGTGTTTGGGGTCCGGGGGCTTGTGCATGCACGTGAAGGATGAGCATACGGGAGAAAGGGGCGCCCAGTATGGAATATATGCTTAGTTTTTGCATGGGATGACGGGTGCGATCATACCAGCACTAATGCACCGGATCCCATCAGAACTCCGAAGTTAAACGTGCTTCGGCGAGAGTAGTACTAAGATGGGTGACCTCTTGGGAAGTCCTCGTGTTGCACCCCCAAACTTTTTTGCAACGTGCATTTTTTAATTATTTAATTTTTTTTCACCATGGCGTGCACGTTTTCGAGGCGGGCCCAAACTTTTTTGCAACGTGCATTTTTTAATTATTTAATTTTTTTTTTCACCATGGCGTGCACGTTTTCGAGGCGGGGGTCAGTGTTTGGGGTCCGGGGGCTTGTGCATGCACGTGAAGGATGAGCATACGGGAGAAAGGGGCGCCCAGTATGGAATATATACTTAGTTTTTGCATGGGATGAAGGGTGCGATCATACCAGCACTAATGCACCGGATCCCATCAGAACTCCGAAGTCAAACGTGCTTGGGTGAGAGTAGTACTAAGATGGGTGACCTCTTGGGAAGTCCTCGTGTTGGACCCCCAAACTTTTTTGCAACGTGCATTTTTTAATTATTTAATTTTTTTTCCACCATGGCGTGCACGTTTTCGAGGCGGGCCCAAGATTTTTTTGCAACGTGCATTTTTTAATTATTTAATTTTTTTTTTCACCATGGCGTGCACGTTTTCGAGGCGGGGGTCAGTGTTTGGGGTCCGGGGGCTTGTGCATGCACGTGAAGGATGAGCATACGGGAGAAAGGGGCGCCCAGTATGGAATATATGCTTAGTTTTTGCATGGGATGACGGGTGCGATCATACCAGCACTAATGCACCGGATCCCATCAGAACTTCGAAATTAAACGTGCTTGGGCGAGAGTAGTACTAAGATGGGTGACCTCTTGGGAAGTCCTCGTGTTGCACCCCCAAAATTTTTGCAACGTGTATTTTTTAATTATTTAATTTTTTTTTCACCATGGCGTGCACGTTTTCGAGGCGGGCCCAAACTTTTTTGCAACGTGCATTTTTTAATTATTTAATTTTTTTTTTCACCATGGCGTGCACGTTTTCGAGGCGGGGGTCAGTGTTTGGGGTCCGGGGGCTTGTGCATGCACGTGAAGGATGAGCATACGGGAGAAAGGGGCGCCCAGTATGGAATATATGCTTAGTTTTTGCATGGGATGACGGGTGCGATCATACCAGCACTAATGCACCGGATCCCATCAGAACTCCGAAGTTAAACGTGCTTGGGCGAGAGTAGTACTAAGATGGGTGACCTCTTGGGAAGTCCTCGTGTTGCACCCCCAAACTTTTTTGCAACGTGCATTTTTTAATTATTTAATTTTTTTTTTCACCATGGCGTGCACGTTTACGAGGCGGGGTCAGTGTTTGGGGTCCGGGGGCTTGTGCATGCACGTGAACGATGAGCATACGGGAGAAAGGGGCGCCCAGTATGGAATATATGCTTAGTTTTTGCATGGGATGACGGGTGCGATCATACCAGCACTAATGCACCGTATCCCATCAGAACTCCGAAATTAAACGTGCTTGGGCGAGAGTAGTACTAAGATGGGTGACCTCTTGGGAAGTCCTCGTGTTGCACCCCCAAAATTTTTGCAACGTGTATTTTTTAATTATTTAATTTTTTTTTCACCATGGCGTGCACGTTTTCGAGGCGGGCCCAAACTTTTTTGCAACGTGCATTTTTTAATTATTTAATTTTTTTTTTCACCATGGCGTGCACGTTTTCGAGGCGGGGGTCAGTGTTTGGGGTCCGGGGGCTTGTGCATGCACGTGAAGGATGAGCATACGGGAGAAAGGGGCGCCCAGTATGGAATATATGCTTAGTTTTTGCATGGGATGACGGGTGCGATCATACCAGCACTAATGCACCGGATCCCATCAGAACTCCGAAGATAAACGTGCTTCGGCGAGAGTAGTACTAAGATGGGTGACCTCTTGGGAAGTCCTCGTGTTGCACCCCCAAACTTTTTTGCAACGTGCATTTTTTAATTATTTAATTTTTTTTCACCATGGCGTGCACGTTTTCGAGGCGGGCCCAAACTTTTTTGCAACGTGCATTTTTTAATTATTTAATTTTTTTTTTCACCATGGCGTGCACGTTTTCGAGGCGGGGGTCAGTGTTTGGGGTCCGGGGGCTTGTGCATGCACGTGAAGGATGAGCATACGGGAGAAAGGGGCGCCCAGTATGGAATATATGCTTAGTTTTTGCATGGGATGACGGGTGCGATCATACCAGCACTAATGCACCGGATCCCAGCAGAACTCCGAAGTTTAACGTGCTTGGGGGAGAGTAGTACTAAGATGGGTGACCTCTTGGGAAGTCCTCGTGTTGCACCCCAAACTTTTTTGCAACGTGCATTTTTTAATTATTTAATTTTTTTTTCACCATGGCGTGCACGTTTTCGAGGCGGGCCCAAACTTTTTTGCAACGTGCATTTTTTAATTATTTAATTTTTTTTTTCACCATGGCGTGCACGTTTTCGAGGCGGGGGTCAGTGTTTGGGGTTCGGGGGCTTGTGCATGCACGTGAAGGATGAGCATACGGGAGAAAGGTGCGCCCAGTATGGAATATATGCTTAGTTTTTGCATGGGATGACGGGTGCGATCATACCAGCACTAATGCACCGGATCCCATCAGAACTCCGAAATTAAACGTGCTTGGGCGAGAGTAGTACTAAGATGGGTGACCTCTTGGGAAGTCCTCGTGTTGCACCCCCAAAATTTTTGCAACGTATATTTTTTAATTATTTAATTTTTTTTTCACCATGGCGTGCACGTTTTCGAGGCGGGCCCAAACTTTTTTGCAACGTGCATTTTTTAATTATTTAATTTTTTTTTTCACCATGGCGTGCAAATTTTCGAGGCGGGGGTCAGTGTTTGGGGTCCGGGGGCTTGTGCATGCACGTGAAGGATGAGCATACGGGAGAAAGGGGCGCCCAGTATGGAATATATGCTTAGTTTTTGCATGGGATGACGGGTGCGATCATACCAGCACTAATGCACCGGATCCCATCAGAACTCCGAAGATAAACGTGCTTCGGCGAGAGTAGTACTAAGATGGGTGACCTCTTGGGAAGTCCTCGTGTTGCACCCCCAAACTTTTTTGCAACGTGCATTTTTTAATTATTTAATTTTTTTTCACCATGGCGTGCACGTTTTCGAGGCGGGCCCAAACTTTTTTGCAACGTGCATTTTTTAATTATTTAATTTTTTTTTTCACCATGGCGTGCACGTTTTCGAGGCGGGGGTCAGTGTTTGGGGTCCGGGGGCTTGTGCATGCACGTGAAGGATGAGCATACGGGAGAAAGGGGCGCCCAGTATGGAATATATACTTAGTTTTTGCATGGGATGAAGGGTGCGATCATACCAGCACTAATGCACCGGATCCCATCAGAACTCCGAAGTCAAACGTGCTTGGGTGAGAGTAGTACTAAGATGGGTGACCTCTTGGGAAGTCCTCGTGTTGGACCCCCAAACTTTTTTGCAACGTGCATTTTTTAATTATTTAATTTTTTTTCCACCATGGCGTGCACGTTTTCGAGGCGGGCCCAAGATTTTTTTGCAACGTGCATTTTTTAATTATTTAATTTTTTTTTTCACCATGGCGTGCACGTTTTCGAGGCGGGGGTCAGTGTTTGGGGTCCGGGGGCTTGTGCATGCACGTGAAGGATGAGCATACGGGAGAAAGGGGCGCCCAGTATGGAATATATGCTTAGTTTTTGCATGGGATGACGGGTGCGATCATACCAGCACTAATGCACCGGATCCCATCAGAACTTCGAAATTAAACGTGC
This sequence comes from Euphorbia lathyris, assembly GCF_963576675.1. Lineage (NCBI taxonomy): Eukaryota > Viridiplantae > Streptophyta > Magnoliopsida > Malpighiales > Euphorbiaceae > Euphorbia > Euphorbia lathyris. Next base: position 132,498,948 of record NC_088910.1, on the reverse strand, counting down.
TTGGGCGAGAGTAGTACTAAGATGGGTGACCTCTTGGGAAGTCCTCGTGTTGCACCCCCAAAATTTTTGCAACGTGTATTTTTTAATTATTTAATTTTTTTTTCACCATGGCGTGCACGTTTTCGAGGCGGGCCCAAACTTTTTTGCAACGTGCATTTTTTAATTATTTAATTTTTTTTTTCACCATGGCGTGCACGTTTTCGAGGCGGGGGTCAGTGTTTGGGGTCCGGGGGCTTGTGCATGCACGTGAAGGATGAGCATACGGGAGAAAGGGGCGCCCAGTATGGAATATATGCTTAGTTTTTGCATGGGATGACGGGTGCGATCATACCAGCACTAATGCACCGGATCCCATCAGAACTCCGAAGTTAAACGTGCTTGGGCGAGAGTAGTACTAAGATGGGTGACCTCTTGGGAAGTCCTCGTGTTGCACCCCCAAACTTTTTTGCAACGTGCATTTTTTAATTATTTAATTTTTTTTTTCACCATGGCGTGCACGTTTACGAGGCGGGGTCAGTGTTTGGGGTCCGGGGGCTTGTGCATGCACGTGAACGATGAGCATACGGGAGAAAGGGGCGCCCAGTATGGAATATATGCTTAGTTTTTGCATGGGATGACGGGTGCGATCATACCAGCACTAATGCACCGTATCCCATCAGAACTCCGAAATTAAACGTGCTTGGGCGAGAGTAGTACTAAGATGGGTGACCTCTTGGGAAGTCCTCGTGTTGCACCCCCAAAATTTTTGCAACGTGTATTTTTTAATTATTTAATTTTTTTTTCACCATGGCGTGCACGTTTTCGAGGCGGGCCCAAACTTTTTTGCAACGTGCATTTTTTAATTATTTAATTTTTTTTTCACCATGGCGTGCACGTTTTCGAGGCGGGGGTCAGTGTTTGGGGTCCGGGGGCTTGTGCATGCACGTGAAGGATGAGCATACGGGAGAAAGGGGCGCCCAGTATGGAATATATGCTTAGTTTTTGCATGGGATGACGGGTGCGATCATACCAGCACTAATGCACCGGATCCCATAAGAACTCCGAAGATAAACGTGCTTCGGCGAGAGTAGTACTAAGATGGGTGACCTCTTGGGAAGTCCTCGTGTTGCACCCCCAAACTTTTTTGCAACGTGCATTTTTTAATTATTTAATTTTTTTTCACCATGGCGTGCACGTTTTCGAGGCGGGCCCAAACTTTTTTGCAACGTGCATTTTTTAATTATTTAATTTTTTTTTTCACCATGGCGTGCACGTTTTCGAGGCGGGGGTCAGTGTTTGGGGTCCGGGGGCTTGTGCATGCACGTGAAGGATGAGCATACGGGAGAAAGGGGCGCCCAGTATGGAATATATGCTTAGTTTTTGCATGGGATGACGGGTGCGATCATACCAGCACTAATGCACCGGATCCCATCAGAACTCCGAAGTCAAACGTGCTTGGCGGAGAGTAGTGCTAAGATGGGTGACCTCTTGGGAAGTCCTCGTGTTGCACCCCCAAACTTTTTTGCAACGTGCATTTTTTAATTATTTAATTTTTTTTTCACCATGGCGTGCACGTTTTCGAGGCGGGCCCAAACTTTTTTGCAACGTGCATTTTTTAATTATTTAATTTTTTTTTTCACCATGGCGTGCACGTTTTCGAGGCGGGGGTCAGTGTTTGGGGTCCGGGGGCTTGTGCATGCACGTGAAGGATGAGCATACGGGAGAAAGGGGCGCCCAGTATGGAATATATGCTTAGTTTTTGCATGGGATGACGGGTGCGATCATACCAGCACTAATGCACCGGATCCCATCAGAACTCCGAAGTGAAACGTACTTGGGCGAAAGTAGTAGTAAGATGGGTGACCTCTTGGGAAGTCCTCGTGTTGCACCCCCAAACTTTTTTGCAACGTGCATTTTTTAATTATTTAATTTTTTTTTCACCATGGCGTGCACGTTTTCGAGGCGGACCCAAACTTTTTTGCAACGTGCATTTTTTAATTATTTAATTTTTTTTCACCATGGCGTGCACGTATTCGAGGCGGGGGTCAGTGTTTGGGGTCCGGGGGCTTGTGCATGCACGTGAAGGATGAGCATACGGGAGAAAGGGGCGCCCAGTATGGAATATATGCTTAGTTTTTGCATGGGATGACGGGTGCGATCGTACCAGCACTAATGCACCGGATCCCATCAGAACTCCGAATTTAAACGTGCTTGGGCGAGAGTAGTACTAAGATGGGTGACCTCTTGAGAAGTCCTCGTGTTGCACCCCCAAAATTTTTGCAACGTGTATTTTTTAATTATTTAATTTTTTTTTCACCATGGCGTGCACGTTTTCGAGGCGGGCCCAAACTTTTTTGCAACGTGCATTTTTTAATTATTTAATTTTTTTTTTCACCATGGCGTGCACGTTTTCGAGGCGGGGGTCAGTGTTTGGGGTCCGGGGGCTTGTGCATGCACGTGAAGGATGAGCATACGGGAGAAAGGGGCGCCCAGTATTGAATATATGCTTAGTTTTTGCATGGGATGACGGGTGCGATCATACCAGCACTAATGCACCGGATCCCATCAGAACTCCGAAGTTAAACGTGCTTGGGCGAGAGTAGTACTAAGATGGGTGACCTCTTGGGAAGTCCTCGTGTTGCACCCCCAAACTTTTTTGCAACGTGCATTTTTTAATTATTTAATTTTTTTTTTTCACCATGGCGTGCACGTTTTCGAGGCGGGGGTCAGTGTTTAGGGTCCGGGGGCTTGTGCATGCACGTGAAGGATGAGTATACGGGAGAAAGGGGCGCCCAGTATGGAATATATGCTTAGTTTTTGCATGGGATGACGGGTGCGATCATACCAGCACTAATGCACCGGATCCCATCCGAACTCCGAAGTGAAACGTACTTGGGCGAAAGTAGTACTAAGATGGGTGACCTCTTGGGAAGTCCTCGTGTTGCACCCCCAAACTTTTTTGCAACGTGGATTTTTTAATTATTTAATTTTTTTTTCACCATGGCGTGCACGTTTTCGAGGCGGACCCAAACTTTTTTGCAACGTGCATTTTTTAATTATTTAATTTTTTTTCACCATGGCGTGCACGTTTTCGAGGCGGGGGTCAGTGTTTGGGGTCCGGGGGCTTGTGCATGCACGTGAAGGATGAGCATACGGGAGAAAGGGGCGCCCAGTATGGAATATATGCTTAGTTTTTGCATGGGATGACGGGTGCGATCATACCAGCACTAATGCACCGGATCCCATCAGAACTCCGAAGTTAAACGTGCTTGGGCGAGAGTAGTACTAAGATGGGTGACCTCTTGGGAAGTCCTCGTGTTGCACCCCCAAACTTTTTTGCAACGTGCATTTTTTAATTATTTAAATTTTTTTTTTCACCATGGCGTGCACGTTTTCGAGGCGGGGGTCAGTGTTTAGGGTCCGGGGGCTTGTGCATGCACGTGAAGGATGAGCATACGGGAGAAAGGGGCGCCCAGTATGGAATATATGCTTAGTTTTTGCATGGGATGAAGGGTGCGATCATACCAGCACTAATGCACCGGATCCCATCAGAACTCCGAAGCTAAACGTGCTTGGGTGAGAGTAGTACTAAGATGGGTGACCTCTTGGGAAGTCCTCGTGTTGCACCCCCAAACTTTTTTGCAACGTGCATTTTTTAATTATTTAATTTTTTTTTCACCATGGCGTGCACGTTTTCGAGGCGGACCCAAACTTTTTTGCAACGTGCATTTTTTAATTATTTAATTTTTTTTTCACCATGGCGTGCACGTTTTCGAGGCGGGCCCAAACTTTTTTGCAACGTGCATTTTTTAATTATTTAATTTTTTTTTTTCACCATGGCGTGCACGTTTTCGAGGCGGGGGTCAGTGTTTGGGGTCCGGGGGCTTGTGCATGCACGTGAAGGATGAGCATACGGGAGAAAGGGGCGCCCAGTATGGAATATATGCTTAGTTTTTGCATGGGATGACGGGTGCGATCATACCAGCACTAATGCACCGGATCCCATCAGAACTCCGAAGTGAAACGTACTTGGGCGAAAGTAGTACTAAGATGGGTGACCTCTTGGGAAGTCCTCGTGTTGTACCCCCAAACTTTTTTGCAACGTGCATTTTTTAATTATTTAATTTTTTTTTCACCATGGCGTGCACGTTTTCGAGGCGGACCCAAACTTTTTTGCAACGTGCATTTTTTAATTATTTAATTTTTTTTCACCATGGCGTGTACGTTTTCGAGGCGGGGGTCAGTGTTTGGGGTCCGGGGGCTTGTGCATGCACGTGAAGGATGAGCATACGGGAGAAAGGGGCGCCCAGTATGGAATATATGCTTAGTTTTTGCATGGGATGACGGGTGCGATCATACCAGCACTAATGCACCGGATCCCATCAGAACTTCGAAATTAAACGTGCTTGGGCGAGAGTAGTACTAAGATGGGTGACCTCTTGGGAAGTCCTCGTGTTGCACCCCCAAACTTTTTTGCAACGTGCATTTTTTAATTATTTAATTTTTTTTTTCACCATGGCGTGCACGTTTTCGAGGCGAGGGTCAGTGTTTGGGGTCGGGGGAGTTGTGCATGCACGTGAAGGATGAGCATACGGGAGAAAGGGGCGCCCAGTATGGAATATATGCTTAGTTTTTGCATGGGATGACGGGTGCGATCATACCAGCACTAATGCACCGGATCCCATCAGAACTCCGAAGTTTAACGTGCTTGGGGGAGAGTAGTACTAAGATGGGTGACCTCTTGGGAAGTCCTCGTGTTGCACCCCCAAACTTTTTTGCAACGTGCATTTTTTAATTATTTAATTTTTTTTTCACCATGGCGTGCACGTTTTCGAGGCGGGCCCAAACTTTTTTGCAACGTGCATTTTTTAATTATTTAATTTTTTTTTTCACCATGGCGTGCACGTTTTCGAGGCGGGGGTCAGTGTTTGGGGTTCGGGGGCTTGTGCATGCACGTGAAGGATGAGCATACGGGAGAAAGGGGCGCCCAGTATGGAATATATGCTTAGTTTTTGCATGGGATGACGGGTGCGATCATACCAGCACTAATGCACCGGATCCCATCAGAACTCCGAAATTAAACGTGCTTGGGCGAGAGTAGTACTAAGATGGGTGACCTCTTGGGAAGTCCTCGTGTTGCACCCCCAAAATTTTTGCAACGTGTATTTTTTAATTATTTAATTTTTTTTTCACCATGGCGTGCACGTTTTCGAGGCGGGCCCAAACTTTTTTGCAACGTGCATTTTTTAATTATTTAATTTTTTTTTTCACCATGGCGTGCAAATTTTCGAGGCGGGGGTCAGTGTTTGGGGTCCGGGGGCTTGTGCATGCACGTGAAGGATGAGCATACGGGAGAAAGGGGCGCCCAGTATGGAATATATGCTTAGTTTTTGCATGGGATGACGGGTGCGATCATACCAGCACTAATGCACCGGATCCCATCAGAACTCCGAAGTTAAACGTGCTTCGGCGAGAGTAGTACTAAGATGGGTGACCTCTTGGGAAGTCCTCGTGTTGCACCCCCAAACTTTTTTGCAACGTGCATTTTTTAATTATTTAATTTTTTTTCACCATGGCGTGCACGTTTTCGAGGCGGGCCCAAACTTTTTTGCAACGTGCATTTTTTAATTATTTAATTTTTTTTTTCACCATGGCGTGCACGTTTTCGAGGCGGGGGTCAGTGTTTGGGGTCCGGGGGCTTGTGCATGCACGTGAAGGATGAGCATACGGGAGAAAGGGGCGCCCAGTATGGAATATATACTTAGTTTTTGCATGGGATGAAGGGTGCGATCATACCAGCACTAATGCACCGGATCCCATCAGAACTCCGAAGTCAAACGTGCTTGGGTGAGAGTAGTACTAAGATGGGTGACCTCTTGGGAAGTCCTCGTGTTGGACCCCCAAACTTTTTTGCAACGTGCATTTTTTAATTATTTAATTTTTTTTCCACCATGGCGTGCACGTTTTCGAGGCGGGCCCAAGATTTTTTTGCAACGTGCATTTTTTAATTATTTAATTTTTTTTTTCACCATGGCGTGCACGTTTTCGAGGCGGGGGTCAGTGTTTGGGGTCCGGGGGCTTGTGCATGCACGTGAAGGATGAGCATACGGGAGAAAGGGGCGCCCAGTATGGAATATATGCTTAGTTTTTGCATGGGATGACGGGTGCGATCATACCAGCACTAATGCACCGGATCCCATCAGAACTTCGAAATTAAACGTGCTTGGGCGAGAGTAGTACTAAGATGGGTGACCTCTTGGGAAGTCCTCGTGTTGCACCCCCAAAATTTTTGCAACGTGTATTTTTTAATTATTTAATTTTTTTTTCACCATGGCGTGCACGTTTTCGAGGCGGGCCCAAACTTTTTTGCAACGTGCATTTTTTAATTATTTAATTTTTTTTTTCACCATGGCGTGCACGTTTTCGAGGCGGGGGTCAGTGTTTGGGGTCCGGGGGCTTGTGCATGCACGTGAAGGATGAGCATACGGGAGAAAGGGGCGCCCAGTATGGAATATATGCTTAGTTTTTGCATGGGATGACGGGTGCGATCATACCAGCACTAATGCACCGGATCCCATCAGAACTCCGAAGTTAAACGTGCTTGGGCGAGAGTAGTACTAAGATGGGTGACCTCTTGGGAAGTCCTCGTGTTGCACCCCCAAACTTTTTTGCAACGTGCATTTTTTAATTATTTAATTTTTTTTTTCACCATGGCGTGCACGTTTACGAGGCGGGGTCAGTGTTTGGGGTCCGGGGGCTTGTGCATGCACGTGAACGATGAGCATACGGGAGAAAGGGGCGCCCAGTATGGAATATATGCTTAGTTTTTGCATGGGATGACGGGTGCGATCATACCAGCACTAATGCACCGGATCCCATCAGAACTCCGAAATTAAACGTGCTTGGGCGAGAGTAGTACTAAGATGGGTGACCTCTTGGGAAGTCCTCGTGTTGCACCCCCAAAATTTTTGCAACGTGTATTTTTTAATTATTTAATTTTTTTTTCACCATGGCGTGCACGTTTTCGAGGCGGGCCCAAACTTTTTTGCAACGTGCATTTTTTAATTATTTAATTTTTTTTTTCACCATGGCGTGCACGTTTTCGAGGCGGGGGTCAGTGTTTGGGGTCCGGGGGCTTGTGCATGCACGTGAAGGATGAGCATACGGGAGAAAGGGGCGCCCAGTATGGAATATATGCTTAGTTTTTGCATGGGATGACGGGTGCGATCATACCAGCACTAATGCACCGGATCCCATCAGAACTCCGAAGATAAACGTGCTTCGGCGAGAGTAGTACTAAGATGGGTGACCTCTTGGGAAGTCCTCGTGTTGCACCCCCAAACTTTTTTGCAACGTGCATTTTTTAATTATTTAATTTTTTTTCACCATGGCGTGCACGTTTTCGAGGCGGGCCCAAACTTTTTTGCAACGTGCATTTTTTAATTATTTAATTTTTTTTTTCACCATGGCGTGCACGTTTTCGAGGCGGGGGTCAGTGTTTGGGGTCCGGGGGCTTGTGCATGCACGTGAAGGATGAGCATACGGGAGAAAGGGGCGCCCAGTATGGAATATATGCTTAGTTTTTGCATGGGATGACGGGTGCGATCATACCAGCACTAATGCACCGTATCCCATCAGAACTCCGAAGTCAAACGTGCTTGGCCGAGAGTAGTGCTAAGATGGGTGACCTCTTGGGAAGTCCTCGTGTTGCACCCCCAAACTTTTTTGCAACGTGCATTTTTTAATTATTTAATTTTTTTTTCACCATGGCGTGCACGTTTTCGAGGCGGGCCCAAACTTTTTTGCAACGTGCATTTTTTAATTATTTAATTTTTTTTTTTCACCATGGCGTGCACGTTTTCGAGGCGGGGGTCAGTGTTTGGGGTCCGGGTGCTTGTGCATGCACGTGAAGGATGAGCATACGGGAGAAAGGGGCGCCCAGTATGGAATATATGCTTAGTTTTTGCATGGGATGACGGGTGCGATCATACCAGCACTAATGCACCGGATCCCATCAGAACTCCGAAGTGAAACGTACTTGGGCGAAAGTAGTACTAAGATGGGTGACCTCTTGGGAAGTCCTCGTGTTGCACCCCCAAACTTTTTTGCAACGTGCATTTTTTAATTATTTAATTTTTTTTTCACCATGGCGTGCACGTTTTCGAGGCGGACCCAAACTTTTTTGCAACGTGCATTTTTTAATTATTTAATTTTTTTTCACCATGGCGTGCACGTTTTCGAGGCGGGGGTCAGTGTTTGGGGTCCGGGGGCTTGTGCATGCACGTGAAGGATGAGCATACGGGAGAAAGGGGCGCCCAGTATGGAATATATGCTTAGTTTTTGCATGGGATGACGGGTGCGATCGTACCAGCACTAATGCACCGGATCCCATCAGAACTCCGAATTTAAACGTGCTTGGGCGAGAGTAGTACTAAGATGGGTGACCTCTTGAGAAGTCCTCGTGTTGCACCCCCAAAATTTTTGCAACGTGTATTTTTTAATTATTTAATTTTTTTTTCACCATGGCGTGCACGTTTTCGAGGCGGGCCCAAACTTTTTTGCAACGTGCATTTTTTAATTATTTAATTTTTTTTTTCACCATGGCGTGCACGTTTTCGAGGCGGGGGTCAGTGTTTGGGGTCCGGGGGCTTGTGCATGCACGTGAAGGATGAGCATACGGGAGAAAGGGGCGCCCAGTATTGAATATATGCTTAGTTTTTGCATGGGATGACGGGTGCGATCATACCAGCACTAATGCACCGGATCCCATCAGAACTCCGAAGTTAAACGTGCTTGGGCGAGAGTAGTACTAAGATGGGTGACCTCTTGGGAAGTCCTCGTGTTGCACCCCCAAACTTTTTTGCAACGTGCATTTTTTAATTATTTAATTTTTTTTTTCACCATGGCGTGCACGTTTTCGAGGCGGGGGTCAGTGTTTAGGGTCCGGGGGCTTGTGCATGCACGTGAAGGATGAGTATACGGGAGAAAGGGGCGCCCAGTATGGAATATATGCTTAGTTTTTGCATGGGATGACGGGTGCGATCATACCAGCACTAATGCACCGGATCCCATCAGAACTCCGAAGTGAAACGTACTTGGGCGAAAGTAGTACTAAGATGGGTGACCTCTTGGGAAGTCCTCGTGTTGCACCCCCAAACTTTTTTGCAACGTGGATTTTTTAATTATTTAATTTTTTTTTCACCATGGCGTGCACGTTTTCGAGGCGGACCCAAACTTTTTTGCAACGTGCATTTTTTAATTATTTAATTTTTTTTCACCATGGCGTGCACGTTTTCGAGGCGGGGGTCAGTGTTTGGGGTCCGGGGGCTTGTGCATGCACGTGAAGGATGAGCATACGGGAGAAAGGGGCGCCCAGTATGGAATATATGCTTAGTTTTTGCATGGGATGACGGGTGCGATCATACCAGCACTAATGCACCGGATCCCATCAGAACTCCGAAGTTAAACGTGCTTGGGCGAGAGTAGTACTAAGATGGGTGACCTCTTGGGAAGTCCTCGTGTTGCACCCCCAAACTTTTTTGCAACGTGCATTTTTTAATTATTTAATTTTTTTTTTTCACCATGGCGTGCACGTTTTCGAGGCGGGGGTCAGTGTTTAGGGTCCGGGGGCTTGTGCATGCACGTGAAGGATGAGCATACGGGAGAAAGGGGCGCCCAGTATGGAATATATGCTTAGTTTTTGCATGGGATGAAGGGTGCGATCATACCAGCACTAATGCACCGGATCCCATCAGAACTCCGAAGCTAAACGTGCTTGGGTGAGAGTAGTACTAAGATGGGTGACCTCTTGGGAAGTCCTCGTGTTGCACCCCCAAACTTTTTTGCAACGTGCATTTTTTAATTATTTAATTTTTTTTTCACCATGGCGTGCACGTTTTCGAGGCGGACCCAAACTTTTTTGCAACGTGCATTTTTTAATTATTTAATTTTTTTTTCACCATGGCGTGCACGTTTTCGAGGCGGGCCCAAACTTTTTTGCAACGTGCATTTTTTAATTATTTAATTTTTCTTTTCACCATGGCGTGCACGTTTTTGAGGCGGGGGTCAGTGTTTGGGGTCCGGGGGCTTGTGCATGCACGTGAAGGATGAGCATACGGGAGAAAGGGGCGCCCAGTATGGAATATATGCTTAGTTTTTGCATGGGATGACGGGTGCGATCATACCAGCACTAATGCACCGGATCCCATCAGAACTCCGAAGTGAAACGTACTTGGGCGAAAGTAGTACTAAGATGGGTGACCTCTTGGGAAGTCCTCGTGTTGTACCCCCAAACTTTTTTGCAACGTGCATTTTTTAATTATTTAATTTTTTTTTCACCATGGCGTGCACGTTTTCGAGGCGGACCCAAACTTTTTTGCAACGTGCATTTTTTAATTATTTAATTTTTTTTCACCATGGCGTGTACGTTTTCGAGGCGGGGGTCAGTGTTTGGGGTCCGGGGGCTTGTGCATGCACGTGAAGGATGAGCATACGGGAGAAAGGGGCGCCCAGTATGGAATATATGCTTAGTTTTTGCATGGGATGACGGGTGCGATCATACCAGCACTAATGCACCGGATCCCATCAGAACTCCGAATTTAAACGTGCTTGGGCGAGAGTAGTACTAAGATGGGTGACCTCTTGGGAAGTCCTCGTGTTGCACCCCCAAAATTTTTGCAACGTGTATTTTTTAATTATTTAATTTTTTTTTCACCATGGCGTGCAAGTTTTCGAGGCGGGCCCAAACTTTTTTGCAACGTGCATTTTTTAATTATTTAATTTTTTTTTTCACCATGGCGTGCACGTTTTCGAGGCGGGGGTCAGTGTTTGGGGTCCGGGGGCTTGTGCATGCACGTGAAGGATGAGCATACGGGAGAAAGGGGCGCCCAGTATGGAATATATGCTTAGTTTTTGCATGGGATGACGGGTGCGATCATACCAGCACTAATGCACCGGATCCCATCAGAACTCCGAAGTCAAACGTGCTTGGGCGAGAGTAGTACTAAGATGGGTGACCTCTTGGGAAGTCCTCGTGTTGCACCCCCAAACTTTTTTGCAACGTGCATTTTTTAATTATTTAATTTTTTTTTCACCATGGCGTGCACGTTTTCGAGGCGGGCCCAAACTTTTTTGCAACGTGCATTTTTTAATTATTTAATTTTTTTTTTTCACCATGGCGTGCACGTTTTCGAGGCGGGGGTCAGTGTTTGGGGTCCGGGGGCTTGTGCATGCACGTGAAGGATGAGCATACGGGAGAAAGGGGCGCCCAGTATGGAATATATGCTTAGTTTTTGCATGGGATGACGGGTGCGATCATACCAGCACTAATGCACCGGATCCCATCAGAACTCCGAAGTGAAACGTACTTGGGCGAAAGTAGTACTAAGATGGGTGACCTCTTGGGAAGTCCTCGTGTTGCACCCCCAAACTTTTTTGCAACGTGCATTTTTTAATTATTTAATTTTTTTTTCACCATGGCGTGCACGTTTTCGAGGCGGACCCAAACTTTTTTGCAACGTGCATTTTTTAATTATTTAATTTTTTTTCACCATGGCGTGCACGTTTTCGAGGCGGGGGTCAGTGTTTGGGGTCCGGGGGCTTGTGCATGCACGTGAAGGATGAGCATACGGGAGAAAGGGGCGCCCAGTATGGAATATATGCTTAGTTTTTGCATGGGATGACGGGTGCGATCGTACCAGCACTAATGCACCGGATCCCATCAGAACTCCGAATTTAAACGTGCTTGGGCGAGAGTAGTACTAAGATGGGTGACCTCTTGAGAAGTCCTCGTGTTGCACCCCCAAAATTTTTGCAACGTGTATTTTTTAATTATTTAATTTTTTTTTCACCATGGCGTGCACGTTTTCGAGGCGGGCCCAAACTTTTTTGCAACGTGCATTTTTTAATTATTTAATTTTTTTTTTCACCATGGCGTGCACGTTTTCGAGGCGGGGGTCAGTGTTTGGGGTCCGGGGGCTTGTGCATGCACGTGAAGGATGAGCATACGGGAGAAAGGGGCGCCCAGTATTGAATATATGCTTAGTTTTTGCATGGGATGACGGGTGCGATCATACCAGCACTAATGCACCGGATCCCATCAGAACTCCGAAGTTAAACGTGCTTGGGCGAGAGTAGTACTAAGATGGGTGACCTCTTGGGAAGTCCTCGTGTTGCACCCCCAAACTTTTTTGCAACGTGCATTTTTTAATTATTTAATTTTTTTTTTCACCATGGCGTGCACGTTTTCGAGGCGGGGGTCAGTGTTTAGGGTCCGGGGGCTTGTGCATGCACGTGAAGGATGAGTATACGGGAGAAAGGGGCGCCCAGTATGGAATATATGCTTAGTTTTTGCATGGGATGACGGGTGCGATCATACCAGCACTAATGCACCGGATCCCATCAGAACTCCGAAGTGAAACGTACTTGGGCGAAAGTAGTACTAAGATGGGTGACCTCTTGGGAAGTCCTCGTGTTGCACCCCCAAACTTTTTTGCAACGTGGATTTTTTAATTATTTAATTTTTTTTTCACCATGGCGTGCACGTTTTCGAGGCGGACCCAAACTTTTTTGCAACGTGCATTTTTTAATTATTTAATTTTTTTTCACCATGGCGTGCACGTTTTCGAGGCGGGGGTCAGTGTTTGGGGTCCGGGGGCTTGTGCATGCACGTGAAGGATGAGCATACGGGAGAAAGGGGCGCCCAGTATGGAATATATGCTTAGTTTTTGCATGGGATGACGGGTGCGATCATACCAGCACTAATGCACCGGATCCCATCAGAACTCCGAAGTTAAACGTGCTTGGGCGAGAGTAGTACTAAGATGGGTGACCTCTTGGGAAGTCCTCGTGTTGCACCCCCAAACTTTTTTGCAACGTGCATTTTTTAATTATTTAATTTTTTTTTTTCACCATGGCGTGCACGTTTTCGAGGCGGGGGTCAGTGTTTAGGGTCCGGGGGCTTGTGCATGCACGTGAAGGATGAGCATACGGGAGAAAGGGGCGCCCAGTATGGAATATATGCTTAGTTTTTGCATGGGATGAAGGGTGCGATCATACCAGCACTAATGCACCGGATCCCATCAGAACTCCGAAGCTAAACGTGCTTGGGTGAGAGTAGTACTAAGATGGGTGACCTCTTGGGAAGTCCTCGTGTTGCACCCCCAAACTTTTTTGCAACGTGCATTTTTTAATTATTTAATTTTTTTTTCACCATGGCGTGCACGTTTTCGAGGCGGACCCAAACTTTTTTGCAACGTGCATTTTTTAATTATTTAATTTTTTTTTCACCATGGCGTGCACGTTTTCGAGGCGGGCCCAAACTTTTTTGCAACGTGCATTTTTTAATTATTTAATTTTTCTTTTCACCATGGCGTGCACGTTTTTGAGGCGGGGGTCAGTGTTTGGGGTCCGGGGGCTTGTGCATGCACGTGAAGGATGAGCATACGGGAGAAAGGGGCGCCCAGTATGGAATATATGCTTAGTTTTTGCATGGGATGACGGGTGCGATCATACCAGCACTAATGCACCGGATCCCATCAGAACTCCGAAGTGAAACGTACTTGGGCGAAAGTAGTACTAAGATGGGTGACCTCTTGGGAAGTCCTCGTGTTGTACCCCCAAACTTTTTTGCAACGTGCATTTTTTAATTATTTAATTTTTTTTTCACCATGGCGTGCACGTTTTCGAGGCGGGGGTCAGTGTTTAGGGTCCGGGGGCTTGTGCATGCACGTGAAGGATGAGCATACGGGAGAAAGGGGCGCCCAGTATGGAATATATGCTTAGTTTTTGCATGGGATGAAGGGTGCGATCATACCAGCACTAATGCACCGGATCCCATCAGAACTCCGAAGCTAAACGTGCTTGGGTGAGAGTAGTACTAAGATGGGTGACCTCTTGGGAAGTCCTCGTGTTGCACCCCCAAACTTTTTTGCAACGTGCATTTTTTAATTATTTAATTTTTTTTTCACCATGGCGTGCACGTTTTCGAGGCGGACCCAAACTTTTTTGCAACGTGCATTTTTTAATTATTTAATTTTTTTTTCACCATGGCGTGCACGTTTTCGAGGCGGGCCCAAACTTTTTTGCAACGTGCATTTTTTAATTATTTAATTTTTCTTTTCACCATGGCGTGCACGTTTTTGAGGCGGGGGTCAGTGTTTGGGGTCCGGGGGCTTGTGCATGCACGTGAAGGATGAGCATACGGGAGAAAGGGGCGCCCAGTATGGAATATATGCTTAGTTTTTGCATGGGATGACGGGTGCGATCATACCAGCACTAATGCACCGGATCCCATCAGAACTCCGAAGTGAAACGTACTTGGGCGAAAGTAGTACTAAGATGGGTGACCTCTTGGGAAGTCCTCGTGTTGTACCCCCAAACTTTTTTGCAACGTGCATTTTTTAATTATTTAATTTTTTTTTCACCATGGCGTGCACGTTTTCGAGGCGGACCCAAACTTTTTTGCAACGTGCATTTTTTAATTATTTAATTTTTTTTCACCATGGCGTGTACGTTTTCGAGGCGGGGGTCAGTGTTTGGGGTCCGGGGGCTTGTGCATGCACGTGAAGGATGAGCATACGGGAGAAAGGGGCGCCCAGTATGGAATATATGCTTAGTTTTTGCATGGGATGACGGGTGCGATCATACCAGCACTAATGCACCGGATCCCATCAGAACTCCGAATTTAAACGTGCTTGGGCGAGAGTAGTACTAAGATGGGTGACCTCTTGGGAAGTCCTCGTGTTGCACCCCCAAAATTTTTGCAACGTGTATTTTTTAATTATTTAATTTTTTTTTCACCATGGCGTGCAAGTTTTCGAGGCGGGCCCAAACTTTTTTGCAACGTGCATTTTTTAATTATTTAATTTTTTTTTTCACCATGGCGTGCACGTTTTCGAGGCGGGGGTCAGTGTTTGGGGTCCGGGGGCTTGTGCATGCACGTGAAGGATGAGCATACGGGAGAAAGGGGCGCCCAGTATGGAATATATGCTTAGTTTTTGCATGGGATGACGGGTGCGATCATACCAGCACTAATGCACCGGATCCCATCAGAACTCCGAAGTCAAACGTGCTTGGGCGAGAGTAGTACTAAGATGGGTGACCTCTTGGGAAGTCCTCGTGTTGCACCCCCAAACTTTTTTGCAACGTGCATTTTTTAATTATTTAATTTTTTTTTCACCATGGCGTGCACGTTTTCGAGGCGGGGGTCAGTGTTTAGGGTCCGGGGGCTTGTGCATGCACGTGAAGGATGAGCATACGGGAGAAAGGGGCGCCCAGTATGGAATATATGCTTAGTTTTTGCATTGGGTGAAGGGTGCGATCATACCAGCACTAATGCACCGGATCCCATCAGAACTCCGAAGTTATACGTGCTTGGGTGAGAGTAGTACTAAGATGGGTGACCTCTTGGGAAGTCCTCGTGTTGCACCCCCAAACTTTTTTGCAACGTGCATTTTTTAATTATTTAATTTTTTTTTCACCATGGCGTGCACGTTTTCGAGGCGGGCCCAAAGTTTTTTGCAACGTGCATTTTTTAATTATTTAATTTTTTTTTTCACCATGGCGTGCACGTTTTCGAGGCGGGGGTCAGTGTTTGGGGTCCGGGGGCTTGTGCTTGCACGTGAAGGATGAGCATACGGGAGAAAGGGGCGCCCAGTATGGAATATATGCTTAGTTTTTGCATGGGATGACGGGTGCGATCATACCAGCACTAATGCACCGGATCCCATCAGAACTCCGAAATTAAACGTGCTTGGGCGAGAGTAGTACTAAGATGGGTGACCTCTTGGGAAGTCCTCGTGTTGCACCCCCAAAATTTTTGCAACGTGTATTTTTTAATTATTTAATTTTTTTTTCACCATGGCGTGCACGTTTTCGAGGCGGGCCCAAACTTTTTTGCAACGTGCATTTTTTAATTATTTAATTTTTTTTTTCACCATGGCATGCACGTTTTCGAGGCGGGGGTCAGTGTTTGGGGTCCGGGGGCTTGTGCATGCACGTGAAGGATGAGCATACGGGAGAAAGGGGTGCCCAGTATGGAATATATGCTTAGTTTTTGCATGGGATGACGGGTGCGATCATACCAGCACTAATGCACCGGATCCCATCAGAACTCCGAAGTTAAACGTGCTTGGGCGAGAGTAGTACTAATATGGGTGACCTCTTGGGAAGTCCTCGTGTTGCACCCCCAAACTTTTTTGCAACGTGCATTTTTTAATTATTTAATTTTTTTTTTCACCATGGCGTGCACGTTTACGAGGCGGGGTCAGTGTTTGGGGTCCGGGGGCTTGTGCATGCACGTGAAGGATGAGCATACGGGAGAAAGGGGCGCCCAGTATGGAATATATGCTTAGTTTTTGCATGGGATGACGGGTGCGATCATACCAGCACTAATGCACCGGATCCCATCAGAACTCCGAAGTTAAACGTGCTTGGGCGAGAGTAGTACTAAGATGGGTGACCTCTTGGGAAGTCCTCGTGTTGCACCCCCAAACTTTTTTGCAACGTGCATTTTTTAATTATTTAATTTTTTTTTCACCATGGCGTGCACGTTTTCGAGGCGGGCCCAAACTTTTTTGCAACGTGCATTTTTTAATTATTTAATTTTTTTTTTTCACCATGGCGTGCACGTTTTCGAGGCGGGGGTCAGTGTTTGGGGTCCGGGGGCTTGTGCATGCACGTGAAGGATGAGCATACGGGAGAAAGGGGCGCCCAGTATGGAATATATGCTTAGTTTTTGCATGGGATGACGGGTGCGATCATACCAGCACTAATGCACCGGATCCCATCAGAACTCCGAAGTGAAACGTACTTGGGCGAAAGTAGTACTAAGATGGGTGACCTCTTGGGAAGTCCTCGTGTTGCACCCCCAAACTTTTTTGCAACGTGCATTTTTTAATTATTTAATTTTTTTTTCACCATGGCGTGCACGTTTTCGAGGCGGACCCAAACTTTTTTGCAACGTGCATTTTTTAATTATTTAATTTTTTTTCACCATGGCGTGCACGTTTTCGAGGCGGGGGTCAGTGTTTGGGGTCCGGGGGCTTGTGCATGCACGTGAAGGATGAGCATACGGGAGAAAGGGGCGCCCAGTATGGAATATATGCTTAGTTTTTGCATGGGATGACGGGTGCGATCGTACCAGCACTAATGCACCGGATCCCATCAGAACTCCGAATTTAAACGTGCTTGGGCGAGAGTAGTACTAAGATGGGTGACCTCTTGAGAAGTCCTCGTGTTGCACCCCCAAAATTTTTGCAACGTGTATTTTTTAATTATTTAATTTTTTTTTCACCATGGCGTGCACGTTTTCGAGGCGGGCCCAAACTTTTTTGCAACGTGCATTTTTTAATTATTTAATTTTTTTTTTCACCATGGCGTGCACGTTTTCGAGGCGGGGGTCAGTGTTTGGGGTCCGGGGGCTTGTGCATGCACGTGAAGGATGAGCATACGGGAGAAAGGGGCGCCCAGTATTGAATATATGCTTAGTTTTTGCATGGGATGACGGGTGCGATCATACCAGCACTAATGCACCGGATCCCATCAGAACTCCGAAGTTAAACGTGCTTGGGCGAGAGTAGTACTAAGATGGGTGACCTCTTGGGAAGTCCTCGTGTTGCACCCCGAAACTTTTTTGCAACGTGCATTTTTTAATTATTTAATTTTTTTTTTTCACCATGGCGTGCACGTTTTCGAGGCGGGGGTCAGTGTTTAGGGTCCGGGGGCTTGTGCATGCACGTGAAGGATGAGTATACGGGAGAAAGGGGCGCCCAGTATGGAATATATGCTTAGTTTTTGCATGGGATGACGGGTGCGATCATACCAGCACTAATGCACCGGATCCCATCAGAACTCCGAAGTGAAACGTACTTGGGCGAAAGTAGTACTAAGATGGGTGACCTCTTGGGAAGTCCTCGTGTTGCACCCCCAAACTTTTTTGCAACGTGGATTTTTTAATTATTTAATTTTTTTTTCACCATGGCGTGCACGTTTTCGAGGCGGACCCAAACTTTTTTGCAACGTGCATTTTTTAATTATTTAATTTTTTTTCACCATGGCGTGCACGTTTTCGAGGCGGGGGTCAGTGTTTGGGGTCCGGGGGCTTGTGCATGCACGTGAAGGATGAGCATACGGGAGAAAGGGGCGCCCAGTATGGAATATATGCTTAGTTTTTGCATGGGATGACTGGTGCGATCATACCAGCACTAATGCACCGGATCCCATCAGAACTCCGAAGTTAAACGTGCTTGGGCGAGAGTAGTACTAAGATGGGTGACCTCTTGGGAAGTCCTCGTGTTGCACCCCCAAACTTTTTTGCAACGTGCATTTTTTAATTATTTAATTTTTTTTTTCACCATGGCGTGCACGTTTTCGAGGCGGGGGTCAGTGTTTAGGGTCCGGGGGCTTGTGCATGCACGTGAAGGATGAGCATACGGGAGAAAGGGGCGCCCAGTATGGAATATATGCTTAGTTTTTGCATGGGATGAAGGGTGCGATCATACCAGCACTAATGCACCGGATCCCATCAGAACTCCGAAGCTAAACGTGCTTGGGTGAGAGTAGTACTAAGATGGGTGACCTCTTGGGAAGTCCTCGTGTTGCACCCCCAAACTTTTTTGCAACGTGCATTTTTTAATTATTTAATTTTTTTTTCACCATGGCGTGCACGTTTTCGAGGCGGACCCAAACTTTTTTGCAACGTGCATTTTTTAATTATTTAATTTTTTTTTCACCATGGCGTGCACGTTTTCGAGGCGGGCCCAAACTTTTTTGCAACGTGCATTTTTTAATTATTTAATTTTTTTTTTTTACCATGGCGTGCACGTTTTCGAGGCGGGGGTCAGTGTTTGGGGTCCGGGGGCTTGTGCATGCACGTGAGGGAGAGCATACGGGAGAAAGGGGCGCCCAGTATGGAATATATGCTTAGTTTTTGCATGGGATGACGGGTGCGATCATACCAGCACTAATGCACCGGATCCCATCAGAACTCCGAAGTGAAACGTACTTGGGCGAAAGTAGTACTAAGATGGGTGACCTCTTGGGAAGTCCTCGTGTTGTACCCCCAAACTTTTTTGCAACGTGCATTTTTTAATTATTTAATTTTTTTTTCACCATGGCGTGCACGTTTTCGAGGCGGACCCAAACTTTTTTGCAACGTGCATTTTTTAATTATTTAATTTTTTTTCACCATGGCGTGTACGTTTTCGAGGCGGGGGTCAGTGTTTGGGGTCCGGGGGCTTGTGCATGCACGTGAAGGATGAGCATACGGGAGAAAGGGGCGCCCAGTATGGAATATATGCTTAGTTTTTGCATGGGATGACGGGTGCGATCATACCAGCACTAATGCACCGGATCCCATCAGAACTCCGAATTTAAACGTGCTTGGGCGAGAGTAGTACTAAGATGGGTGACCTCTTGGGAAGTCCTCGTGTTGCACCCCCAAAATTTTTGCAACGTGTATTTTTTAATTATTTAATTTTTTTTTCACCATGGCGTGCAAGTTTTCGAGGCGGGCCCAAACTTTTTTGCAACGTGCATTTTTTAATTATTTAATTTTTTTTTTCACCATGGCGTGCACGTTTTCGAGGCGGGGGTCAGTGTTTGGGGTCCGGGGGCTTGTGCATGCACGTGAAGGATGAGCATACGGGAGAAAGGGGCGCCCAGTATGGAATATATGCTTAGTTTTTGCATGGGATGACGGGTGCGATCATACCAGCACTAATGCACCGGATCCCATCAGAACTCCGAAGTTAAACGTGCTTGGGCGAGAGTAGTACTAAGATGGGTGACCTCTTGGGAAGTCCTCGTGTTGCACCCCCAAACTTTTTTGCAACGTGCATTTTTTAATTATTTAATTTTTTTTTCACCATGGCGTGCACGTTTTCGAGGCGGGGGTCAGTGTTTAGGGTCCGGGGGCTTGTGCATGCACGTGAAGGATGAGCATACGGGAGAAAGGGGCGCCCAGTATGGAATATATGCTTAGTTTTTGCATTGGGTGAAGGGTGCGATCATACCAGCACTAATGCACCGGATCCCATCAGAACTCCGAAGTTATACGTGCTTGGGTGAGAGTAGTACTAAGATGGGTGACCTCTTGGGAAGTCCTCGTGTTGCACCCCCAAACTTTTTTGCAACGTGCATTTTTTAATTATTTAATTTTTTTTTCACCATGGCGTGCACGTTTTCGAGGCGGGCCCAAAGTTTTTTGCAACGTGCATTTTTTAATTATTTAATTTTTTTTTTCACCATGGCGTGCACGTTTTCGAGGCGGGGGTCAGTGTTTGGGGTCCGGGGGCTTGTGCTTGAACGTGAAGGATGAGCATACGGGAGAAAGGGGCGCCCAGTATGGAATATATGCTTAGTTTTTGCATGGGATGACGGGTGCGATCATACCAGCACTAATGCACCGGATCCCATCAGAACTCCGAAATTAAACGTGCTTGGGCGAGAGTAGTACTAAGATGGGTGACCTCTTGGGAAGTCCTCGTGTTGCACCCCCAAAATTTTTGCAACGTGTATTTTTTAATTATTTAATTTTTTTTTCACCATGGCGTGCACGTTTTCGAGGCGGGCCCAAACTTTTTTGCAACGTGCATTTTTTAATTATTTAATTTTTTTTTTCACCATGGCGTGCACGTTTTCGAGGCGGGGGTCAGTGTTTGGGGTCCGGGGGCTTGTGCATGCACGTGAAGGATGAGCATACGGGAGAAAGGGGTGCCCAGTATGGAATATATGCTTAGTTTTTGCATGGGATGACGGGTGCGATCATACCAGCACTAATGCACCGGATCCCATCAGAACTCCGAAGTTAAACGTGCTTGGGCGAGAGTAGTACTAATATGGGTGACCTCTTGGGAAGTCCTCGTGTTGCACCCCCAAACTTTTTTGCAACGTGCATTTTTTAATTATTTAATTTTTTTTTTCACCATGGCGTGCACGTTTACGAGGCGGGGTCAGTGTTTGGGGTCCGGGGGCTTGTGCATGCACGTGAAGGATGAGCATACGGGAGAAAGGGGCGCCCAGTATGGAATATATGCTTAGTTTTTGCATGGGATGACGGGTGCGATCATACCAGCACTAATGCACCGGATCCCATCAGAACTCCGAAGTTAAACGTGCTTGGGCGAGAGTAGTACTAAGATGGGTGACCTCTTGGGAAGTCCTCGTGTTGCACCCCCAAACTTTTTTGCAACGTGCATTTTTTAATTATTTAATTTTTTTTTCACCATGGCGTGCACGTTTTCGAGGCGGGCCCAAACTTTTTTGCAACGTGCATTTTTTAATTATTTAATTTTTTTTTTCACCATGGCGTGCACGTTTTCGAGGCGGGGGTTAGTGTTTGGGGTCCGGGGGCTTGTGCATGCACGTGAAGGATGAGCATACGGGAGAAAGGGGCGCCCAGTATGGAATATATGCTTAGTTTTTGCATGGGATGAAGGGTGCGATCATACCATCACTAATGCACCGGATCCCATCAGAACTCCGAAGTTAAACGTGCTTGGGCGAGAGTAGTACTAAGATGGGTGACCTCTTGGGAAGTCCTCGTGTTGCACCCCCAAACTTTTTTGCAACGTGCATTTTTTAATTATTTAATTTTTTTTTCACCATGGCGTGCACGTTTTCGAGGCGGGCCCAAACTTTTTTGCAACGTGCATTTTTTAATTATTTAATTTTTTTTTCACCATGGCGTGCACGTTTTCGAGGCGGGGGTCAGTGTTTGGGGTCCGGGGGCTTGTGCATGCACGTGAAGGATGAGCATACGGGAGAAAGGGGCGCCCAGTATGGAATATATGCTTAGTTTTTGCATGGGATGAAGGGTGCGATCATACCATCACTAATGCACCGGATCCCATCAGAACTCCGAAGTTAAACGTGCTTGGGTGAGAGTAGTACTAAGATGGGTGACCTCTTGGGAAGTCCTCGTGTTGCACCCCCAAACTTTTTTGCAACGTGCATTTTTTAATTATTTAATTTTTTTTTTCACCATGGCGTGCACGTTTTCGAGGCGGGGGTCAGTGTTTGGGGTCCGGGGGCTTGTGCATGCACATGAAGGATGAGCATACGGGAGAAAGGGGCGCCCAGTATGGAATATATACTTAGTTTTTGCATGGGATGAAGGGTGCGATCATACCAGCACTAATGCACCGGATCCCATCAGAACTCCGAAGTTAAACGCGCTTGGGTGAGAGTAGTACTAAGATGGGTGACCTCTTGGGAAGTCCTCGTGTTGCACCCCCAAACTTTTTTGCAACGTGCATTTTTTAATTATTTAATTTTTTTTTCACCATGGCGTGCACGTTTTCGAGGCGGGCCCAAACTTTTTTGCAACGTGCATTTTTTAATTATTTAATTTTTTTTTTCACCATGGCGTGCACGTTTTCGAGGCGGGGGTCAGTGTTTGGGGTCCGGGGGCTTGTGCATGCACGTGAAGGATGAGCATACGGGAGAAAGGGGCGCCCAGTATGGAATATATGCTTAGTTTTTGCATGGGATGACGGGTGCGATCATACCAGCACTAATGCACCGGATCCCATCAGAACTCCGAAGTTAAACGTGCTTGGGCGAGAGTAGTACTAAGATGGGTGACCTCTTGGGAAGTCCTCGTGTTGCACCCCCAAACTTTTTTGCAACGTGCATTTTTTAATTATTTAATTTTTTTTTCACCATGGCGTGCACGTTTTCGAGGCGGGGGTCAGTGTTTAGGGTCCGGGGGCTTGTGCATGCACGTGAAGGATGAGCATACGGGAGAAAGGGGCGCCCAGTATGGAATATATGCTTAGTTTTTGCATTGGGTGAAGGGTGCGATCATACCAGCACTAATGCACCGGATCCCATCAGAACTCCGAAGTTATACGTGCTTGGGTGAGAGTAGTACTAAGATGGGTGACCTCTTGGGAAGTCCTCGTGTTGCACCCCCAAACTTTTTTGCAACGTGCATTTTTTAATTATTTAATTTTTTTTTCACCATGGCGTGCACGTTTTCGAGGCGGGCCCAAAGTTTTTTGCAACGTGCATTTTTTAATTATTTAATTTTTTTTTCACCATGGCGTGCACGTTTTCGAGGCGGGGGTCAGTGTTTGGGGTCCGGGGGCTTGTGCTTGCACGTGAAGGATGAGCATACGGGAGAAAGGGGCGCCCAGTATGGAATATATGCTTAGTTTTTGCATGGGATGACGGGTGCGATCATACCAGCACTAATGCACCGGATCCCATCAGAACTCCGAAGTTAAACGTGCTTGGGTGAGAGTAGTACTAAGATGGGTGACCTCTTGGGAAGTCCTCGTGTTGCACCCCCAAACTTTTTTGCAACGTGCATTTTTTAATTATTTAATTTTTTTTTCACCATGGCGTGCACGTTTTCGAGGCGGGGGTCAGTGTTTAGGGTCCGGGGGCTTGTGCATGCACGTGAAGGATGAGCATACGGGAGAAAGGGGCGCCCAGTATGGAATATATGCTTAGTTTTTGCATTGGGTGAAGGGTGCGATCATACCAGCACTAATGCACCGGATCCCATCAGAACTCCGAAGTTATACGTGCTTGGGTGAGAGTAGTACTAAGATGGGTGACCTCTTGGGAAGTCCTCGTGTTGCACCCCCAAACTTTTTTGCAACGTGCATTTTTTAATTATTTAATTTTTTTTTCACCATGGCGTGCACGTTTTCGAGGCGGGCCCAAAGTTTTTTGCAACGTGCATTTTTTAATTATTTAATTTTTTTTTTCACCATGGCGTGCACGTTTTCGAGGCGGGGGTCAGTGTTTGGGGTCCGGGGGCTTGTGCTTGCACGTGAAGGATGAGCATACGGGAGAAAGGGGCGCCCAGTATGGAATATATGCTTAGTTTTTGCATGGGATGACGGGTGCGATCATACTAGCACTAATGCACCGGATCCCATCAGAACTCCGAAATTAAACGTGCTTGGGCGAGAGTAGTACTAAGATGGGTGACCTCTTGGGAAGTCCTCGTGTTGCACCCCCAAAATTTTTGCAACGTGTATTTTTTAATTATTTAATTTTTTTTTCACCATGGCGTGCACGTTTTCGAGGCGGGCCCAAACCTTTTTGCAACGTGCATTTTTTAATTATTTAATTTTTTTTTTCACCATGGCGTGCACGTTTTCGAGGCGGGGGTCAGTGTTTGGGGTCCGGGGGCTTGTGCATGCACGTGAAGGATGAGCATACGGGAGAAAGGGGTGCCCAGTATGGAATATATGCTTAGTTTTTGCATGGGATGACGGGTGCGATCATACCAGCACTAATGCACCGGATCCCATCAGAACTCCGAAGTTAAACGTGCTTGGGCGAGAGTAGTACTAATATGGGTGACCTCTTGGGAAGTCCTCGTGTTGCACCCCCAAACTTTTTTGCAACGTGCATTTTTTAATTATTTAATTTTTTTTTTCACCATGGCGTGCACGTTTACGAGGCGGGGTCAGTGTTTGGGGTCCGGGGGCTTGTGCATGCACGTGAAGGATGAGCATACGGGAGACAGGGGCGCCCAGTATGGAATATATGCTTAGTTTTTGCATGGGATGACGGGTGCG
The DNA here is from genome assembly GCF_963576675.1 of Euphorbia lathyris. Taxonomy (NCBI): domain Eukaryota; kingdom Viridiplantae; phylum Streptophyta; class Magnoliopsida; order Malpighiales; family Euphorbiaceae; genus Euphorbia; species Euphorbia lathyris. The sequence goes on along the minus strand of NC_088910.1, from coordinate 132,474,430 downwards.
ATCATACCAGCACTAATGCACCGGATCCCATCAGAACTCCGAAGTTAAACGTGCTTGGGCGAGAGTAGTACTAAGATGGGTGACCTCTTGGGAAGTCCTCGTGTTGCACCCCCAAACTTTTTTGCAACGTGCATTTTTTAATTATTTAATTTTTTTTTCACCATGGCGTGCACGTTTTCGAGGCGGGCCCAAACTTTTTTGCAACGTGCATTTTTTAATTATTTAATTTTTTTTTTCACCATGGCGTGCACGTTTTCGAGGCGGGGGTCAGTGTTTGGGGTCCGGGGGCTTGTGCATGCACGTGAAGGATGAGCATACGGGAGAAAGGGGCGCCCAGTATGGAATATATGCTTAGTTTTTGCATGGGATGAAGGGTGCGATCATACCATCACTAATGCACCGGATCCCATCAGAACTCCGAAGTTAAACGTGCTTGGGTGAGAGTAGTACTAAGATGGGTGACCTCTTGGGAAGTCCTCGTGTTGCACCCCCAAACTTTTTTGCAACGTGCATTTTTTAATTATTTAATTTTTTTTTTCACCATGGCGTGCACGTTTTCGAGGCGGGGGTCAGTGTTTGGGGTCCGGGGGCTTGTGCATGCACATGAAGGATGAGCATACGGGAGAAAGGGGCGCCCAGTATGGAATATATACTTAGTTTTTGCATGGGATGAAGGGTGCGATCATACCAGCACTAATGCACCGGATCCCATCAGAACTCCGAAGTTAAACGTGCTTGGGTGAGAGTAGTACTAAGATGGGTGACCTCTTGGGAAGTCCTCGTGTTGCACCCCCAAACTTTTTTGCAACGTGCATTTTTTAATTATTTAATTTTTTTTTCATCATGGCGTGCACGTTTTCGAGGCGGGCCCAAACTTTTTTGCAACGTGCATTTTTTAATTATTTAATTTTTTTTTTCACCATGGCGTGCACGTTTTCGAGGCGGGGGTCAGTGTTTGGGGTCCGGGGGCTTGTGCATGCACGTGAAGGATGAGCATACGGGAGAAAGGGGCGCCCAGTATGGAATATATGCTTAGTTTTTGCATGGGATGACGGGTGCGATCATACCAGCACTAATGCACCGGATCCCATCAGAACTCCGAAGTTAAACGTGCTTGGGCGAGAGTAGTACTAAGATGGGTGACCTCTTGGGAAGTCCTCGTGTTGCACCCCCAAACTTTTTTGCAACGTGCATTTTTTAATTATTTAATTTTTTTTTCACCATGGCGTGCACGTTTTCGAGGCGGGGGTCAGTGTTTAGGGTCCGGGGGCTTGTGCATGCACGTGAAGGATGAGCATACGGGAGAAAGGGGCGCCCAGTATGGAATATATGCTTAGTTTTTGCATTGGGTGAAGGGTGCGATCATACCAGCACTAATGCACCGGATCCCATCAGAACTCCGAAGTTATACGTGCTTGGGTGAGAGTAGTACTAAGATGGGTGACCTCTTGGGAAGTCCTCGTGTTGCACCCCCAAACTTTTTTGCAACGTGCATTTTTTAATTATTTAATTTTTTTTTCACCATGGCGTGCACGTTTTCGAGGCGGGCCCAAAGTTTTTTGCAACGTGCATTTTTTAATTATTTAATTTTTTTTTCACCATGGCGTGCACGTTTTCGAGGCGGGGGTCAGTGTTTGGGGTCCGGGGGCTTGTGCTTGCACGTGAAGGATGAGCATACGGGAGAAAGGGGCGCCCAGTATGGAATATATGCTTAGTTTTTGCATGGGATGACGGGTGCGATCATACCAGCACTAATGCACCGGATCCCATCAGAACTCCGAAATTAAACGTGCTTGGGCGAGAGTAGTACTAAGATGGGTGACCTCTTGGGAAGTCCTCGTGTTGCACCCCCAAAATTTTTGCAACGTGTATTTTTTAATTATTTAATTTTTTTTTCACCATGGCGTGCACGTTTTCGAGGCGGGCCCAAACTTTTTTGCAACGTGCATTTTTTAATTATTTAATTTTTTTTTTCACCATGGCGTGCACGTTTTCGAGGCGGGGGTCAGTGTTTGGGGTCCGGGGGCTTGTGCATGCACGTGAAGGATGAGCATACGGGAGAAAGGGGTGCCCAGTATGGAATATATGCTTAGTTTTTGCATGGGATGACGGGTGCGATCATACCAGCACTAATGCACCGGATCCCATTAGAACTCCGAAGTTAAACGTGCTTGGGCGAGAGTAGTACTAATATGGGTGACCTCTTGGGAAGTCCTCGTGTTGCACCCCCAAACTTTTTTGCAACGTGCATTTTTTAATTATTTAATTTTTTTTTTCACCATGGCGTGCACGTTTACGAGGCGGGGTCAGTGTTTGGGGTCCGGGGGCTTGTGCATGCACGTGAAGGATGAGCATACGGGAGAAAGGGGCGCCCAGTATGGAATATATGCTTAGTTTTTGCATGGGATGACGGGTGCGATCATACCAGCACTAATGCACCGGATCCCATCAGAACTCCGAAGTTAAACGTGCTTGGGCGAGAGTAGTACTAAGATGGGTGACCTCTTGGGAAGTCCTCGTGTTGCACCCCCAAACTTTTTTGCAACGTGCATTTTTTAATTATTTAATTTTTTTTTCACCATGGCGTGCACGTTTTCGAGGCGGGCCCAAACTTTTTTGCAACGTGCATTTTTTAATTATTTAATTTTTTTTTCACCATGGCGTGCACGTTTTCGAGGCGGGGGTCAGTGTTTGGGGTCCGGGGGCTTGTGCATGCACGTGAAGGATGAGCATACGGGAGAAAGGGGCGCCCAGTATGGAATATATGCTTAGTTTTTGCATGGGATGAAGGGTGCGATCATACCATCACTAATGCACCGGATCCCATCAGAACTCCGAAGTTAAACGTGCTTGGGTGAGAGTAGTACTAAGATGGCTGACCTCTTGGGAAGTCCTCGTGTTGCACCCCCAAACTTTTTTGCAACGTGCATTTTTTAATTATTTAATTTTTTTTTCACCATGGCGTGCACGTTTTCGAGGCGGGGGTCAGTGTTTGGGGTCCGGGGGCTTGTGCATGCACATGAAGGATGAGCATACGGGAGAAAGGGGCGCCCAGTATGGAATATATACTTAGTTTTTGCATGGGATGAAGGGTGCGATCATACCAGCACTAATGCACCGGATCCCATCAGAACTCCGAAGTTAAACGTGCTTGGGTGAGAGTAGTACTAAGATGGGTGACCTCTTGGGAAGTCCTCGTGTTGCACCCCCAAACTTTTTTGCAACGTGCATTTTTTAATTATTTAATTTTTTTTTCATCATGGCGTGCACGTTTTCGAGGCGGGCCCAAACTTTTTTGCAACGTGCATTTTTTAATTATTTAATTTTTTTTTCACCATGGCGTGCACGTTTTCGAGGCGGGGGTCAGTGTTTGGGGTCCGGGGGCTTGTGCATGCACGTGAAGGATGAGCATACGGGAGAAAGGGGCGCCCAGTATGGAATATATGCTTAGTTTTTGCATAGGATGACGGGTGCGATCATACCAGCACTAATGCACCGGATCCCATCAGAACTCCGAAGTTAAACGTGCTTGGGCGAGAGTAGTACTAAGATGGGTGACCTCTTGGGAAGTCCTCGTGTTGCACCCCCAAACTTTTTTGCAACGTGCATTTTTTAATTATTTAATTTTTTTTTCACCATGGCGTGCACGTTTTCGAGGCGGGGGTCAGTGTTTAGGGTCCGGGGGCTTGTGCATGCACGTGAAGGATGAGCATACGGGAGAAAGGGGCGCCCAGTATGGAATATATGCTTAGTTTTTGCATTGGGTGAAGGGTGCGATCATACCAGCACTAATGCACCGGATCCCATCAGAACTCCGAAGTTATACGTGCTTGGGTGAGAGTAGTACTAAGATGGGTGACCTCTTGGGAAGTCCTCGTGTTGCACCCCCAAACTTTTTTGCAACGTGCATTTTTTAATTATTTAATTTTTTTTTCACCATGGCGTGCACGTTTTCGAGGCGGGCCCAAAGTTTTTTGCAACGTGCATTTTTTAATTATTTAATTTTTTTTTCACCATGGCGTGCACGTTTTCGAGGCGGGGGTCAGTGTTTGGGGTCCGGGGGCTTGTGCTTGCACGTGAAGGATGAGCATACGGGAGAAAGGGGCGCCCAGTATGGAATATATGCTTAGTTTTTGCATGGGATGACGGGTGCGATCATACCAGCACTAATGCACCGGATCCCATCAGAACTCCGAAATTAAACGTGCTTGGGCGAGAGTAGTACTAAGATGGGTGACCTCTTGGGAAGTCCTCGTGTTGCACCCCCAAAATTTTTGCAACGTGTATTTTTTAATTATTTAATTTTTTTTTCACCATGGCGTGCACGTTTTCGAGGCGGGCCCAAACTTTTTTGCAACGTGCATTTTTTAATTATTTAATTTTTTTTTTCACCATGGCGTGCACGTTTTCGAGGCGGGGGTCAGTGTTTGGGGTCCGGGGGCTTGTGCATGCACGTGAAGGATGAGCATACGGGAGAAAGGGGTGCCCAGTATGGAATATATGCTTAGTTTTTGCATGGGATGACGGGTGCGATCATACCAGCACTAATGCACCGGATCCCATTAGAACTCCGAAGTTAAACGTGCTTGGGCGAGAGTAGTACTAATATGGGTGACCTCTTGGGAAGTCCTCGTGTTGCACCCCCAAACTTTTTTGCAACGTGCATTTTTTAATTATTTAATTTTTTTTTTCACCATGGCGTGCACGTTTACGAGGCGGGGTCAGTGTTTGGGGTCCGGGGGCTTGTGCATGCACGTGAAGGATGAGCATACGGGAGAAAGGGGCGCCCAGTATGGAATATATGCTTAGTTTTTGCATGGGATGACGGGTGCGATCATACCAGCACTAATGCACCGGATCCCATCAGAACTCCGAAGTTAAACGTGCTTGGGCGAGAGTAGTACTAAGATGGGTGACCTCTTGGGAAGTCCTCGTGTTGCACCCCCAAACTTTTTTGCAACGTGCATTTTTTAATTATTTAATTTTTTTTTCACCATGGCGTGCACGTTTTCGAGGCGGGCCCAAACTTTTTTGCAACGTGCATTTTTTAATTATTTAATTTTTTTTTTCACCATGGCGTGCACGTTTTCGAGGCGGGGGTCAGTGTTTGGGGTCCGGGGGCTTGTGCATGCACGTGAAGGATGAGCATACGGGAGAAAGGGGCGCCCAGTATGGAATATATGCTTAGTTTTTGCATGGGATGAAGGGTGCGATCATACCATCACTAATGCACCGGATCCCATCAGAACTCCGAAGTTAAACGTGCTTGGGTGAGAGTAGTACTAAGATGGGTGACCTCTTGGGAAGTCCTCGTGTTGCACCCCCAAACTTTTTTGCAACGTGCATTTTTTAATTATTTAATTTTTTTTTCACCATGGCGTGCACGTTTTCGAGGCGGGGGTCAGTGTTTGGGGTCCGGGGGCTTGTGCATGCACATGAAGGATGAGCATACGGGAGAAAGGGGCGCCCAGTATGGAATATATACTTAGTTTTTGCATGGGATGAAGGGTGCGATCATACCAGCACTAATGCACCGGATCCCATCAGAACTCCGAAGTTAAACGTGCTTGGGTGAGAGTAGTACTAAGATGGGTGACCTCTTGGGAAGTCCTCGTGTTGCACCCCCAAACTTTTTTGCAACGTGCATTTTTTAATTATTTAATTTTTTTTTCACCATGGCGTGCACGTTTTCGAGGCGGGCCCAAACTTTTTTGCAACGTGCATTTTTTAATTATTTAATTTTTTTTTTCACCATGGCGTGCACGTTTTCGAGGCGGGGGTCAGTGTTTGGGGTCCGGGGGCTTGTGCATGCACGTGAAGGATGAGCATACGGGAGAAAGGGGCGCCCAGTATGGAATATATGCTTAGTTTTTGCATGGGATGACGGGTGCGATCATACCAGCACTAATGCACCGGATCCCATCAGAACTCCGAAATTAAACGTGCTTGGGCGAGAGTAGTACTAAGATGGGTGACCTCTTGGGAAGTCCTCGTGTTGCACCCCCAAACTTTTTTGCAACGTGCATTTTTTAATTATTTAATTTTTTTTTCACCATGGCGTGCACGTTTTCGAGGCGGGCCCAAACTTTTTTGCAACGTGCATTTTTTAATTATTTAATTTTTTTTTTCACCATGGCGTGCACGTTTTCGAGGCGGGGGTCAGTGTTGGGGTCCGGGGGCTTGTGCATGCACGTGAAGGATGAGCATACGGGAGAAAGGGGCGCCCAGTATGGAATATATGCTTAGATTTTGCATGGGATGAAGGGTGCGATCATACCAGCACTAATGCACCGGATCCCATCAGAACTCCGAAGCTAAACGTGCTTGGGTGAGAGTAGTACTAAGATGGGTGACCTCTTGGGAAGTCCTCGTGTTGCACCCCCAAACTTTTTTGCAACGTGCATTTTTTAATTATTTAATTTTTTTTTTCACCATGGCGTGCACGTTTTCGAGGCGGGCCCAAACTTTTTTACAACGTGCATTTTTTAATTATTTAATTTTTTTTTTTCACCATGGCGTGCACGTTTTCGAGGCGGGGGTCAGTGTTTGGGGTCCGGGGGCTTGTGCATGCACGTGAAGGATGAGCATACGGGAGAAAGGGGCGCCCAGTATGGAATATATGCTTAGTTTTTGCATGGGATGACGGGTGCGATCATACCAGCACTAATGCACCGGATCCCATCAGAACTCCGAAATTAAACGTGCTTGGGCGAGAGTAGTACTAAGATGGGTGACCTCTTGGGAAGTCCTCGTGTTGCACCCCCAAAATTTTTGCAACGTGTATTTTTTAATTATTTAATTTTTTTTTCACCATGGCGTGCACGTTTTTGAGGCGGGCCCAAACTTTTTTGCAACGTGCATTTTTTAATTATTTAATTTTTTTTTTCACCATGGCGTGCACGTTTTCGAGGCGTGGGTCAGTGTTTGGGGTCCGGGGGCTTGTGCAGGCACGTGAAGGATGAGCATACGGGAGAAAGGGGCGCCCAGTATGGAATATATGCTTAGTTTTTGCATGGGATGAAGGGTGCGATCATACCAGCACTAATGCACCGGATCCCATCAGAACTCCGAAGTTAAACGTGCTTGGGTGAGAGTAGTACTAAGATGGGTGACCTCTTGGGAAGTCCTCGTGTTGCACCCCCAAACTTTTTTGCAACGTGCATTTTTTAATTATTTAATTTTTTTTTCACCATGGCGTGCACGTTTTCGAGGCGGGCCCAAACTTTTTTGCAACGTGCATTTTTTAATTATTTAATTTTTTTTTCACCATGGCGTGCACGTTTTCGAGGCGGGGGTCAGTGTTTGGGGTCCGGGGGCTTGTGCATGCACGTGATGGATGAGCATACGGGAGAAAGGGGCGCCCAGTATGGAATATATGCTTAGTTTTTGCATGGGATGACGGGTGCGATCATACCAGCACTAATGCACCGGATCCCATCAGAACTCCGAAATTAAACGTGCTTGGGCGAGAGTAGTACTAAGATGTGTGACCTCTTGGGAAGTCCTCGTGTTGCACCCCCAAAATTTTTGCAACGTGTATTTTTTAATTATTTAATTTTTTTTTCACCATGGCGTGCACGTTTTCGAGGCGGGCCCAAACTTTTTTGCAACGTGCATTTTTTAATTATTTAATTTTTTTTTTCACCATGGCGTGGACGTTTTCGAGGCGGGGGTCAGTGTTTGGGGTCCGGGGGCTTGTGCATGCACGTGAAGGATGAGCATACGGGAGAAAGGGGCGCCCAGTATGGAATATATGCTTAGTTTTTGCATGGGATGAAGGGTGCGATCATACCAGCACTAATGCACCGGATCCCATCAGAACTCCGAAGTGAAACGTGCTTGGGTGGGAGTAGTACTAAGATGGGTGACCTCTTGGGAAGTCCTCGTGTTGCACCCCCAAACTTTTTTGCAACGTGCATTTTTTAATTATTTAATTTTTTTTTCACCATGGCGTGCACGTTTTCGAGGCGGGCCCAAACTTTTTTGCAACGTGCATTTTTTAATTATTTAATTTTTTTTTTCACCATGGCGTGCACGTTTTCGAGGCGGGGGTCAGTGTTTGGGGTCCGGGGGCTTGTGCATGCACGTGAAGGATGAGCATACGGGAGAAAGGGGCGCCCAGTATGGAATATATGCTTAGTTTTTGCATGGGAAGATGGGTGCGATCATACCAGCACTAATGCACCGGATCCCATCAGAACTCCGAAATTAAACGTGCTTGGGCGAGAGTAGTACTAAGATGGGTGACCTCTTGGGAAGTCCTCGTGTTGCACCCCCAAAATTTTTGCAACGTGTATTTTTTTATTATTTAATTTTTTTTTTCACCATGGCGTGCACGTTTTCGAGGCGGGCCCAAACTTTTTTGCAACGTGCATTTTTTAATTATTTAATTTTTTTTTTCACCATGGCGTGCACGTTTTCGAGGCGGGGGTCAGTGTTTGGGGTCCGGGGGCTTGTGCATGCACGTGAAGGATGAGCATACGGGAGAAAGGGGCGCCCAGTATGGAATATATGCTTAGTTTTTGCATGGGATGAAGGGTGCGATCATACCAGCACTAATGCACCGGATCCCATCAGAACTCCGAAGTGAAACGTGCCTGGGTGAGAGTAGTACTAAGATGGGTGACCTCTTGGGAAGTCCTCGTGTTGCACCCCCAAATTTTTTTGCAACGTGCATTTTTTAATTATTTAATTTTTTTTTCACCATGGCGTGCACGTTTTCGAGGCGGGTCCAAACTTTTTTGCAACGTGCATTTTTTAATTATTTAATTTTTTTTTCACCATGGCGTGCACGTTTTCGAGGCGGGGGTCAGTGTTTGGGGTCCGGGGGCTTGTGCATGCACGTGAAGGATGAGCATACGGGAGAAAGGGGCGCCCAGTATGGAATATATGCTTAGTTTTTGCATGGGATGACGGGTGCGATCATACCAGCACTAATGCACCGGATCCCATCAGAACTCCGAAATTAAACGTGCTTGGGCGAGAGTAGTACTAAGATGGGTGACCTCTTGGGAAGTCCTCGTGTTGCACCCCCAAAATTTTTGCAACGTGTATTTTTTAATTATTTAATTTTTTTTTCACCATGGCGTGCACGTTTTCGAGGCGGGCCCAAACTTTTTTGCAACGTGCATTTTTTAATTATTTAATTTTTTTTTTCACCATGGCGTGGACGTTTTCGAGGCAGGGGTCAGTGTTTGGGGTCCGGGGGCTTGTGCATGCACGTGAAGGATGAGCATACGGGAGAAAGGGGCGCCCAGTATGGAATATATGCTTAGTTTTTGCATGGGATGAAGGGTGCGATCATACCAGCACTAATGCACCGGATCCCATCAGAACTCCGAAGTGAAACGTGCTTGGGTGAGAGTAGTACTAAGATGGGTGACCTCTTGGGAAGTCCTCGTGTTGCACCCCCAAACTTTTTTGCAACGTGCATTTTTTAATTATTTAATTTTTTTTTCACCATGGCGTGCACGTTTTCGAGGCGGGCCCAAACTTTTTTGCAACGTGCATTTTTTAATTATTTAATTTTTTTTTTCACCATGGCGTGCACGTTTTCGAGGCGGGGGTCAGTGTTTGGGGTCCGGGGGCTTGTGCATGCACGTGAAGGATGAGCATACGGGAGAAAAGGGCGCCCAGTATGGAATATATGCTTAGTTTTTGCATGGGAAGACGGGTGCGATCATACCAGCACTAATGCACCGGATCCCATCAGAACTCCGAAATTAAACGTGCTTGGGCGAGAGTAGTACTAAGATGGGTGACCTCTTGGGAAGTCCTCGTGTTGCACCCCCAAAATTTTTGCAACGTGTATTTTTTTATTATTTAATTTTTTTTTCACCATGGCGTGCACGTTTTCGAGGCGGGCCCAAACTTTTTTGCAACGTGCATTTTTTAATTATTTAATTTTTTTTTTCACCATGGCGTGCACGTTTTCGAGGCGGGGGTCAGTGTTTGGGGTCCGGGGGCTTGTGCATGCACGTGAAGGATGAGCATACGGGAGAAAGGGGCGCCCAGTATGGAATATATGCTTAGTTTTTGCATGGGATGAAGGGTGCGATCATACCAGCACTAATGCACCGGATCCCATCAGAACTCCGAAGTTAAACGTGCCTGGGTGAGAGTAGTACTAAGATGGGTGACCTCTTGGGAAGTCCTCGTGTTGCACCCCCAAATTTTTTTGCAACGTGCATTTTTTAATTATTTAATTTTTTTTTCACCATGGCGTGCACGTTTTCGAGGCGGGCCCAAACTTTTTTGCAACGTGCATTTTTTAATTATTTAATTTTTTTTTCACCATGGCGTGCACGTTTTCGAGGCGGGGGTCAGTGTTTGGGGTCCGGGGGCTTGTGCATGCACGTGAAGGATGAGCATACGGGAGAAAGGGGCGCCCAGTATGGAATATATGCTTAGTTTTTGCATGGGATGACGGGTGCGATCATACCAGCACTAATGCACCGGATCCCATCAGAACTCCGAAATTAAACGTGCTTGGGCGAGAGTAGTACTAAGATGGGTGACCTCTTGGGAAGTCCTCGTGTTGCACCCCCAAAATTTTTGCAACGTGTATTTTTTAATTATTTAATTTTTTTTTCACCATGGCGTGCACGTTTTCGAGGCGGGCCCAAACTTTTTTGCAACGTGCATTTTTTAATTATTTAATTTTTTTTTTCACCATGGCGTGCACGTTTTCGAGGCGGGGGTCAGTGTTTGGGGTCCGGGGGCTTGTGCATGCACGTGAAGGATGAGCATACGGGAGAAAGGGGCGCCCAGTATGGAATATATGCTTAGTTTTTGCATGGGATGAAGGGTGCGATCATACCAGCACTAATGCACCGGATCCCATCAGAACTCCGAAGTGAAACGTGCTTGGGTGAGAGTAGTACTAAGATGGGTGACCTCTTGGGAAGTCCTCGTGTTGCACCCCCAAACTTTTTTGCAACGTGCATTTTTTAATTATTTAATTTTTTTTTCACCATGGCGTGCACGTTTTCGAGGCGGGCCCAAACTTTTTTGCAACGTGCATTTTTTAATTATTTAATTTTTTTTTTCACCATGGCGTGCACGTTTTCGAGGCGGGGGTCAGTGTTTGGGGTCCGGGGGCTTGTGCATGCACGTGAAGGATGAGCATACGGGAGAAAGGGGCGCCCAGTATGGAATATATGCTTAGTTTTTGCATGGGAAGACGGGTGCGATCATACCAGCACTAATGCACCGGATCCCATCAGAACTCCGAAATTAAACGTGCTTGGGCGAGAGTAGTACTAAGATAGGTGACCTCTTGGGAAGTCCTCGTGTTGCACCCCCAAAATTTTTGCAACGTGTATTTTTTTACTATTTAATTTTTTTTTCACCATGGCGTGCACGTTTTCGAGGCGGGCCCAAACTTTTTTGCAACGTGCATTTTTTAATTATTTAATTTTTTTTTTCACCATGGCGTGCACGTTTTCGAGGCGGGGGTCAGTGTTTGGGGTCCGGGGGCTTGTGCATGCACGTGAAGGATGAGCATACGGGAGAAAGGGGCGCCCAGTATGGAATATATGCTTAGTTTTTGCATGGGATGACAGGTGCGATCATACCAGCACTAATGCACCGGATCCCATCAGAACTCCGAAGTTAAACGTGCTTGGGCGAGAGTAGTACTAAGATGGGTGACCTCTTGGGAAGTCCTCGTGTTGCAACCCCAAACTTTTTTGCAACGTGCATTTTTTAATTATTTAATTTTTTTTTTCACCATGGCGTGCACGTTTACGAGGCGGGGTCAGTGTTTGGGGTCCGGGGGCTTGTGCATGAACGTGAAGGATGAGCATACGGGAGAAAGGGGCGCCCAGTATGGAATATATGCTTAGTTTTTGCATGGGATGACGGGTGCGATCATACCAGCACTAATGCACCGGATCCCATCAGAACTCCGAAGTTAAACGTGCTTGGGCGAGAGTAGTACTAAGATGGGTGACCTCTTGGGAAGTCCTCGTGTTGCACCCCCAAACTTTTTTGCTACGTGCATTTTTTAATTATTTAATTTTTTTTTCACCATGGCGTGCACGTTTTCGAGGCGGGCCCAAAGTTTTTTGCAACGTGCATTTTTTAATTATTTAATTTTTTTTTCACCATGGCGTGCACGTTTTCGAGGCGGGGGTCAGTGTTTGGGGTCCGGGGGCTTGTGCATGCACGTGAAGGATGAGCATACGGGAGAAAGGGGCGCCCAGTATGGAATATATGCTTAGTTTTTGCATGGGATGAAGGGTGCGATCATACCAGCACTAATCCACCGGATCCCATCAGAACTCCGAAGTTAAACGTGCTTGGGTGAGAGTAGTACTAAGATGGGTGACCTCTTGGGAAGTCCTCGTGTTGCACCCCCAAACTTTTTTGCAACGTGCATTTTTTAATTATTTAATTTTTTTTTTCACCATGGCGTGCACGTTTTCGAGGCGGGGGTCAGTGTTTGGGGTCCGGGGGCTTGTGCATGCACGTGAAGGATGAGCATACGGGAGAAAGGGGCGCCCAGTATGGAATATATGCTTAGTTTTTGCATGGGATGAAGGGTGCGATCATACCAGCACTAATGCACCGGATCCCATCAGAACTCCGAAGTGAAACGTGCTTGGGTGGGAGTAGTACTAAGATGGGTGACCTCTTGGGAAGTCCTCGTGTTGCACCCCCAAACTTTTTTGCAACGTGCATTTTTTAATTATTTAATTTTTTTTTCACCATGGCGTGCACGTTTTCGAGGCGGGCCCAAACTTTTTTGCAACGTGCATTTTTTAATTATTTAATTTTTTTTTTCACCATGGCGTGCACGTTTTCGAGGCGGGGGTCAGTGTTTGGGGTCCGGGGGCTTGTGCATGCACGTGAAGGATGAGCATACGGGAGAAAGGGGCGCCCAGTATGGAATATATGCTTAGTTTTTGCATGGGAAGATGGGTGCGATCATACCAGCACTAATGCACCGGATCCCATCAGAACTCCGAAATTAAACGTGCTTGGGCGAGAGTAGTACTAAGATGGGTGACCTCTTGGGAAGTCCTCGTGTTGCACCCCCAAAATTTTTGCAACGTGTATTTTTTTATTATTTAATTTTTTTTTTCACCATGGCGTGCACGTTTTCGAGGCGGGCCCAAACTTTTTTGCAACGTGCATTTTTTAATTATTTAATTTTTTTTTTCACCATGGCGTGCACGTTTTCGAGGCGGGGGTCAGTGTTTGGGGTCCGGGGGCTTGTGCATGCACGTGAAGGATGAGCATACGGGAGAAAGGGGCGCCCAGTATGGAATATATGCTTAGTTTTTGCATGGGATGAAGGGTGCGATCATACCAGCACTAATGCACCGGATCCCATCAGAACTCCGAAGTGAAACGTGCCTGGGTGAGAGTAGTACTAAGATGGGTGACCTCTTGGGAAGTCCTCGTGTTGCACCCCCAAATTTTTTTGCAACGTGCATTTTTTAATTATTTAATTTTTTTTTCACCATGGCGTGCACGTTTTCGAGGCGGGTCCAAACTTTTTTGCAACGTGCATTTTTTAATTATTTAATTTTTTTTTCACCATGGCGTGCACGTTTTCGAGGCGGGGGTCAGTGTTTGGGGTCCGGGGGCTTGTGCATGCACGTGAAGGATGAGCATACGGGAGAAAGGGGCGCCCAGTATGGAATATATGCTTAGTTTTTGCATGGGATGACGGGTGCGATCATACCAGCACTAATGCACCGGATCCCATCAGAACTCCGAAATTAAACGTGCTTGGGCGAGAGTAGTACTAAGATGGGTGACCTCTTGGGAAGTCCTCGTGTTGCACCCCCAAAATTTTTGCAACGTGTATTTTTTAATTATTTAATTTTTTTTTCACCATGGCGTGCACGTTTTCGAGGCGGGCCCAAACTTTTTTGCAACGTGCATTTTTTAATTATTTAATTTTTTTTTTCACCATGGCGTGGACGTTTTCGAGGCAGGGGTCAGTGTTTGGGGTCCGGGGGCTTGTGCATGCACGTGAAGGATGAGCATACGGGAGAAAGGGGCGCCCAGTATGGAATATATGCTTAGTTTTTGCATGGGATGAAGGGTGCGATCATACCAGCACTAATGCACCGGATCCCATCAGAACTCCGAAGTGAAACGTGCTTGGGTGAGAGTAGTACTAAGATGGGTGACCTCTTGGGAAGTCCTCGTGTTGCACCCCCAAACTTTTTTGCAACGTGCATTTTTTAATTATTTAATTTTTTTTTCACCATGGCGTGCACGTTTTCGAGGCGGGCCCAAACTTTTTTGCAACGTGCATTTTTTAATTATTTAATTTTTTTTTTCACCATGGCGTGCACGTTTTCGAGGCGGGGGTCAGTGTTTGGGGTCCGGGGGCTTGTGCATGCACGTGAAGGATGAGCATACGGGAGAAAAGGGCGCCCAGTATGGAATATATGCTTAGTTTTTGCATGGGAAGACGGGTGCGATCATACCAGCACTAATGCACCGGATCCCATCAGAACTCCGAAATTAAACGTGCTTGGGCGAGAGTAGTACTAAGATGGGTGACCTCTTGGGAAGTCCTCGTGTTGCACCCCCAAAATTTTTGCAACGTGTATTTTTTTATTATTTAATTTTTTTTTCACCATGGCGTGCACGTTTTCGAGGCGGGCCCAAACTTTTTTGCAACGTGCATTTTTTAATTATTTAATTTTTTTTTTCACCATGGCGTGCACGTTTTCGAGGCGGGGGTCAGTGTTTGGGGTCCGGGGGCTTGTGCATGCACGTGAAGGATGAGCATACGGGAGAAAGGGGCGCCCAGTATGGAATATATGCTTAGTTTTTGCATGGGATGAAGGGTGCGATCATACCAGCACTAATGCACCGGATCCCATCAGAACTCCGAAGTTAAACGTGCCTGGGTGAGAGTAGTACTAAGATGGGTGACCTCTTGGGAAGTCCTCGTGTTGCACCCCCAAATTTTTTTGCAACGTGCATTTTTTAATTATTTAATTTTTTTTTCACCATGGCGTGCACGTTTTCGAGGCGGGCCCAAACTTTTTTGCAACGTGCATTTTTTAATTATTTAATTTTTTTTTCACCATGGCGTGCACGTTTTCGAGGCGGGGGTCAGTGTTTGGGGTCCGGGGGCTTGTGCATGCACGTGAAGGATGATCATACGGGAGAAAGGGGCGCCCAGTATGGAATATATGCTTAGTTTTTGCATGGGATGACGGGTGCGATCATACCAGCACTAATGCACCGGATCCCATCAGAACTCCGAAATTAAACGTGCTTGGGCGAGAGTAGTACTAAGATGGGTGACCTCTTGGGAAGTCCTCGTGTTGCACCCCCAAAATTTTTGCAACGTGTATTTTTTAATTATTTAATTTTTTTTTCACCATGGCGTGCACGTTTTCGAGGCGGGCCCAAACTTTTTTGCAACGTGCATTTTTTAATTATTTAATTTTTTTTTTCACCATGGCGTGCACGTTTTCGAGGCGGGGGTCAGTGTTTGGGGTCCGGGGGCTTGTGCATGCACGTGAAGGATGAGCATACGGGAGAAAGGGGCGCCCAGTATGGAATATATGCTTAGTTTTTGCATGGGATGAAGGGTGCGATCATACCAGCACTAATGCACCGGATCCCATCAGAACTCCGAAGTGAAACGTGCTTGGGTGAGAGTAGTACTAAGATGGGTGACCTCTTGGGAAGTCCTCGTGTTGCACCCCCAAACTTTTTTGCAACGTGCATTTTTTAATTATTTAATTTTTTTTTCACCATGGCGTGCACGTTTTCGAGGCGGGCCCAAACTTTTTTGCAACGTGCATTTTTTAATTATTTAATTTTTTTTTTCACCATGGCGTGCACGTTTTCGAGGCGGGGGTCAGTGTTTGGGGTCCGGGGGCTTGTGCATGCACGTGAAGGATGAGCATACGGGAGAAAGGGGCGCCCAGTATGGAATATATGCTTAGTTTTTGCATGGGAAGACGGGTGCGATCATACCAGCACTAATGCACCGGATCCCATCAGAACTCCGAAATTAAACGTGCTTGGGCGAGAGTAGTACTAAGATAGGTGACCTCTTGGGAAGTCCTCGTGTTGCACCCCCAAAATTTTTGCAACGTGTATTTTTTTACTATTTAATTTTTTTTTCACCATGGCGTGCACGTTTTCGAGGCGGGCCCAAACTTTTTTGCAACGTGCATTTTTTAATTATTTAATTTTTTTTTTCACCATGGCGTGCACGTTTTCGAGGCGGGGGTCAGTGTTTGGGGTCCGGGGGCTTGTGCATGCACGTGAAGGATGAGCATACGGGAGAAAGGGGCGCCCAGTATGGAATATATGCTTAGTTTTTGCATGGGATGACAGGTGCGATCATACCAGCACTAATGCACCGGATCCCATCAGAACTCCGAAGTTAAACGTGCTTGGGCGAGAGTAGTACTAAGATGGGTGACCTCTTGGGAAGTCCTCGTGTTGCAACCCCAAACTTTTTTGCAACGTGCATTTTTTAATTATTTAATTTTTTTTTTCACCATGGCGTGCACGTTTACGAGGCGGGGTCAGTGTTTGGGGTCCGGGGGCTTGTGCATGAACGTGAAGGATGAGCATACGGGAGAAAGGGGCGCCCAGTATGGAATATATGCTTAGTTTTTGCATGGGATGACGGGTGCGATCATACCAGCACTAATGCACCGGATCCCATCAGAACTCCGAAGTTAAACGTGCTTGGGCGAGAGTAGTACTAAGATGGGTGACCTCTTGGGAAGTCCTCGTGTTGCACCCCCAAACTTTTTTGCTACGTGCATTTTTTAATTATTTAATTTTTTTTTCACCATGGCGTGCACATTTTCGAGGCGGGCCCAAAGTTTTTTGCAACGTGCATTTTTTAATTATTTAATTTTTTTTTCACCATGGCGTGCACGTTTTCGAGGCGGGGGTCAGTGTTTGGGGTCCGGTGGCTTGTGCATGCACGTGAAGGATGAGCATACGGGAGAAAGGGGCGCCCAGTATGGAATATATGCTTAGTTTTTGCATGGGATGAAGGGTGCGATCATACCAGCACTAATCCACCGGATCCCATCAGAACTCCGAAGTTAAACGTGCTTGGGTGAGAGTAGTACTAAGATGGGTGACCTCTTGGGAAGTCCTCGTGTTGCACCCCCAAACTTTTTTGCAACGTGCATTTTTTAATTATTTAATTTTTTTTTTCACCATGGCGTGCACGTTTTCGAGGCGGGGGTCAGTGTTTGGGGTCCGGGGGCTTGTGCATGCACGTGAAGGATGAGCATACGGGAGAAAGGGGCGCCCAGTATGGAATATATACTTAGTTTTTGCATGGGATGAAAGGTGCGATCATACCAGCACTAATGCACCGGATCCCATCAGAACTCCAAAGTTAAACGTGCTTGGGTGAGAGTAGTACTAAGATGGGTGACCTCTTGGGAAGTCCTCGTGTTGCACCCCCAAACTTTTTTGCAACGTGCATTTTTTAATTATTTAATTTTTTTTTCACCATGGCGTGCACGTTTTCGAGGCGGGCCCAAACTTTTTTGCAACGTGCATTTTTTAATTATTTAATTTTTTTTTTCACCATGGCGTGCACGTTTTCGAGGCGGGGGTCAGTGTTTGGGGTCCGGGGGCTTGTGCATGCACGTGAAGGATGAGCATACGGGAGAAAGGGGCGCCCAGTATGGAATATATGCTTAGTTTTTGCATGGGATGACGGGTGCGATCATACCAGCACTAATGCACCGGATCCCATCAGAACTCCGAAATTAAACGTGCTTGGGCGAGAGTAGTACTAAGATGGGTGACCTCTTGGGAAGTCCTCGTGTTGCACCCCCAAAATTTTTGCAACGTGTATTTTTTAATTATTTAATTTTTTTTTCACCATGGCGTGCACGTTTTCGAGGCGGGCCCAAACTTTTTTGCAACGTGCATTTTTTAATTATTTAATTTTTTTTTTCACCATGGCGTGCACGTTTTCGAGGCGGGGGTCAGTGTTTGGGGTCCGGGGGCTTGTGCATGCACGTGAAGGATGAGCATACGGGAGAAAAGGGCGCCCAGTATGGAATATATGCTTAGTTTTTGCATGGGATGACGGGTGCGATCATACCAGCACTAATGCACCGGATCCCATCAGAACTCCGAAATTAAACGTGCTTGGGCGAGAGTAGTACTAAGATGGGTGACGTCTTGGGAAGTCCTCATGTTGCACCCCCAAAATTTTTGCAACGTGTATTTTTTAATTATTTAATTTTTTTTTCACCATGGCGTGCACGTTTTCGAGGCGGGCCCAAACTTTTTTGCAACGTGCATTTTTTAATTATTTAATTTTTTTTTTCACCATGGCGTGCACGTTTTCGAGGCGGGGGTCAGTGTTTGGGGTCCGGGGGCTTGTGCATGCACGTGAAGGATGAGCATACGGGAGAAAGGGGCGCCCAGTATGGAATATATGCTTAGTTTTTGCATGGGATGACGGGTGCGATCATACCAGCACTAATGCACCGGATCCCATCAGAACACCGAAGTTAAACGTGCTTGGGCGAGAGTAGTACTAAGATGGGTGACCTCTTGGGAAGTCCTCGTGTTGCACCCCCAAACTTTTTTGCAACGTGCATTTTTTAATTATTTAATTTTTTTTTCACCATGGCGTGCACGTTTACGAGGCGGGGTCAGTGTTTGGGGTCCGGGGGCTTGTGCATGCACGTGAAGGATGAGCATACGGGAGAAAGGGGCGCCCAGTATGGAATATATGCTTAGTTTTTGCATGGGATGACGGGTGCGATCATACCAGCACTAATGCACCGGATCCCATCAGAACTCCGAAGTGAAACGTACTTGGGCGAAAGTAGTACTAAGATGGGTGACCTCTTGGGAAGTCCTCGTGTTGCACCCCCAAACTTTTTTGCAACGTGCATTTTTTAATTATTTAATTTTTTTTTCACCATGGCGTGCACGTTTTCGAGGCGGACCCAAACTTTTTTGCAACGTGCATTTTTTAATTATTTAATTTTTTTTCACCATGGCGTGCACGTTTTCGAGGCGGGCCCAAACTTTTTTGCAACGTGCATTTTTTAATTATTTAATTTTTTTTTCACCATGGCGTGCACGTTTTCGAGGCGGGGGTCAGTGTTTGGGGTCCGGGGGCTTGTGCATGCACGTGAAGGATGAGCATACGGGAGAAAGGGGCGCCCAGTATGGAATATATGCTTAGTTTTTGCATGGGATGAAGGGTGCGATCATACCAGCACTAATGCACCGGATCCCATCAGAACTCCGAAGTGAAACGTGCTTGGGTGAGAGTAGTACTAAGATGGGTGACCTCTTGGGAAGTCCTCGTGTTGCACCCCCAAACTTTTTTGCAACGTGCATTTTTTAATTATTTAATTTTTTTTCACCATGGCGTGCACGTTTTCGAGGCGGGCCCAAACTTTTTTGCAACGTGCATTTTTTAATTATTTAATTTTTTTTTTCACCATGGCGTGCACGTTTTCGAGGCGGGGGTCAGTGTTTGGGGTCCGGGGGCTTGTGCATGCACGTGAAGGATGAGCATACGGGAGAAAGGGGCGCCCAGTATGGAATATATGCTTAGTTTTTGCATGGGAAGACGGGTGCGATCATACCAGCACTAATGCACCGGATCCCATCAGAACTCCGAAATTAAACGTGCTTGGGCGAGAGTAGTACTAAGATGGGTGACCTCTTGGGAAGTCCTCGTGTTGCACCCCCAAAATTTTTGCAACGTGTATTTTTTTACTATTTAATTTTTTTTTCACCATGGCGTGCACGTTTTCGAGGCGGGCCCAAACTTTTTTGCAACGTGCATTTTTTAATTATTTAATTTTTTTTTTCACCATGGCGTGCACGTTTTCGAGGCGGGGGTCAGTGTTTGGGGTCCGGGGGCTTGTGCATGCACGTGAAGGATGAGCATACGGGAGAAAGGGGCGCCCAGTATGGAATATATGCTTAGTTTTTGCATGGGATGACAGGTGCGATCATACCAGCACTAATGCACCGGATCCCATCAGAACTCCGAAGTTAAACGTGCTTGGGCGAGAGTAGTACTAAGATGGGTGACCTCTTGGGAAGTCCTCGTGTTGCAACCCCAAACTTTTTTGCAACGTGCATTTTTTAATTATTTAATTTTTTTTTTCACCATGGCGTGCACGTTTACGAGGCGGGGTCAGTGTTTGGGGTCCGGGGGCTTGTGCATGAACGTGAAGGATGAGCATACGGGAGAAAGGGGCGCCCAGTATGGAATATATGCTTAGTTTTTGCATGGGATGACGGGTGCGATCATACCAGCACTAATGCACCGGATCCCATCAGAACCCCGAAGTTAAACGTGCTTGGGCGAGAGTAGTACTAAGATGGGTGACCTCTTGGGAAGTCCTCGTGTTGCACCCCCAAACTTTTTTGCTACGTGCATTTTTTAATTATTTAATTTTTTTTTCACCATGGCGTGCACGTTTTCGAGGCGGGCCCAAAGTTTTTTGCAACGTGCATTTTTTAATTATTTAATTTTTTTTTCACCATGGCGTGCACGTTTTCGAGGCGGGGGTCAGTGTTTGGGGTCCGGGGGCTTGTGCATGCACGTGAAGGATGAGCATACGGGAGAAAGGGGCGCCCAGTATGGAATATATGCTTAGTTTTTGCATGGGATGAAGGGTGCGATCATACCAGCACTAATGCACCGGATCCCATCAGAACTCTGAAGTTAAACGTGCTTGGGTGAGAGTAGTACTAAGATGGGTGACCTCTTGGGAAGTCCTCGTGTTGCACCCCCAAACTTTTTTGCAACGTGCATTTTTTAATTATTTAATTTTTTTTTTCACCATGGCGTGCACGTTTTCGAGGCGGGGGTCAGTGTTTGGGGTCCGGGGGCTTGTGCATGCACGTGAAGGATGAGCATACGGGAGAAAGGGGCGCCCAGTATGGAATATATACTTAGTTTTTGCATGGGATGAAGGGTGCGATCATACCAGCACTAATGCACCGGATCCCATCAGAACTCCAAAGTTAAACGTGCTTGGGTGAGAGTAGTACTAAGATGGGTGACCTCTTGGGAAGTCCTCGTGTTGCACCCCCAAACTTTTTTGCAACGTGCATTTTTTAATTATTTAATTTTTTTTTCACCATGGCGTGCACGTTTTCGAGGCGGGCCCAAACTTTTTTGCAACGTGCATTTTTTAATTATTTAATTTTTTTTTTCACCATGGCGTGCACGTTTTCGAGGCGGGGGTCAGTGTTTGGGGTCCGGGGGCTTGTGCATGCACGTGAAGGATGAGCATACGGGAGAAAGGGGCGCCCAGTATGGAATATATGCTTAGTTTTTGCATGGGATGACGGGTGCGATCATACCAGCACTAATGCACCGGATCCCATCAGAACTCCGAAATTAAACGTGCTTGGGCGAGAGTAGTACTAAGATGGGTGACCTCTTGGGAAGTCCTCGTGTTGCACCCCCAAAATTTTTGCAACGTGTATTTTTTAATTATTTAATTTTTTTTTCACCATGGCGTGCACGTTTTCGAGGCGGGCCCAAACTTTTTTGCAACGTGCATTTTTTAATTATTTAATTTTTTTTTTCACCATGGCGTGCACGTTTTCGAGGCGGGGGTCAGTGTTTGGGGTCCGGGGGCTTGTGCATGCACGTGAAGGATGAGCATACGGGAGAAAGGGGCGCCCAGTATGGAATATATGCTTAGTTTTTGCATGGGATGACGGGTGCGATCATACCAGCACTAATGCACCGGATCCCATCAGAACTCCGAAATTAAACGTGCTTGGGCGAGAGTAGTACTAAGATGGGTGACGTCTTGGGAAGTCCTCATGTTGCACCCCCAAAATTTTTGCAACGTGTATTTTTTAATTATTTAATTTTTTTTTCACCATGGCGTGCACGTTTTCGAGGCGGGCCCAAACTTTTTTGCAACGTGCATTTTTTAATTATTTAATTTTTTTTTTCACCATGGCGTGCACGTTTTCGAGGCGGGGGTCAGTGTTTGGGGTCCGGGGGCTTGTGCATGCACGTGAAGGATGAGCATACGGGAGAAAGGGGCGCCCAGTATGGAATATATGCTTAGTTTTTGCATGGGATGACGGGTGCGATCATACCAGCACTAATGCACCGGATCCCATCAGAACACCGAAGTTAAACGTGCTTGGGCGAGAGTAGTACTAAGATGGGTGACCTCTTGGGAAGTCCTCGTGTTGCACCCCCAAACTTTTTTGCAACGTGCATTTTTTAATTATTTAATTTTTTTTTCACCATGGCGTGCACGTTTACGAGGCGGGGTCAGTGTTTGGGGTCCGGGGGCTTGTGCATGCACGTGAAGGATGAGCATACGGGAGAAAGGGGCGCCCAGTATGGAATATATGCTTAGTTTTTGCATGGGATGACGGGTGCGATAATACCAGCACTAATGCACCGGATCCCATCAGAACTCCGAAGTGAAACGTACTTGGGCGAAAGTAGTACTAAGATGGGTGACCTCTTGGGAAGTCCTCGTGTTGCACCCCCAAACTTTTTTGCAACGTGCATTTTTTAATTATTTAATTTTTTTTTCACCATGGCGTGCACGTTTTCGAGGCGGACCCAAACTTTTTTGCAACGTCCATTTTTTAATTATTTAATTTTTTTTCACCATGGCGTGCACGTTTTCGAGGCGGGCCCAAACTTTTTTGCAACGTGCATTTTTTAATTATTTAATTTTTTTTTCACCATGGCGTGCACGTTTTCGAGGCGGGGGTCAGTGTTTGGGGTCCGGGGGCTTGTGCATGCACGTGAAGGATGAGCATACGGGAGAAAGGGGCGCCCAGTATGGAATATATGCTTAGTTTTTGCATGGGATGACGGGTGCGATCATACCAGCACTAATGCACCGGATCCCATCAGAACTCCGAAGTTAAACGTGCTTGGGCGAGAGTAGTACTAAGATGGGTGACCTCTTGGGAAGTCCTCGTGTTGCACCCCCAAACTTTTTTGCAACGTGCATTTTTTAATTATTTAATTTTTTTTTCACCATGGCGTGCACGTTTACGAGGCGGGGTCAGTGTTTGGGGTCCGGGGGCTTGTGCATGCACGTGAAGGATGAGCATACGGGAGAAAGGGGCGCCCAGTATGGAATATATGCTTAGTTTTTGCATGGGATGACGGGTGCGATCATACCAGCACTAATGCACCGGATCCCATCAGAACTCCGAAGTGAAACGTACTTGGGCGAAAGTAGTACTAAGATGGGTGACCTCTTGGGAAGTCCTCGTGTTGCACCCCCAAACTTTTTTGCAACGTGCATTTTTTAATTATTTAATTTTTTTTTCACCATGGCGTGCACGTTTTCGAGGCGGACCCAAACTTTTTTGCAACGTGCATTTTTTAATTATTTAATTTTTTTTCACCATGGCGTGCACGTTTTCGAGGCGGGCCCAAACTTTTTTGCAACGTGCATTTTTTAATTATTTAATTTTTTTTTCACCATGGCGTGCACGTTTTCGAGGCGGGGGTCAGTGTTTGGGGTCCGGGGGCTTGTGCATGCACGTGAAGGATGAGCATACGGGAGAAAGGGGCGCCCAGTATGGAATATATGCTTAGTTTTTGCATGGGATGAAGGGTGCGATCATACCAGCACTAATGCACCGGATCCCATCAGAACTCCGAAGTGAAACGTGCTTGGGTGAGAGTAGTACTAAGATGGGTGACCTCTTGGGAAGTCCTCGTGTTGCACCCCCAAACTTTTTTGCAACGTGCATTTTTTAATTATTTAATTTTTTTTCACCATGGCGTGCACGTTTTCGAGGCGGGCCCAAACTTTTTTGCAACGTGCATTTTTTAATTATTTAATTTTTTTTTTCACCATGGCGTGCACGTTTTCGAGGCGGGGGTCAGTGTTTGGGGTCCGGGGGCTTGTGCATGCACGTGAAGGATGAGCATACGGGAGAAAGGGGCGCCCAGTATGGAATATATGCTTAGTTTTTGCATGGGAAGACGGGTGCGATCATACCAGCACTAATGCACCGGATCCCATCAGAACTCCGAAATTAAACGTGCTTGGGCGAGAGTAGTACTAAGATGGGTGACCTCTTGGGAAGTCCTCGTGTTGCACCCCCAAAATTTTTGCAACGTGTATTTTTTTACTATTTAATTTTTTTTTCACCATGGCGTGCACGTTTTCGAGGCGGGCCCAAACTTTTTTGCAACGTGCATTTTTTAATTATTTAATTTTTTTTTTCACCATGGCGTGCACGTTTTCGAGGCGGGGGTCAGTGTTTGGGGTCCGGGGGCTTGTGCATGCACGTGAAGGATGAGCATACGGGAGAAAGGGGCGCCCAGTATGGAATATATGCTTAGTTTTTGCATGGGATGACAGGTGCGATCATACCAGCACTAATGCACCGGATCCCATCAGAACTCCGAAGTTAAACGTGCTTGGGCGAGAGTAGTACTAAGATGGGTGACCTCTTGGGAAGTCCTCGTGTTGCAACCCCAAACTTTTTTGCAACGTGCATTTTTTAATTATTTAATTTTTTTTTTCACCATGGCGTGCACGTTTACGAGGCGGGGTCAGTGTTTGGGGTCCGGGGGCTTGTGCATGAACGTGAAGGATGAGCATACGGGAGAAAGGGGCGCCCAGTATGGAATATATGCTTAGTTTTTGCATGGGATGACGGGTGCGATCATACCAGCACTAATGCACCGGATCCCATCAGAACCCCGAAGTTAAACGTGCTTGGGCGAGAGTAGTACTAAGATGGGTGACCTCTTGGGAAGTCCTCGTGTTGCACCCCCAAACTTTTTTGCTACGTGCATTTTTTAATTATTTAATTTTTTTTTCACCATGGCGTGCACGTTTTCGAGGCGGGCCCAAAGTTTTTTGCAACGTGCATTTTTTAATTATTTAATTTTTTTTTCACCATGGCGTGCACGTTTTCGAGGCGGGGGTCAGTGTTTGGGGTCCGGGGGCTTGTGCATGCACGTGAAGGATGAGCATACGGGAGAAAGGGGCGCCCAGTATGGAATATATGCTTAGTTTTTGCATGGGATGAAGGGTGCGATCATACCAGCACTAATGCACCGGATCCCATCAGAACTCTGAAGTTAAACGTGCTTGGGTGAGAGTAGTACTAAGATGGGTGACCTCTTGGGAAGTCCTCGTGTTGCACCCCCAAACTTTTTTGCAACGTGCATTTTTTAATTATTTAATTTTTTTTTTCACCATGGCGTGCACGTTTTCGAGGCGGGGGTCAGTGTTTGGGGTCCGGGGGCTTGTGCATGCACGTGAAGGATGAGCATACGGGAGAAAGGGGCGCCCAGTATGGAATATATACTTAGTTTTTGCATGGGATGAAGGGTGCGATCATACCAGCACTAATGCACCGGATCCCATCAGAACTCCAAAGTTAAACGTGCTTGGGTGAGAGTAGTACTAAGATGGGTGACCTCTTGGGAAGTCCTCGTGTTGCACCCCCAAACTTTTTTGCAACGTGCATTTTTTAATTATTTAATTTTTTTTTCACCATGGCGTGCACGTTTTCGAGGCGGGCCCAAACTTTTTTGCAACGTGCATTTTTTAATTATTTAATTTTTTTTTTCACCATGGCGTGCACGTTTTCGAGGCGGGGGTCAGTGTTTGGGGTCCGGGGGCTTGTGCATGCACGTGAAGGATGAGCATACGGGAGAAAGGGGCGCCCAGTATGGAATATATGCTTAGTTTTTGCATGGGATGACGGGTGCGATCATACCAGCACTAATGCACCGGATCCCATCAGAACTCCAAAGTTAAACGTGCTTGGGTGAGAGTAGTACTAAGATGGGTGACCTCTTGGGAAGTCCTCGTGTTGCACCCCCAAACTTTTTTGCAACGTGCATTTTTTAATTATTTAATTTTTTTTTCACCATGGCGTGCACGTTTTCGAGGCGGGCCCAAACTTTTTTGCAACGTGCATTTTTTAATTATTTAATTTTTTTTTTCACCATGGCGTGCACGTTTTCGAGGCGGGGGTCAGTGTTTGGGGTCCGGGGGCTTGTGCATGCACGTGAAGGATGAGCATACGGGAGAAAGGGGCGCCCAGTATGGAATATATGCTTAGTTTTTGCATGGGATGACGGGTGCGATCATACCAGCACTAATGCACCGGATCCCATCAGAACTCCGAAATTAAACGTGCTTGGGCGAGAGTAGTACTAAGATGGGTGACCTCTTGGGAAGTCCTCGTGTTGCACCCCCAAAATTTTTGCAACGTGTATTTTTTAATTATTTAATTTTTTTTTCACCATGGCGTGCACGTTTTCGAGGCGGGCCCAAACTTTTTTGCAACGTGCATTTTTTAATTATTTAATTTTTTTTTTCACCATGGCGTGCACGTTTTCGAGGCGGGGGTCAGTGTTTGGGGTCCGGGGGCTTGTGCATGCACGTGAAGGATGAGCATACGGGAGAAAGGGGCGCCCAGTATGGAATATATGCTTAGTTTTTGCATGGGATGACGGGTGCGATCATACCAGCACTAATGCACCGGATCCCATCAGAACTCCGAAATTAAACGTGCTTGGGCGAGAGTAGTACTAAGATGGGTGACGTCTTGGGAAGTCCTCATGTTGCACCCCCAAAATTTTTGCAACGTGTATTTTTTAATTATTTAATTTTTTTTTCACCATGGCGTGCACGTTTTCGAGGCGGGCCCAAACTTTTTTGCAACGTGCATTTTTTAATTATTTAATTTTTTTTTTCACCATGGCGTGCACGTTTTCGAGGCGGGGGTCAGTGTTTGGGGTCCGGGGGCTTGTGCATGCACGTGAAGGATGAGCATACGGGAGAAAGGGGCGCCCAGTATGGAATATATGCTTAGTTTTTGCATGGGATGACGGGTGCGATCATACCAGCACTAATGCACCGGATCCCATCAGAACACCGAAGTTAAACGTGCTTGGGCGAGAGTAGTACTAAGATGGGTGACCTCTTGGGAAGTCCTCGTGTTGCACCCCCAAACTTTTTTGCAACGTGCATTTTTTAATTATTTAATTTTTTTTTCACCATGGCGTGCACGTTTACGAGGCGGGGTCAGTGTTTGGGGTCCGGGGGCTTGTGCATGCACGTGAAGGATGAGCATACGGGAGAAAGGGGCGCCCAGTATGGAATATATGCTTAGTTTTTGCATGGGATGACGGGTGCGATAATACCAGCACTAATGCACCGGATCCCATCAGAACTCCGAAGTGAAACGTACTTGGGCGAAAGTAGTACTAAGATGGGTGACCTCTTGGGAAGTCCTCGTGTTGCACCCCCAAACTTTTTTGCAACGTGCATTTTTTAATTATTTAATTTTTTTTTCACCATGGCGTGCACGTTTTCGAGGCGGACCCAAACTTTTTTGCAACGTGCATTTTTTAATTATTTAATTTTTTTTCACCATGGCGTGCACGTTTTCGAGGCGGGCCCAAACTTTTTTGCAACGTGCATTTTTTAATTATTTAATTTTTTTTTCACCATGGCGTGCACGTTTTCGAGGCGGGGGTCAGTGTTTGGGGTCCGGGGGCTTGTGCATGCACGTGAAGGATGAGCATACGGGAGAAAGGGGCGCCCAGTATGGAATATATGCTTAGTTTTTGCATGGGATGACGGGTGCGATCATACCAGCACTAATGCACCGGATCCCATCAGAACTCCGAAGTTAAACGTGCTTGGGCGAGAGTAGTACTAAGATGGGTGACCTCTTGGGAAGTCCTCGTGTTGCACCCCCAAACTTTTTTGCTACGTGCATTTTTTAATTATTTAATTTTTTTTTCACCATGGCGTGCACGTTTTCGAGGCGGGCCCAAAGTTTTTTGCAACGTGCATTTTTTAATTATTTAATTTTTTTTTCACCATGGCGTGCACGTTTTCGAGGCGGGGGTCAGTGTTTGGGGTCCGGGGGCTTGTGCATGCACGTGAAGGATGAGCATACGGGAGAAAGGGGCGCCCAGTATGGAATATATGCTTAGTTTTTGCATGGGATGAAGGGTGCGATCATACCAGCACTAATGCACCGGATCCCATCAGAACTCCGAAGTTAAACGTGCTTGGGTGAGAGTAGTACTAAGATGGGTGACCTCTTGGGAAGTCCTCGTGTTGCACCCCCAAACTTTTTTGCAACGTGCATTTTTTAATTATTTAATTTTTTTTTTCACCATGGCGTGCACGTTTTCGAGGCGGGGTCAGTGTTTGGGGTCCGGGGGCTTGTGCATGCACGTGAAGGATGAGCATACGGGAGAAAGGGGCGCCCAGTATGGAATATATACTTAGTTTTTGCATGGGATGAAGGGTGCGATCATACCAGCACTAATGCACCGGATCCCATCAGAACTCCAAAGTTAAACGTGCTTGGGTGAGAGTAGTACTAAGATGGGTGACCTCTTGGGAAGTCCTCGTGTTGCACCCCCAAACTTTTTTGCAACGTGCATTTTTTAATTATTTAATTTTTTTTTCACCATGGCGTGCACGTTTTCGAGGCGGGCCCAAACTTTTTTGCAACGTGCATTTTTTAATTATTTAATTTTTTTTTTCACCATGGCGTGCACGTTTTCGAGGCGGGGGTCAGTGTTTGGGGTCCGGGGGCTTGTGCATGCACGTGAAGGATGAGCATACGGGAGAAAGGGGCGCCCAGTATGGAATATATGCTTAGTTTTTGCATGGGATGACGGGTGCGATCATACCAGCACTAATGCACCGGATCCCATCAGAACTCCGAAATTAAACGTGCTTGGGCGAGAGTAGTACTAAGATGGGTGACCTCTTGGGAAGTCCTCGTGTTGCACCCCCAAAATTTTTGCAACGTGTATTTTTTAATTATTTAATTTTTTTTTCACCATGGCGTGCACGTTTTCGAGGCGGGCCCAAACTTTTTTGCAACGTGCATTTTTTAATTATTTAATTTTTTTTTTCACCATGGCGTGCACGTTTTCGAGGCGGGGGTCAGTGTTTGGGGTCCGGGGGCTTGTGCATGCACGTGAAGGATGAGCATACGGGAGAAAGGGGCGCCCAGTATGGAATATATGCTTAGTTTTTGCATGGGATGACGGGTGCGATCATACCAGCACTAATGCACCGGATCCCATCAGAACTCCGAAATTAAACGTGCTTGGGCGAGAGTAGTACTAAGATGGGTGACGTCTTGGGAAGTCCTCATGTTGCACCCCCAAAATTTTTGCAACGTGTATTTTTTAATTATTTAATTTTTTTTTCACCATGGCGTGCACGTTTTCGAGGCGGGCCCAAACTTTTTTGCAACGTGCATTTTTTAATTATTTAATTTTTTTTTTCACCATGGCGTGCACGTTTTCGAGGCGGGGGTCAGTGTTTGGGGTCCGGGGGCTTGTGCATGCACGTGAAGGATGAGCATACGGGAGAAAGGGGCGCCCAGTATGGAATATATGCTTAGTTTTTGCATGGGATGACGGGTGCGATCATACCAGCACTAATGCACCGGATCCCATCAGAACTCCGAAGTGAAACGTACTTGGGCGAAAGTAGTACTAAGATGGGTGACCTCTTGGGAAGTCCTCGTGTTGCACCCCCAAACTTTTTTGCAACGTGCATTTTTTAATTATTTAATTTTTTTTTCACCATGGCGTGCACGTTTTCGAGGCGGACCCAAACTTTTTTGCAACGTGCATTTTTTAATTATTTAATTTTTTTTCACCATGGCGTGCACGTTTTCGAGGCGGGCCCAAACTTTTTTGCAACGTGCATTTTTTAATTATTTAATTTTTTTTTCACCATGGCGTGCACGTTTTCGAGGCGGGGGTCAGTGTTTGGGGTCCGGGGGCTTGTGCATGCACGTGAAGGATGAGCATACGGGAGAAAGGGGCGCCCAGTATGGAATATATGCTTAGTTTTTGCATGGGATGACGGGTGCGATCATACCAGCACTAATGCACCGGATCCCATCAGAACTCCGAAGTTAAACGTGCTTGGGCGAGAGTAGTACTAAGATGGGTGACCTCTTGGGAAGTCCTCGTGTTGCACCCCCAAACTTTTTTGCTACGTGCATTTTTTAATTATTTAATTTTTTTTTCACCATGGCGTGCACGTTTTCGAGGCGGGCCCAAAGTTTTTTGCAACGTGCATTTTTTAATTATTTAATTTTTTTTTCACCATGGCGTGCACGTTTTCGAGGCGGGGGTCAGTGTTTGGGGTCCGGGGGCTTGTGCATGCACGTGAAGGATGAGCATACGGGAGAAAGGGGCGCCCAGTATGGAATATATGCTTAGTTTTTGCATGGGATGAAGGGTGCGATCATACCAGCACTAATGCACCGGATCCCATCAGAACTCCGAAGTTAAACGTGCTTGGGTGAGAGTAGTACTAAGATGGGTGACCTCTTGGGAAGTCCTCGTGTTGCACCCCCAAACTTTTTTGCAACGTGCATTTTTTAATTATTTAATTTTTTTTTTCACCATGGCGTGCACGTTTTCGAGGCGGGGGTCAGTGTTTGGGGTCCGGGGGCTTGTGCATGCACGTGAAGGATGAGCATACGGGAGAAAGGGGCGCCCAGTATGGAATATATGCTTAGTTTTTGCATGGGATGAAGGGTGCGATCATACCAGCACTAATGCACCGGATCCCATCAGAACTCCAAAGTTAAACGTGCTTGGGTGAGAGTAGTACTAAGATGGGTGACCTCTTGGGAAGTCCTCGTGTTGCACCCCCAAACTTTTTTGCAACGTGCATTTTTTAATTATTTAATTTTTTTTTCACCATGGCGTGCACGTTTTCGAGGCGGGCCCAAACTTTTTTGCAACGTGCATTTTTTAATTATTTAATTTTTTTTTTCACCATGGCGTGCACGTTTTCGAGGCGGGGGTCAGTGTTTGGGGTCCGGGGGCTTGTGCATGCACGTGAAGGATGAGCATACGGGAGAAAGGGGCGCCCAGTATGGAATATATGCTTAGTTTTTGCATGGGATGACGGGTGCGATCATACCAGCACTAATGCACCGGATCCCATCAGAACTCCGAAATTAAACGTGCTTGGGCGAGAGTAGTACTAAGATGGGTGACCTCTTGGGAAGTCCTCGTGTTGCACCCCCAAAATTTTTGCAACGTGTATTTTTTAATTATTTAATTTTTTTTTCACCATGGCGTGCACGTTTTCGAGGCGGGCCCAAACTTTTTTGCAACGTGCATTTTTTAATTATTTAATTTTTTTTTTCACCATGGCGTGCACGTTTTCGAGGCGGGGGTCAGTGTTTGGGGTCCGGGGGCTTGTGCATGCACGTGAAGGATGAGCATACGGGAGAAAGGGGCGCCCAGTATGGAATATATGCTTAGTTTTTGCATGGGATGACGGGTGCGATCATACCAGCACTAATGCACCGGATCCCATCAGAACTCCGAAATTAAACGTGCTTGGGCGAGAGTAGTACTAAGATGGGTGACCTCTTGGGAAGTCCTCATGTTGCACCCCCAAAATTTTTGCAACGTGTATTTTTTAATTATTTAATTTTTTTTTCACCATGGCGTGCACGTTTTCGAGGCGGGCCCAAACTTTTTTGCAACGTGCATTTTTTAATTATTTAATTTTTTTTTTCACCATGGCGTGCACGTTTTCGAGGCGGGGGTCAGTGTTTGGGGTCCGGGGGCTTGTGCATGCACGTGAAGGATGAGCATACGGGAGAAAGGGGCGCCCAGTATGGAATATATGCTTAGTTTTTGCATGGGATGACGGGTGCGATCATACCAGCACTAATGCACCGGATCCCATCAGAACACCGAAGTTAAACGTGCTTGGGCGAGAGTAGTACTAAGATGGGTGACCTCTTGGGAAGTCCTCGTGTTGCACCCCCAAACTTTTTTGCAACGTGCATTTTTTAATTATTTAATTTTTTTTTCACCATGGCGTGCACGTTTACGAGGCGGGGTCAGTGTTTGGGGTCCGGGGGCTTGTGCATGCACGTGAAGGATGAGCATACGGGAGAAAGGGGCGCCCAGTATGGAATATATGCTTAGTTTTTGCATGGGATGACGGGTGCGATCATACCAGCACTAATGCACCGGATCCCATCAGAACTCCGAAGTGAAACGTACTTGGGCGAAAGTAGTACTAAGATGGGTGACCTCTTGGGAAGTCCTCGTGTTGCACCCCCAAACTTTTTTGCAACGTGCATTTTTTAATTATTTAATTTTTTTTTCACCATGGCGTGCACGTTTTCGAGGCGGACCCAAACTTTTTTGCAACGTGCATTTTTTAATTATTTAATTTTTTTTCACCATGGCGTGCACGTTTTCGAGGCGGGCCCAAACTTTTTTGCAACGTGCATTTTTTAATTATTTAATTTTTTTTTCACCATGGCGTGCACGTTTTCGAGGCGGGGGTCAGTGTTTGGGGTCCGGGGGCTTGTGCATGCACGTGAAGGATGAGCATACGGGAGAAAGGGGCGCCCAGTATGGAATATATGCTTAGTTTTTGCATGGGATGAAGGGTGCGATCATACCAGCACTAATGCACCGGATCCCATCAGAACTCCGAAGTTAAACGTGCTTGGGTGAGAGTAGTACTAAGATGGGTGACCTCTTGGGAAGTCCTCGTGTTGCACCCCCAAACTTTTTTGCAACGTGCATTTTTTAATTATTTAATTTTTTTTTTCACCATGGCGTGCACGTTTTCGAGGCGGGGGTCAGTGTTTGGGGTCCGGGGGCTTGTGCATGCACGTGAAGGATGAGCATACGGGAGAAAGGGGCGCCCAGTATGGAATATATACTTAGTTTTTGCATGGGATGAAGGGTGCGATCATACCAGCACTAATGCACCGGATCCCATCAGAACTCCAAAGTTAAACGTGCTTGGGTGAGAGTAGTACTAAGATGGGTGACCTCTTGGGAAGTCCTCGTGTTGCACCCCCAAACTTTTTTGCAACGTGCATTTTTTAATTATTTAATTTTTTTTTTACCATGGCGTACACGTTTTCGAGGCGGGCCCAAACTTTTTTGCAACGTGCATTTTTTAATTATTTAATTTTTTTTTTCACCATGGCGTGCACGTTTTCGAGGCGGGGGTCAGTGTTTGGGGTCCGGGGGCTTGTGCATGCACGTGAAGGATGAGCATACGGGAGAAAGGGGCGCCCAGTATGGAATATATGCTTAGTTTTTGCATGGGATGACGGGTGCGATCATACCAGCACTAATGCACCGGATCCCATCAGAACTCCGAAATTAAACGTGCTTGGGCGAGAGTAGTACTAAGATGGGTGACCTCTTGGGAAGTCCTCGTGTTGCACCCCCAAAATTTTTGCAACGTGTATTTTTTAATTATTTAATTTTTTTTTCACCATGGCGTGCACGTTTTCGAGGCGGGCCCAAACTTTTTTGCAACGTGCATTTTTTAATTATTTAATTTTTTTTTTCACCATGGCGTGCACGTTTTCGAGGCGGGGGTCAGTGTTTGGGGTCCGGGGGCTTGTGCATGCACGTGAAGGATGAGCATACGGGAGAAAGGGGCGCCCAGTATGGAATATATGCTTAGTTTTTGCATGGGATGACGGGTGCGATCATACCAGCACTAATGCACCGGATCCCATCAGAACTCCGAAATTAAACGTGCTTGGGCGAGAGTAGTACTAAGATGGGTGACCTCTTGGGAAGTCCTCATGTTGCACCCCCAAAATTTTTGCAACGTGTATTTTTTAATTATTTAATTTTTTTTTCACCATGGCGTGCACGTTTTCGAGGCGGGCCCAAACTTTTTTGCAACGTGCATTTTTTAATTATTTAATTTTTTTTTTCACCATGGCGTGCACGTTTTCGAGGCGGGGGTCAGTGTTTGGGGTCCGGGGGCTTGTGCATGCACGTGAAGGATGAGCATACGGGAGAAAGGGGCGCCCAGTATGGAATATATGCTTAGTTTTTGCATGGGATGACGGGTGCGATCATACCAGCACTAATGCACCGGATCCCATCAGAACACCGAAGTTAAACGTGCTTGGGCGAGAGTAGTACTAAGATGGGTGACCTCTTGGGAAGTCCTCGTGTTGCACCCCCAAACTTTTTTGCAACGTGCATTTTTTAATTATTTAATTTTTTTTTCACCATGGCGTGCACGTTTACGAGGCGGGGTCAGTGTTTGGGGTCCGGGGGCTTGTGCATGCACGTGAAGGATGAGCATACGGGAGAAAGGGGCGCCCAGTATGGAATATATGCTTAGTTTTTGCATGGGATGACGGGTGCGATCATACCAGCACTAATGCACCGGATCCCATCAGAACTCCGAAGTGAAACGTACTTGGGCGAAAGTAGTACTAAGATGGGTGACCTCTTGGGAAGTCCTCGTGTTGCACCCCCAAACTTTTTTGCAACGTGCATTTTTTAATTATTTAATTTTTTTTTCACCATGGCGTGCACGTTTTCGAGGCGGACCCAAACTTTTTTGCAACGTGCATTTTTTAATTATTTAATTTTTTTTCACCATGGCGTGCACGTTTTCGAGGCGGGGGTCAGTGTTTGGGGTCCGGGGGCTTGTGCATGCACGTGAAGGATGAGCATACGGGAGAAAGGGGCGCCCAGTATGGAATATATGCTTAGTTTTTGCATGGGATGACGGGTGCGATCATACCAGCACTAATGCACCAGATCCCATCAGAACTCCGAAGTCAAACGTGCTTGGGCGAGAGTAGTACTAAGATGGGTGACCTCTTGGGAAGTCCTCGTGTTGCACCCCCAAACTTTTTTGCAACGTGCATTTTTTAATTATTTAATTTTTTTTCACCATGGCGTGCACGTTTTCGAGGCGGGCCCAAACTTTTTTACAACGTGCATTTTTTAATTATTTAATTTTTTTTTTCACCATGGCGTGCACGTTTTCGAGGCGAGGGTCAGTGTTTGGGGTCCGGGGGCTTGTGCATGCACGTGAAGGATGAGCATACGGGAGAAAGGGGCGCCCAGTATGGAATATATGCTTAGTTTTTGCATGGGATGACGGGTGCGATCATACCAGCACTAATGCACCGGATCCCATCAGAACTCCGAAATTAAACGTGCTTGGGCGAGAGTAGTACTAAGATGGGTGACCTCTTGGGAAGTCCTCGTGTTGCACCCCCAAAATTTTTGCAACGTGTATTTTTTAATTATTTATTTTTTTTTTCACCATGGCGTGCACGTTTTCGAGGCGGGCCCAAACTTTTTTGCAACGTGCATTTTTTAATTATTTAAT
The DNA here is from genome assembly GCF_963576675.1 of Euphorbia lathyris. Taxonomy (NCBI): domain Eukaryota; kingdom Viridiplantae; phylum Streptophyta; class Magnoliopsida; order Malpighiales; family Euphorbiaceae; genus Euphorbia; species Euphorbia lathyris. The sequence goes on along the minus strand of NC_088910.1, from coordinate 132,439,286 downwards.
TTTTTTTTTCACCATGGCGTGCACGTTTTCGAGGCGGGGGTCAGTGTTTGGGGTCCGGGGGCTTGTGCATGCACGTGAAGGATGAGCATACGGGAGAAAGGGGCGCCCAGTATGGAATATATGCTTTGTTTTTGCATGGGATGACGGGTGCGATCATACCAGCACTAATGCACCGGATCCCATCAGAACTCCGAAATTAAACGTGCTTGGGCGAGAGTAGTACTAAGATGGGTGACCTCTTGGGAAGTCCTCATGTTGCACCCCCAAAATTTTTGCAACGTGTATTTTTTAATTATTTAATTTTTTTTTCACCATGGCGTGCACGTTTTCGAGGCGGGCCCAAACTTTTTTGCAACGTGCATTTTTTAATTATTTAATTTTTTTTTTCACCATGGCGTGCACGTTTTCGAGGCGGGGGTCAGTGTTTGGGGTCCGGGGGCTTGTGCATGCACGTGAAGGATGAGCATACGGGAGAAAGGGGCGCCCAGTATGGAATATATGCTTAGTTTTTGCATGGGATGACGGGTGCGATCATACCAGCACTAATGCACCGGATCCCATCAGAACACCGAAGTTAAACGTGCTTGGGCGAGAGTAGTACTAAGATGGGTGACCTCTTGGGAAGTCCTCGTGTTGCACCCCCAAACTTTTTTGCAACGTGCATTTTTTAATTATTTAATTTTTTTTTCACCATGGCGTGCACGTTTACGAGGCGGGGTCAGTGTTTGGGGTCCGGGGGCTTGTGCATGCACGTGAAGGATGAGCATACGGGAGAAAGGGGCGCCCAGTATGGAATATATGCTTAGTTTTTGCATGGGATGACGGGTGCGATCATACCAGCACTAATGCACCGGATCCCATCAGAACTCCGAAGTGAAACGTACTTGGGCGAAAGTAGTACTAAGATGGGTGACCTCTTGGGAAGTCCTCGTGTTGCACCCCCAAACTTTTTTGCAACGTGCATTTTTTAATTATTTAATTTTTTTTTCACCATGGCGTGCACGTTTTCGAGGCGGACCCAAACTTTTTTGCAACGTGCATTTTTTAATTATTTATATTTTTTTCACCATGGCGTGCACGTTTTCGAGGCGGGGGTCAGTGTTTGGGGTCCGGGGGCTTGTGCATGCACGTGAAGGATGAGCATACGGGAGAAAGGGGCGCCCAGTATGGAATATATGCTTAGTTTTTGCATGGGATGACGGGTGCGATCATACCAGCACTAATGCACCAGATCCCATCAGAACTTCGAAGTTAAACGTGCTTGGGCGAGAGTAGTACTAAGATGGGTGACCTCTTGGGAAGTCCTCGTGTTGCACCCCCAAACTTTTTTGCAACGTGCATTTTTTAATTATTTAATTTTTTTTTCACCATGGCGTGCACGTTTTCGAGGCGGGCCCAAACTTTTTTGCAACGTGCATTTTTTAATTATTTAATTGTTTTTTTCACCATGGCGTGCACGTTTTCGAGGCGGGGGTCAGTGTTTGGGGTCCGGGGGCTTGTGCATGCACGTGAAGGATGAGCATACGGGAGAAAGGGGCGCCTAGTATGGAATATATGCTTAGTTTTTGCATGGGATGACGGGTGCGATCATACCAGCACTAATGCACCGGATCCCATCAGAACTCCGAAGATAAACGTGCTTGGGCGAGAGTAGTACTAAGATGGGTGACCTCTTGGGAAGTCCTTGTGTTGCACCCCCAAACTTTTTTGCAACGTGCATTTTTTAATTATTTAATTTTTTTTTCACCATGGCGTGCACGTTTTCGAGGCGGGCCCAAACTTTTTTGCAACGTGCATTTTTTAATTATTTAATTTTTTTTTTCACCATGGCGTGCACGTTTTCGAGTCGGGGGTCAGTGTTTGGGGTCCGGGGGCTTGTGCATGCACGTGAAGGATGAGCATACGGGAGAAAGGGGCGCCCAGTATGGAATATATGCTTAGTTTTTGCATGGGATGACGGGTGCGATCATACCAGCACTAATGCACCGGATCCTATCAGAACTCTGAAGTTAAACATGCTTGGGCGAGAGTAGTACTAAGATGGGTGACCTCTTGGGAAGTCCTCGTGTTGGACCCCCAAACTTTTTTGCAACGTGCATTTTTTAATTATTTAATTTTTTTTTTCACCATGGCGTGCACGTTTTCGAGGCGGGGGTCAGTGTTTGGGGTCCGGGGGCTTGTGCATGCACGTGAAGGATGAGCATACGGGAGAAAGGGGCGCCCAGTATGGAATATATGCTTAGTTTTTGCATGGGATGACGGGTGCGATCATACCAGCACTAGTGCACCTGATCCCATCAGAACTCAGAAGTTAAACGTGCTTGGGCGAGAGTAGTACTAAGATGGGTGACCTCTTGGGAAGTCCTCGTGTTGCACTCCCAAACTTTTTTGCAACGTGCATTTTTTAATTATTTAATTTTTTTTTCACCATGGCGTGCACGTTTTCGAGGCGGGCCCAAACTTTTTTGCAACGTGCATTTTTTAATTATTTAATTTTTTTTTCACCATGGCGTGCACGTTTTCGAGGCGGGGGTCAGTGTTTGGGGTCCGGGGGCTTGTGCATGCACGTGAAGGATGAGCATACGGGAGAAAGGGGCGCCCAGTATGGAATATATGCTTAGTTTTTGCATGGGATGATGGGTGCGATCATACCAGCACTAATGCACCGGATCCCATCAGAACTCCGAAGTTAAATGTGCTTGGGCGAGAGTAGTACTAAGATGGGTGACCTCTTGGGAAGTCCTCGTGTTGCACCCCCAAACTTTTTTGCAACGTGCATTTTTTAATTATTTAATTTTTTTTTTCACCATGGCGTGCACGTTTTCGAGGCGGGGGTCAGTGTTTGGGGTCCGGGGGCTTGTGCATGCACGTGAAGGATGAGCATACGGGAGAAAGGGGCGCCCAGTATGGAATATATGCTTAGTTTTTGCATGTGATGACGGGTGCTATCATACCAGCACTAATGCACCGGATCCCATCAGAACTCCGAAGTTAAACGTGCTTGGGCGAGAGTAGTACTAAGATGGGTGACCTCTTGGGAAGTCCTCGTGTTGCACTCCCAAAATTTTTTGCAACGTGCATTTTTTACTTATTTAATTTTTTTTTCACCATGGCGTGCACGTTTTCGAGGCGGGCCCAAACTTTTTTGCAACGTGCATTTTTTAATTATTTAATTTTTTTTTTCACCATGGCGTGGACGTTTTCGAGGCGGGGGTCAGTGTTTGGGGTCCGGGGGCTTGTGCATGCACGTGAAGGATGAGCATACGGGAGAAAGGGGCGCCCAGTATGGAATATATGCTTAGTTTTTGCATGGGATGAAGGGTGCGATCATACCAGCACTAATGCACCGGATCCCATCAGAACTCCGAAGTGAAACGTGCTTGGGTGGGAGTAGTACTAAGATGGGTGACCTCTTGGGAAGTCCTCGTGTTGCACCCCCAAACTTTTTTGCAACGTGCATTTTTTAATTATTTAATTTTTTTTTCACCATGGCGTGCACGTTTTCGAGGCGGGCCCAAACTTTTTTGCAACGTGCATTTTTTAATTATTTAATTTTTTTTTTCACCATGGCGTGCACGTTTTCGAAGCGGGGGTCAGTGTTTGGGGTCCGGGGGCTTGTGCATGCACGTGAAGGATGAGCATACGGGAGAAAGGGGCGCCCAGTATGGAATATATGCTTAGTTTTTGCATGGGAAGATGGGTGCGATCATACCAGCACTAATGCACCGGATCCCATCAGAACTCCGAAATTAAACGTGCTTGGGCGAGAGTAGTACTAAGATGGGTGACCTCTTGGGAAGTCCTCGTGTTGCACCCCCAAAATTTTTGCAACGTGTATTTTTTTATTATTTAATTTTTTTTTTCACCATGGCGTGCACGTTTTCGAGGCGGGCCCAAACTTTTTTGCAACGTGCATTTTTTAATTATTTAATTTTTTTTTTCACCATGGCGTGCACGTTTTCGAGGCGGGGGTCAGTGTTTGGGGTCCGGGGGCTTGTGCATGCACGTGAAGGATGAGCATACGGGAGAAAGGGGCGCCCAGTATGGAATATATGCTTAGTTTTTGCATGGGATGAAGGGTGCGATCATACCAGCACTAATGCACCGGATCCCATCAGAACTCCGAAGTGAAACGTGCCTGGGTGAGAGTAGTACTAAGATGGGTGACCTCTTGGGAAGTCCTCGTGTTGCACCCCCAAATTTTTTTGCAACGTGCATTTTTTAATTATTTAATTTTTTTTTCACCATGGCGTGCACGTTTTCGAGGCGGGTCCAAACTTTTTTGCAACGTGCATTTTTTAATTATTTAATTTTTTTTTCACCATGGCGTGCACGTTTTCGAGGCGGGGGTCAGTGTTTGGGGTCCGGGGGCTTGTGCATGCACGTGAAGGATGAGCATACGGGAGAAAGGGGCGCCCAGTATGGAATATATGCTTAGTTTTTGCATGGGATGACGGGTGCGATCATACCAGCACTAATGCACCGGATCCCATCAGAACTCCGAAATTAAACGTGCTTGGGCGAGAGTAGTACTAAGATGGGTGACCTCTTGGGAAGTCCTCGTGTTGCACCCCCAAAATTTTTGCAACGTGTATTTTTTAATTATTTAATTTTTTTTTCACCATGGCGTGCACGTTTTCGAGGCGGGCCCAAACTTTTTTGCAACGTGCATTTTTTAATTATTTAATTTTTTTTTTCACCATGGCGTGGACGTTTTCGAGGCAGGGGTCAGTGTTTGGGGTCCGGGGGCTTGTGCATGCACGTGAAGGATGAGCATACGGGAGAAAGGGGCGCCCAGTATGGAATATATGCTTAGTTTTTGCATGGGATGAAGGGTGCGATCATACCAGCACTAATGCACCGGATCCCATCAGAACTCCGAAGTGAAACGTGCTTGGGTGAGAGTAGTACTAAGATGGGTGACCTCTTGGGAAGTCCTCGTGTTGCACCCCCAAACTTTTTTGCAACGTGCATTTTTTAATTATTTAATTTTTTTTTCACCATGGCGTGCACGTTTTCGAGGCGGGCCCAAACTTTTTTGCAACGTGCATTTTTTAATTATTTAATTTTTTTTTTCACCATGGCGTGCACGTTTTCGAGGCGGGGGTCAGTGTTTGGGGTCCGGGGGCTTGTGCATGCACGTGAAGGATGAGCATACGGGAGAAAAGGGCGCCCAGTATGGAATATATGCTTAGTTTTTGCATGGGAAGACGGGTGCGATCATACCAGCACTAATGCACCGGATCCCATCAGAACTCCGAAATTAAACGTGCTTGGGCGAGAGTAGTACTAAGATGGGTGACCTCTTGGGAAGTCCTCGTGTTGCACCCCCAAAATTTTTGCAACGTGTATTTTTTTATTATTTAATTTTTTTTTCACCATGGCGTGCACGTTTTCGAGGCGGGCCCAAACTTTTTTGCAACGTGCATTTTTTAATTATTTAATTTTTTTTTTCACCATGGCGTGCACGTTTTCGAGGCGGGGGTCAGTGTTTGGGGTCCGGGGGCTTGTGCATGCACGTGAAGGATGAGCATACGGGAGAAAGGGGCGCCCAGTATGGAATATATGCTTAGTTTTTGCATGGGATGAAGGGTGCGATCATACCAGCACTAATGCACCGGATCCCATCAGAACTCCGAAGTTAAACGTGCCTGGGTGAGAGTAGTACTAAGATGGGTGACCTCTTGGGAAGTCCTCGTGTTGCACCCCCAAATTTTTTTGCAACGTGCATTTTTTAATTATTTAATTTTTTTTTCACCATGGCGTGCACGTTTTCGAGGCGGGCCCAAACTTTTTTGCAACGTGCATTTTTTAATTATTTAATTTTTTTTTCACCATGGCGTGCACGTTTTCGAGGCGGGGGTCAGTGTTTGGGGTCCGGGGGCTTGTGCATGCACGTGAAGGATGAGCATACGGGAGAAAGGGGCGCCCAGTATGGAATATATGCTTAGTTTTTGCATGGGATGACGGGTGCGATCATACCAGCACTAATGCACCGGATCCCATCAGAACTCCGAAATTAAACGTGCTTGGGCGAGAGTAGTACTAAGATGGGTGACCTCTTGGGAAGTCCTCGTGTTGCACCCCCAAAATTTTTGCAACGTGTATTTTTTAATTATTTAATTTTTTTTTCACCATGGCGTGGACGTTTTCGAGGCGGGCCCAAACTTTTTTGCAACGTGCATTTTTTAATTATTTAATTTTTTTTTTCACCATGGCGTGCACGTTTTCGAGGCGGGGGTCAGTGTTTGGGGTCCGGGGGCTTGTGCATGCACGAGAAGGATGAGCATACGGGAGAAAGGGGCGCCCAGTATGGAATATATGCTTAGTTTTTGCATGGGATGAAGGGTGCGATCATACCAGCACTAATGCACCGGATCCCATCAGAACTCCGAAGTGAAACGTGCTTGGGTGAGAGTAGTACTAAGATGGGTGACCTCTTGGGAAGTCCTCGTGTTGCACCCCCAAACTTTTTTGCAACGTGCATTTTTTAATTATTTAATTTTTTTTTCACCATGGCGTGCACGTTTTCGAGGCGGGCCCAAACTTTTTTGCAACGTGCATTTTTTAATTATTTAATTTTTTTTTTCACCATGGCGTGCACGTTTTCGAGGCGGGGGTCAGTGTTTGGGGTCCGGGGGCTTGTGCATGCACGTGAAGGATGAGCATACGGGAGAAAGGGGCGCCCAGTATGGAATATATGCTTAGTTTTTGCATGGGAAGACGGGTGCGATCATACCAGCACTAATGCACCGGATCCCATCAGAACTCCGAAATTAAACGTGCTTGGGCGAGAGTAGTACTAAGATGGGTGACCTCTTGGGAAGTCCTCGTGTTGCACCCCCAAAATTTTTGCAACGTGTATTTTTTTACTATTTAATTTTTTTTTCACCATGGCGTGCACGTTTTCGAGGCGGGCCCAAACTTTTTTGCAACGTGCATTTTTTAATTATTTAATTTTTTTTTTCACCATGGCGTGCACGTTTTCGAGGCGGGGGTCAGTGTTTGGGGTCCGGGGGCTTGTGCATGCACGTGAAGGATGAGCATACGGGAGAAAGGGGCGCCCAGTATGGAATATATGCTTAGTTTTTGCATGGGATGACAGGTGCGATCATACCAGCACTAATGCACCGGATCCCATCAGAACTCCGAAGTTAAACGTGCTTGGGCGAGAGTAGTACTAAGATGGGTGACCTCTTGGGAAGTCCTCGTGTTGCAACCCCAAACTTTTTTGCAACGTGCATTTTTTAATTATTTAATTTTTTTTTTCACCATGGCGTGCACGTTTACGAGGCGGGGTCAGTGTTTGGGGTCCGGGGGCTTGTGCATGAACGTGAAGGATGAGCATACGGGAGAAAGGGGCGCCCAGTATGGAATATATGCTTAGTTTTTGCATGGGATGACGGGTGCGATCATACCAGCACTAATGCACCGGATCCCATCAGAACTCCGAAGTTAAACGTGCTAGGGCGAGAGTAGTACTAAGATGGGTGACCTCTTGGGAAGTCCTCGTGTTGCACCCCCAAACTTTTTTGCTACGTGCATTTTTTAATTATTTAATTTTTTTTTCACCATGGCGTGCACGTTTTCGAGGCGGGCCCAAAGTTTTTTGCAACGTGCATTTTTTAATTATTTAATTTTTTTTTCACCATGGCGTGCACGTTTTCGAGGCGGGGGTCAGTGTTTGGGGTCCGGGGGCTTGTGCATGCACGTGAAGGATGAGCATACGGGAGAAAGGGGCGCCCAGTATGGAATATATGCTTAGTTTTTGCATGGGATGAAGGGTGCGATCATACCAGCACTAATCCACCGGATCCCATCAGAACTCCGAAGTTAAACGTGCTTGGGTGAGAGTAGTACTAAGATGGGTGACCTCTTGGGAAGTCCTCGTGTTGCACCCCCAAACTTTTTTGCAACGTGCATTTTTTAATTATTTAATTTTTTTTTTCACCATGGCGTGCACGTTTTCGAGGCGGGGGTCAGTGTTTGGGGTCCGGGGGCTTGTGCATGCACGTGAAGGATGAGCATACGGGAGAAAGGGGCGCCCAGTATGGAATATATACTTAGTTTTTGCATGGGATGAAGGGTGCGATCATACCAGCACTAATGCACCGGATCCCATCAGAACTCCAAAGTTAAACGTGCTTGGGTGAGAGTAGTACTAAGATGGGTGACCTCTTGGGAAGTCCTCGTGTTGCACCCCCAAACTTTTTTGCAACGTGCATTTTTTAATTATTTAATTTTTTTTTCACCATGGCGTGCACGTTTTCGAGGCGGGCCCAAACTTTTTTGCAACGTGCATTTTTTAATTATTTAATTTTTTTTTTCACCATGGCGTGCACGTTTTCGAGGCGGGGGTCAGTGTTTGGGGTCCGGGGGCTTGTGCATGCACGTGAAGGATGAGCATACGGGAGAAAGGGGCGCCCAGTATGGAATATATGCTTAGTTTTTGCATGGGATGAAGGGTGCGATCATACCAGCACTAATGCACCGGATCCCATCAGAACTCCGAAGTTAAACGTGCCTGGGTGAGAGTAGTACTAAGATGGGTGACCTCTTGGGAAGTCCTCGTGTTGCACCCCCAAATTTTTTTGCAACGTGCATTTTTTAATTATTTAATTTTTTTTTCACCATGGCGTGCACGTTTTCGAGGCGGGCCCAAACTTTTTTGCAACGTGCATTTTTTAATTATTTAATTTTTTTTTCACCATGGCGTGCACGTTTTCGAGGCGGGGGTCAGTGTTTGGGGTCCGGGGGCTTGTGCATGCACGTGAAGGATGAGCATACGGGAGAAAGGGGCGCCCAGTATGGAATATATGCTTAGTTTTTGCATGGGATGACGGGTGCGATCATACCAGCACTAATGCACCGGATCCCATCAGAACTCCGAAATTAAACGTGCTTGGGCGAGAGTAGTACTAAGATGGGTGACCTCTTGGGAAGTCCTCGTGTTGCACCCCCAAAATTTTTGCAACGTGTATTTTTTAATTATTTAATTTTTTTTTCACCATGGCGTGGACGTTTTCGAGGCGGGCCCAAACTTTTTTGCAACGTGCATTTTTTAATTATTTAATTTTTTTTTTCACCATGGCGTGCACGTTTTCGAGGCGGGGGTCAGTGTTTGGGGTCCGGGGGCTTGTGCATGCACGTGAAGGATGAGCATACGGGAGAAAGGGGCGCCCAGTATGGAATATATGCTTAGTTTTTGCATGGGATGAAGGGTGCGATCATACCAGCACTAATGCACCGGATCCCATCAGAACTCCGAAGTGAAACGTGCTTGGGTGAGAGTAGTACTAAGATGGGTGACCTCTTGGGAAGTCCTCGTGTTGCACCCCCAAACTTTTTTGCAACGTGCATTTTTTAATTATTTAATTTTTTTTTCACCATGGCGTGCACGTTTTCGAGGCGGGCCCAAACTTTTTTGCAACGTGCATTTTTTAATTATTTAATTTTTTTTTTCACCATGGCGTGCACGTTTTCGAGGCGGGGGTCAGTGTTTGGGGTCCGGGGGCTTGTGCATGCACGTGAAGGATGAGCATACGGGAGAAAGGGGCGCCCAGTATGGAATATATGCTTAGTTTTTGCATGGGAAGACGGGTGCGATCATACCAGCACTAATGCACCGGATCCCATCAGAACTCCGAAATTAAACGTGCTTGGGCGAGAGTAGTACTAAGATGGGTGACCTCTTGGGAAGTCCTCGTGTTGCACCCCCAAAATTTTTGCAACGTGTATTTTTTTACTATTTAATTTTTTTTTCACCATGGCGTGCACGTTTTCGAGGCGGGCCCAAACTTTTTTGCAACGTGCATTTTTTAATTATTTAATTTTTTTTTTCACCATGGCGTGCACGTTTTCGAGGCGGGGGTCAGTGTTTGGGGTCCGGGGGCTTGTGCATGCACGTGAAGGATGAGCATACGGGAGAAAGGGGCGCCCAGTATGGAATATATGCTTAGTTTTTGCATGGGATGACAGGTGCGATCATACCAGCACTAATGCACCGGATCCCATCAGAACTCCGAAGTTAAACGTGCTTGGGCGAGAGTAGTACTAAGATGGGTGACCTCTTGGGAAGTCCTCGTGTTGCAACCCCAAACTTTTTTGCAACGTGCATTTTTTAATTATTTAATTTTTTTTTTCACCATGGCGTGCACGTTTACGAGGCGGGGTCAGTGTTTGGGGTCCGGGGGCTTGTGCATGAACGTGAAGGATGAGCATACGGGAGAAAGGGGCGCCCAGTATGGAATATATGCTTAGTTTTTGCATGGGATGACGGGTGCGATCATACCAGCACTAATGCACCGGATCCCATCAGAACTCCGAAGTTAAACGTGCTTGGGCGAGAGTAGTACTAAGATGGGTGACCTCTTGGGAAGTCCTCGTGTTGCACCCCCAAAATTTTTGCAACGTGTATTTTTTTACTATTTAATTTTTTTTTCACCATGGCGTGCACGTTTTCGAGGCGGGCCCAAACTTTTTTGCAACGTGCATTTTTTAATTATTTAATTTTTTTTTTCACCATGGCGTGCACGTTTTCGAGGCGGGGGTCAGTGTTTGGGGTCCGGGGGCTTGTGCATGCACGTGAAGGATGAGCATACGGGAGAAAGGGGCGCCCAGTATGGAATATATGCTTAGTTTTTGCATGGGATGACAGGTGCGATCATACCAGCACTAATGCACCGGATCCCATCAGAACTCCGAAGTTAAACGTGCTTGGGCGAGAGTAGTACTAAGATGGGTGACCTCTTGGGAAGTCCTCGTGTTGCAACCCCAAACTTTTTTGCAACGTGCATTTTTTAATTATTTAATTTTTTTTTTCACCATGGCGTGCACGTTTACGAGGCGGGGTCAGTGTTTGGGGTCCGGGGGCTTGTGCATGAACGTGAAGGATGAGCATACGGGAGAAAGGGGCGCCCAGTATGGAATATATGCTTAGTTTTTGCATGGGATGACAGGTGCGATCATACCAGCACTAATGCACCGGATCCCATCAGAACTCCGAAGTTAAACGTGCTTGGGCGAGAGTAGTACTAAGATGGGTGACCTCTTGGGAAGTCCTCGTGTTGCAACCCCAAACTTTTTTGCAACGTGCATTTTTTAATTATTTAATTTTTTTTTTCACCATGGCGTGCACGTTTACGAGGCGGGGTCAGTGTTTGGGGTCCGGGGGCTTGTGCATGAACGTGAAGGATGAGCATACGGGAGAAAGGGGCGCCCAGTATGGAATATATGCTTAGTTTTTGCATGGGATGACGGGTGCGATCATACCAGCACTAATGCACCGGATCCCATCAGAACTCCGAAGTTAAACGTGCTTGGGCGAGAGTAGTACTAAGATGGGTGACCTCTTGGGAAGTCCTCGTGTTGCACCCCCAAACTTTTTTGCTACGTGCATTTTTTAATTATTTAATTTTTTTTTCACCATGGCGTGCACGTTTTCGAGGCGGGCCCAAAGTTTTTTGCAACGTGCATTTTTTAATTATTTAATTTTTTTTTCACCATGGCGTGCACGTTTTCGAGGCGGGGGTCAGTGTTTGGGGTCCGGGGGCTTGTGCATGCACGTGAAGGATGAGCATACGGGAGAAAGGGGCGCCCAGTATGGAATATATGCTTAGTTTTTGCATGGGATGAAGGGTGCGATCATACCAGCACTAATCCACCGGATCCCATCAGAACTCCGAAGTTAAACGTGCTTGGGTGAGAGTAGTACTAAGATGGGTGACCTCTTGGGAAGTCCTCGTGTTGCACCCCCAAACTTTTTTGCAACGTGCATTTTTTAATTATTTAATTTTTTTTTTCACCATGGCGTGCACGTTTTCGAGGCGGGGGTCAGTGTTTGGGGTCCGGGGGCTTGTGCATGCACGTGAAGGATGAGCATACGGGAGAAAGGGGCGCCCAGTATGGAATATATACTTAGTTTTTGCATGGGATGAAGGGTGCGATCATACCAGCACTAATGCACCGGATCCCATCAGAACTCCAAAGTTAAACGTGCTTGGGTGAGAGTAGTACTAAGATGGGTGACCTCTTGGGAAGTCCTCGTGTTGCACCCCCAAACTTTTTTGCAACGTGCATTTTTTAATTATTTAATTTTTTTTTCACCATGGCGTGCACGTTTTCGAGGCGGGCCCAAACTTTTTTGCAACGTGCATTTTTTAATTATTTAATTTTTTTTTTCACCATGGCGTGCACGTTTTCGAGGCGGGGGTCAGTGTTTGGGGTCCGGGGGCTTGTGCATGCACGTGAAGGATGAGCATACGGGAGAAAGGGGCGCCCAGTATGGAATATATGCTTAGTTTTTGCATGGGATGACGGGTGCGATCATACCAGCACTAATGCACCGGATCCCATCAGAACTCCGAAATTAAACGTGCTTGGGCGAGAGTAGTACTAAGATGGGTGACCTCTTGGGAAGTCCTCGTGTTGCACCCCCAAAATTTTTGCAACGTGTATTTTTTAATTATTTAATTTTTTTTTCACCATGGCGTGCACGTTTTCGAGGCGGGCCCAAACTTTTTTGCAACGTGCATTTTTTAATTATTTAATTTTTTTTTTCACCATGGCGTGCACGTTTTCGAGGCGGGGGTCAGTGTTTGGGGTCCGGGGGCTTGTGCATGCACGTGAAGGATGAGCATACGGGAGAAAGGGGCGCCCAGTATGGAATATATGCTTAGTTTTTGCATGGCATGACGGGTGCGATCATACCAGCACTAATGCACCGGATCCCATCAGAACTCCGAAATTAAACGTGCTTGGGCGAGAGTAGTACTAAGATGGGTGACGTCTTGGGAAGTCCTCATGTTGCACCCCCAAAATTTTTGCAACGTGTATTTTTTAATTATTTAATTTTTTTTTCACCATGGCGTGCACGTTTTCGAGGCGGGCCCAAACTTTTTTGCAACGTGCATTTTTTAATTATTTAATTTTTTTTTTCACCATGGCGTGCACGTTTTCGAGGCGGGGGTCAGTGTTTGGGGTCCGGGGGCTTGTGCATGCACGTGAAGGATGAGCATACGGGAGAAAGGGGCGCCCAGTATGGAATATATGCTTAGTTTTTGCATGGGATGACGGGTGCGATCATACCAGCACTAATGCACCGGATCCCATCAGAACACCGAAGTTAAACGTGCTTGGGCGAGAGTAGTACTAAGATGGGTGACCTCTTGGGAAGTCCTCGTGTTGCACCCCCAAACTTTTTTGCAACGTGCATTTTTTAATTATTTAATTTTTTTTTCACCATGGCGTGCACGTTTACGAGGCGGGGTCAGTGTTTGGGGTCCGGGGGCTTGTGCATGCACGTGAAGGATGAGCATACGGGAGAAAGGGGCGCCCAGTATGGAATATATCCTTAGTTTTTGCATGGGATGACGGGTGCGATCATACCAGCACTAATGCACCGGATCCCATCAGAACTCCGAAGTGAAACGTACTTGGGCGAAAGTAGTACTAAGATGGGTGACCTCTTGGGAAGTCCTCGTGTTGCACCCCCAAACTTTTTTGCAACGTGCATTTTTTAATTATTTAATTTTTTTTTCACCATGGCGTGCACGTTTTCGAGGCGGACCCAAACTTTTTTGCAACGTGCATTTTTTAATTATTTAATTTTTTTTCACCATGGCGTGCACGTTTTCGAGGCGGGCCCAAACTTTTTTGCAACGTGCATTTTTTAATTATTTAATTTTTTTTTCACCATGGCGTGCACGTTTTCGAGGCGGGGGTCAGTGTTTGGGGTCCGGGGGCTTGTGCATGCACGTGAAGGATGAGCATACGGGAGAAAGGGGCGCCCAGTATGGAATATATGCTTAGTTTTTGCATGGGATGAAGGGTGCGATCATACCAGCACTAATGCACCGGATCCCATCAGAACTCCGAAGTGAAACGTGCTTGGGTGAGAGTAGTACTAAGATGGGTGACCTCTTGGGAAGTCCTCGTGTTGCACCCCCAAACTTTTTTGCTACGTGCATTTTTTAATTATTTAATTTTTTTTTCACCATGGCGTGCACGTTTTCGAGGCGGGCCCAAAGTTTTTTGCAACGTGCATTTTTTAATTATTTAATTTTTTTTTCACCATGGCGTGCACGTTTTCGAGGCGGGGGTCAGTGTTTGGGGTCCGGGGGCTTGTGCATGCACGTGAAGGATGAGCATACGGGAGAAAGGGGCGCCCAGTATGGAATATATGCTTAGTTTTTGCATGGGATGAAGGGTGCGATCATACCAGCACTAATCCACCGGATCCCATCAGAACTCCGAAGTTAAACGTGCTTGGGTGAGAGTAGTACTAAGATGGGTGACCTCTTGGGAAGTCCTCGTGTTGCACCCCCAAACTTTTTTGCAACGTGCATTTTTTAATTATTTAATTTTTTTTTTCACCATGGCGTGCACGTTTTCGAGGCGGGGGTCAGTGTTTGGGGTCCGGGGGCTTGTGCATGCACGTGAAGGATGAGCATACGGGAGAAAGGGGCGCCCAGTATGGAATATATACTTAGTTTTTGCATGGGATGAAGGGTGCGATCATACCAGCACTAATGCACCGGATCCCATCAGAACTCCAAAGTTAAACGTGCTTGGGTGAGAGTAGTACTAAGATGGGTGACCTCTTGGGAAGTCCTCGTGTTGCACCCCCAAACTTTTTTGCAACGTGCATTTTTTAATTATTTAATTTTTTTTTCACCATGGCGTGCACGTTTTCGAGGCGGGCCCAAACTTTTTTGCAACGTGCATTTTTTAATTATTTAATTTTTTTTTTCACCATGGCGTGCACGTTTTCGAGGCGGGGGTCAGTGTTTGGGGTCCGGGGGCTTGTGCATGCACGTGAAGGATGAGCATACGGGAGAAAGGGGCGCCCAGTATGGAATATATGCTTAGTTTTTGCATGGGATGACGGGTGCGATCATACCAGCACTAATGCACCGGATCCCATCAGAACTCCGAAATTAAACGTGCTTGGGCGAGAGTAGTACTAAGATGGGTGACCTCTTGGGAAGTCCTCGTGTTGCACCCCCAAAATTTTTGCAACGTGTATTTTTTAATTATTTAATTTTTTTTTCACCATGGCGTGCACGTTTTCGAGGCGGGCCCAAACTTTTTTGCAACGTGCATTTTTTAATTATTTAATTTTTTTTTTCACCATGGCGTGCACGTTTTCGAGGCGGGGGTCAGTGTTTGGGGTCCGGGGGCTTGTGCATGCACGTGAAGGATGAGCATACGGGAGAAAGGGGCGCCCAGTATGGAATATATGCTTAGTTTTTGCATGGCATGACGGGTGCGATCATACCAGCACTAATGCACCGGATCCCATCAGAACTCCGAAATTAAACGTGCTTGGGCGAGAGTAGTACTAAGATGGGTGACGTCTTGGGAAGTCCTCATGTTGCACCCCCAAAATTTTTGCAACGTGTATTTTTTAATTATTTAATTTTTTTTTCACCATGGCGTGCACGTTTTCGAGGCGGGCCCAAACTTTTTTGCAACGTGCATTTTTTAATTATTTAATTTTTTTTTTTCACCATGGCGTGCACGTTTTCGAGGCGGGGGTCAGTGTTTGGGGTCCGGGGGCTTGTGCATGCACGTGAAGGATGAGCATACGGGAGAAAGGGGCGCCCAGTATGGAATATATGCTTAGTTTTTGCATGGGATGACGGGTGCGATCATACCAGCACTAATGCACCGGATCCCATCAGAACACCGAAGTTAAACGTGCTTGGGCGAGAGTAGTACTAAGATGGGTGACCTCTTGGGAAGTCCTCGTGTTGCACCCCCAAACTTTTTTGCAACGTGCATTTTTTAATTATTTAATTTTTTTTTCACCATGGCGTGCACGTTTACGAGGCGGGGTCAGTGTTTGGGGTCCGGGGGCTTGTGCATGCACGTGAAGGATGAGCATACGGGAGAAAGGGGCGCCCAGTATGGAATATATGCTTAGTTTTTGCATGGGATGACGGGTGCGATCATACCAGCACTAATGCACCGGATCCCATCAGAACTCCGAAGTGAAACGTACTTGGGCGAAAGTAGTACTAAGATGGGTGACCTCTTGGGAAGTCCTCGTGTTGCACCCCCAAACTTTTTTGCAACGTGCATTTTTTAATTATTTAATTTTTTTTTCACCATGGCGTGCACGTTTTCGAGGCGGACCCAAACTTTTTTGCAACGTGCATTTTTTAATTATTTAATTTTTTTTCACCATGGCGTGCACGTTTTCGAGGCGGGCCCAAACTTTTTTGCAACGTGCATTTTTTAATTATTTAATTTTTTTTTCACCATGGCGTGCACGTTTTCGAGGCGGGGGTCAGTGTTTGGGGTCCGGGGGCTTGTGCATGCACGTGAAGGATGAGCATACGGGAGAAAGGGGCGCCCAGTATGGAATATATGCTTAGTTTTTGCATGGGATGAAGGGTGCGATCATACCAGCACTAATGCACCGGATCCCATCAGAACTCCGAAGTGAAACGTGCTTGGGTGAGAGTAGTACTAAGATGGGTGACCTCTTGGGAAGTCCTCGTGTTGCACCCCCAAACTTTTTTGCAACGTGCATTTTTTAATTATTTAATTTTTTTTTCACCATGGCGTGCACGTTTTCGAGGCGGGCCCAAACTTTTTTGCAACGTGCATTTTTTAATTATTTAATTTTTTTTTTCACCATGGCGTGCACGTTTTCGAGGCGGGGGTCAGTGTTTGGGGTCCGGGGGCTTGTGCATGCACGTGAAGGATGAGCATACGGGAGAAAGGGGCGCCCAGTATGGAATATATGCTTAGTTTTTGCATGGGAAGACGGGTGCGATCATACCAGCACTAATGCACCGGATCCCATCAGAACTCCGAAATTAAACGTGCTTGGGCGAGAGTAGTACTAAGATGGGTGACCTCTTGGGAAGTCCTCGTGTTGCACCCCCAAAATTTTTGCAACGTGTATTTTTTTACTATTTAATTTTTTTTTCACCATGGCGTGCACGTTTTCGAGGCGGGCCCAAACTTTTTTGCAACGTGCATTTTTTAATTATTTAATTTTTTTTTTCACCATGGCGTGCACGTTTTCGAGGCGGGGGTCAGTGTTTGGGGTCCGGGGGCTTGTGCATGCACGTGAAGGATGAGCATACGGGAGAAAGGGACGCCCAGTATGGAATATATGCTTAGTTTTTGCATGGGATGAAGGGTGCGATCATACCAGCACTAATGCACCGGATCCCATCAGAACTCCGAAGTGAAACGTGCTTGGGTGAGAGTAGTACTAAGATGGGTGACCTCTTGGGAAGTCCTCGTGTTGCACCCCCAAACTTTTTTGCAACGTGCATTTTTTAATTATTTAATTTTTTTTTCACCATGGCGTGCACGTTTTCGAGGCGGGCCCAAACTTTTTTGCAACGTGCATTTTTTAATTATTTAATTTTTTTTTTCACCATGGCGTGCACGTTTTCGAGGCGGGGGTCAGTGTTTGGGGTCCGGGGGCTTGTGCATGCACGTGAAGGATGAGCATACGGGAGAAAGGGGCGCCCAGTATGGAATATATGCTTAGTTTTTGCATGGGATGACGGGTGCGATCATACCAGCACTAATGCACCGGATCCCATCAGAACACCGAAGTTAAACGTGCTTGGGCGAGAGTAGTACTAAGATGGGTGACCTCTTGGGAAGTCCTCGTGTTGCACCCCCAAACTTTTTTGCAACGTGCATTTTTTAATTATTTAATTTTTTTTTCACCATGGCGTGCACGTTTACGAGGCGGGGTCAGTGTTTGGGGTCCGGGGGCTTGTGCATGCACGTGAAGGATGAGCATACGGGAGAAAGGGGCGCCCAATATGGAATATATGCTTAGTTTTTGCATGGGATGACGGGTGCGATCATACCAGCACTAATGCACCGGATCCCATCAGAACTCCGAAGTGAAACGTACTTGGGCGAAAGTAGTACTAAGATGGGTGACCTCTTGGGAAGTCCTCGTGTTGCACCCCCAAACTTTTTTGCAACGTGCATTTTTTAATTATTTAATTTTTTTTTCACCATGGCGTGCACGTTTTCGAGGCGGACCCAAACTTTTTTGCAACGTGCATTTTTTAATTATTTAATTTTTTTTCACCATGGCGTGCACGTTTTCGAGGCGGGCCCAAACTTTTTTGCAACGTGCATTTTTTAATTATTTAATTTTTTTTTCACCATGGCGTGCACGTTTTCGAGGCGGGGGTCAGTGTTTGGGGTCCGGGGGCTTGTGCATGCACGTGAAGGATGAGCATACGGGAGAAAGGGGCGCCCAGTATGGAATATATGCTTAGTTTTTGCATGGGATGAAGGGTGCGATCATACCAGCACTAATGCACCGGATCCCATCAGAACTCCGAAGTGAAACGTGCTTGGGTGAGAGTAGTACTAAGATGGGTGACCTCTTGGGAAGTCCTCGTGTTGCACCCCCAAACTTTTTTGCAACGTGCATTTTTTAATTATTTAATTTTTTTTTCACCATGGCGTGCACGTTTTCGAGGCGGGCCCAAACTTTTTTGCAACGTGCATTTTTTAATTATTTAATTTTTTTTTTCACCATGGCGTGCACGTTTTCGAGGCGGGGGTCAGTGTTTGGGGTCCGGGGGCTTGTGCATGCACGTGAAGGATGAGCATACGGGAGAAAGGGGCGCCCAGTATGGAATATATGCTTAGTTTTTGCATGGGAAGACGGGTGCGATCATACCAGCACTAATGCACCGGATCCCATCAGAACTCCGAAATTAAACGTGCTTGGGCGAGAGTAGTACTAAGATGGGTGACCTCTTGGGAAGTCCTCGTGTTGCACCCCCAAAATTTTTGCAACGTGTATTTTTTTACTATTTAATTTTTTTTTCACCATGGCGTGCACGTTTTCGAGGCGGGCCCAAACTTTTTTGCAACGTGCATTTTTTAATTATTTAATTTGTTTTTTTCACCATGGCGTGCACGTTTTCGAGGCGGGGGTCAGTGTTTGGGGTCCGGGGGCTTGTGCATGCACGTGAAGGATGAGCATACGGGAGAAAGGGGCGCCCAGTATGGAATATATGCTTAGTTTTTGCATGGGATGACAGGTGCGATCATACCAGCACTAATGCACCGGATCCCATCAGAACTCCGAAGTTAAACGTGCTTGGGCGAGAGTAGTACTAAGATGGGTGACCTCTTGGGAAGTCCTCGTGTTGCAACCCCAAACTTTTTTGCAACGTGCATTTTTTAATTATTTAATTTTTTTTTTCACCATGGCGTGCACGTTTACGAGGCGGGGTCAGTGTTTGGGGTCCGGGGGCTTGTGCATGAACGTGAAGGATGAGCATACGGGAGAAAGGGGCGCCCAGTATGGAATATATGCTTAGTTTTTGCATGGGATGACGGGTGCGATCATACCAGCACTAATGCACCGGATCCCATCAGAACTCCGAAGTTAAACGTGCTTGGGCGAGAGTAGTACTAAGATGGGTGACCTCTTGGGAAGTCCTCGTGTTGCACCCCCAAACTTTTTTGCTACGTGCATTTTTTAATTATTTAATTTTTTTTTCACCATGGCGTGCACGTTTTCGAGGCGGGCCCAAAGTTTTTTGCAACGTGCATTTTTTAATTATTTAATTTTTTTTTCACCATGGCGTGCACGTTTTCGAGGCGGGGGTCAGTGTTTGGGGTCCGGGGGCTTGTGCATGCACGTGAAGGATGAGCATACGGGAGAAAGGGGCGCCCAGTATGGAATATATGCTTAGTTTTTGCATGGGATGAAGGGTGCGATCATACCAGCACTAATGCACCGGATCCCATCAGAACTCCGAAGTTAAACGTGCTTGGGTGAGAGTAGTACTAAGATGGGTGACCTCTTGGGAAGTCCTCGTGTTGCACCCCCAAACTTTTTTGCAACGTGCATTTTTTAATTATTTAATTTTTTTTTTCACCATGGCGTGCACGTTTTCGAGGCGGGGGTCAGTGTTTGGGGTCCGGGGGCTTGTGCATGCACGTGAAGGATGAGCATACGGGAGAAAGGGGCGCCCAGTATGGAATATATACTTAGTTTTTGCATGGGATGAAGGGTGCGATCATACCAGCACTAATGCACCGGATCCCATCAGAACTCCAAAGTTAAACGTGCTTGGGTGAGAGTAGTACTAAGATGGGTGACCTCTTGGGAAGTCCTCGTGTTGCACCCCCAAACTTTTTTGCAACGTGCATTTTTTAATTATTTAATTTTTTTTTCACCATGGCGTGCACGTTTTCGAGGCGGGCCCAAACTTTTTTGCAACGTGCATTTTTTAATTATTTAATTTTTTTTTTCACCATGGCGTGCACGTTTTCGAGGCGGGGGTCAGTGTTTGGGGTCCGGGGCCTTGTGCATGCACGTGAAGGATGAGCATACGGGAGAAAGGGGCGCCCAGTATGGAATATATGCTTAGTTTTTGCATGGGATGACGGGTGCGATCATACCAGCACTAATGCACCGGATCCCATCAGAACTCCGAAATTAAACGTGCTTGGGCGAGAGTAGTACTAAGATGGGTGACCTCTTGGGAAGTCCTCGTGTTGCACCCCCAAAATTTTTGCAACGTGTATTTTTTAATTATTTAATTTTTTTTTCACCATGGCGTGCACGTTTTCGAGGCGGGCCCAAACTTTTTTGCAACGTGCATTTTTTAATTATTTAATTTTTTTTTTCACCATGGCGTGCACGTTTTCGAGGCGGGGGTCAGTGTTTGGGGTCCGGGGGCTTGTGCATGCACGTGAAGGATGAGCATACGGGAGAAAGGGGCGCCCAGTATGGAATATATGCTTAGTTTTTGCATGGGATGACGGGTGCGATCATACCAGCACTAATGCACCGGATCCCATCAGAACTCCGAAATTAAACGTGCTTGGGCGAGAGTAGTACTAAGATGGGTGACGTCTTGGGAAGTCCTCATGTTGCACCCCCAAAATTTTTGCAACGTGTATTTTTTAATTATTTAATTTTTTTTTCACCATGGCGTGCACGTTTTCGAGGCGGGCCCAAACTTTTTTGCAACGTGCATTTTTTAATTATTTAATTTTTTTTTTCACCATGGCGTGCACGTTTTCGAGGCGGGGGTCAGTGTTTGGGGTCCGGGGGCTTGTGCATGCACGTGAAGGATGAGCATACGGGAGAAAGGGGCGCCCAGTATGGAATATATGCTTAGTTTTTGCATGGGATGACGGGTGCGATCATACCAGCACTAATGCACCGGATCCCATCAGAACACCGAAGTTAAACGTGCTTGGGCGAGAGTAGTACTAAGATGGGTGACCTCTTGGGAAGTCCTCGTGTTGCACCCCCAAACTTTTTTGCAACGTGCATTTTTTAATTATTTAATTTTTTTTTCACCATGGCGTGCACGTTTACGAGGCGGGGTCAGTGTTTGGGGTCCGGGGGCTTGTGCATGCACGTGAAGGATGAGCATACGGGAGAAAGGGGCGCCCAGTATGGAATATATGCTTAGTTTTTGCATGGGATGACGGGTGCGATCATACCAGCACTAATGCACCGGATCCCATAAGAACTCCGAAGTGAAACGTACTTGGGCGAAAGTAGTACTAAGATGGGTGACCTCTTGGGAAGTCCTCGTGTTGCACCCCCAAACTTTTTTGCAACGTGCATTTTTTAATTATTTAATTTTTTTTTCACCATGGCGTGCACGTTTTCGAGGCGGACCCATACTTTTTTGCAACGTGCATTTTTTAATTATTTAATTTTTTTTCACCATGGCGTGCACGTTTTCGAGGCGGGCCCAAACTTTTTTGCAACGTGCATTTTTTAATTATTTAATTTTTTTTTCACCATGGCGTGCACGTTTTCGAGGCGGGGGTCAGTGTTTGGGGTCCGGGGGCTTGTGCATGCACGTGAAGGATGAGCATACGGGAGAAAGGGGCGCCCAGTATGGAATATATGCTTAGTTTTTGCATGGGATGACGGGTGCGATCATACCAGCACTAATGCACCGGATCCCATCAGAACTCCGAAGTTAAACGTGCTTGGGCGAGAGTAGTACTAAGATGGGTGACCTCTTGGGAAGTCCTCGTGTTGCACCCCCAAACTTTTTTGCTACGTGCATTTTTTAATTATTTAATTTTTTTTTCACCATGGCGTGCACGTTTTCGAGGCGGGCCCAAAGTTTTTTGCAACGTGCATTTTTTAATTATTTAATTTTTTTTTCACCATGGCGTGCACGTTTTCGAGGCGGGGGTCAGTGTTTGGGGTCCGGGGGCTTGTGCATGCACGTGAAGGATGAGCATACGGGAGAAAGGGGCGCCCAGTATGGAATATATGCTTAGTTTTTGCATGGGATGAAGGGTGCGATCATACCAGCACTAATGCACCGGATCCCATCAGAACTCCGAAGTTAAACGTGCTTGGGTGAGAGTAGTACTAAGATGGGTGACCTCTTGGGAAGTCCTCGTGTTGCACCCCCAAACTTTTTTGCAACGTGCATTTTTTAATTATTTAATTTTTTTTTTCACCATGGCGTGCACGTTTTCGAGGCGGGGGTCAGTGTTTGGGGTCCGGGGGCTTGTGCATGCACGTGAAGGATGAGCATACGGGAGAAAGGGGCGCCCAGTATGGAATATATACTTAGTTTTTGCATGGGATGAAGGGTGCGATCATACCAGCACTAATGCACCGGATCCCATCAGAACTCCAAAGTTAAACGTGCTTGGGTGAGAGTAGTACTAAGATGGGTGACCTCTTGGGAAGTCCTCGTGTTGCACCCCCAAACTTTTTTGCAACGTGCATTTTTTAATTATTTAATTTTTTTTTCACCATGGCGTGCACGTTTTCGAGGCGGGCCCAAACTTTTTTGCAACGTGCATTTTTTAATTATTTAATTTTTTTTTTCACCATGGCGTGCACGTTTTCGAGGCGGGGGTCAGTGTTTGGGGTCCGGGGGCTTGTGCATGCACGTGAAGGATGAGCATACGGGAGAAAGGGGCGCCCAGTATGGAATATATGCTTAGTTTTTGCATGGGATGACGGGTGCGATCATACCAGCACTAATGCACCGGATCCCATCAGAACTCCGAAATTAAACGTGCTTGGGCGAGAGTAGTACTAAGATGGGTGACCTCTTGGGAAGTCCTCGTGTTGCACCCCCAAAATTTTTGCAACGTGTATTTTTTAATTATTTAATTTTTTTTTCACCATGGCGTGCACGTTTTCGAGGCGGGCCCAAACTTTTTTGCAACGTGCATTTTTTAATTATTTAATTTTTTTTTTCACCATGGCGTGCACGTTTTCGAGGCGGGGGTCAGTGTTTGGGGTCCGGGGGCTTGTGCATGCACGTGAAGGATGAGCATACGGGAGAAAGGGGCGCCCAGTATGGAATATATGCTTAGTTTTTGCATGGGATGACGGGTGCGATCATACCAGCACTAATGCACCGGATCCCATCAGAACTCCGAAATTAAACGTGCTTGGGCGAGAGTAGTACTAAGATGGGTGACGTCTTGGGAAGTCCTCATGTTGCACCCCCAAAATTTTTGCAACGTGTATTTTTTAATTATTTAATTTTTTTTTCACCATGGCGTGCACGTTTTCGAGGCGGGCCCAAACTTTTTTGCAACGTGCATTTTTTAATTATTTAATTTTTTTTTTCACCATGGCGTGCACGTTTTCGAGGCGGGGGTCAGTGTTTGGGGTCCGGGGGCTTGTGCATGCACGTGAAGGATGAGCATACGGGAGAAAGGGGCGCCCAGTATGGAATATATGCTTAGTTTTTGCATGGGATGACGGGTGCGATCATACCAGCACTAATGCACCGGATCCCATCAGAACACCGAAGTTAAACGTGCTTGGGCGAGAGTAGTACTAAGATGGGTGACCTCTTGGGAAGTCCTCGTGTTGCACCCCCAAACTTTTTTGCAACGTGCATTTTTTAATTATTTAATTTTTTTTTCACCATGGCGTGCACGTTTACGAGGCGGGGTCAGTGTTTGGGGTCCGGGGGCTTGTGCATGCACGTGAAGGGTGAGCATACGGGAGAAAGGGGCGCCCAGTATGGAATATATGCTTAGTTTTTGCATGGGATGACGGGTGCGATCATACCAGCACTAATGCACCGGATCCCATCAGAACTCCGAAGTGAAACGTACTTGGGCGAAAGTAGTACTAAGATGGGTGACCTCTTGGGAAGTCCTCGTGTTGCACCCCCAAACTTTTTTGCAACGTGCATTTTTTAATTATTTAATTTTTTTTTCACCATGGCGTGCACGTTTTCGAGGCGGACCCAAACTTTTTTGCAACGTGCATTTTTTAATTATTTAATTTTTTTTCACCATGGCGTGCACGTTTTCGAGGCGGGCCCAAACTTTTTTGCAACGTGCATTTTTTAATTATTTAATTTTTTTTTCACCATGGCGTGCACGTTTTCGAGGTGGGGGTCAGTGTTTGGGGTCCGGGGGCTTGTGCATGCACGTGAAGGATGAGCATACGGGAGAAAGGGGCGCCCAGTATGGAATATATGCTTAGTTTTTGCATGGGATGAAGGGTGCGATCATACCAGCACTAATGCACCGGATCCCATCAGAACTCCGAAGTTAAACGTGCTTGGGTGAGAGTAGTACTAAGATGGGTGACCTCTTGGGAAGTCCTCGTGTTGCACCCCCAAACTTTTTTGCAACGTGCATTTTTTAATTATTTAATTTTTTTTTTTCACCATGGCGTGCACGTTTTCGAGGCGGGGGTCAGTGTTTGGGGTCCGGGGGCTTGTGCATGCACGTGAAGGATGAGCATACGGGAGAAAGGGGCGCCCAGTATGGAATATATACTTAGTTTTTGCATGGGATGAAGGGTGCGATCATACCAGCACTAATGCACCGGATCCCATCAGAACTCCAAAGTTAAACGTGCTTGGGTGAGAGTAGTACTAAGATGGGTGACCTCTTGGGAAGTCCTCGTGTTGCACCCCCAAACTTTTTTGCAACGTGCATTTTTTAATTATTTAATTTTTTTTTCACCATGGCGTGCACGTTTTCGAGGCGGGCCCAAACTTTTTTGCAACGTGCATTTTTTAATTATTTAATTTTTTTTTTCACCATGGCGTGCACGTTTTCGAGGCGGGGGTCAGTGTTTGGGGTCCGGGGGCTTGTGCATGCACGTGAAGGATGAGCATACGGGAGAAAGGGGCGCCCAGTATGGAATATATGCTTAGTTTTTGCATGGGATGACGGGTGCGATCATACCAGCACTAATGCACCGGATCCCATCAGAACTCCGAAATTAAACGTGCTTGGGCGAGAGTAGTACTAAGATGGGTGACCTCTTGGGAAGTCCTCGTGTTGCACCCCCAAAATTTTTGCAACGTGTATTTTTTAATTATTTAATTTTTTTTTCACCATGGCGTGCACGTTTTCGAGGCGGGCCCAAACTTTTTTGCAACGTGCATTTTTTAATTATTTAATTTTTTTTTTCACCATGGCGTGCACGTTTTCGAGGCGGGGGTCAGTGTTTGGGGTCCGGGGGCTTGTGCATGCACGTGAAGGATGAGCATACGGGAGAAAGGGGCGCCCAGTATGGAATATATGCTTAGTTTTTGCATGGGATGACGGGTGCGATCATACCAGCA